>NW_027140867.1:12719027-13023869 GCF_036365525.1 Heterodontus francisci | reverse complement strand
ATGTCTTTGTGACTTGGTATCAGTGTTTGTCTTTGTTACTGTGTATCAGTGTTTCTCTTTGTTACTGGGTGTCAGTGTGTGTTTGTTTGTGTTACTGGGTGTCAGTGTGTGTCTTTGTGACTTGGTGTCAGTGTATGTCTTTGTTACTTGGTGTCAGTGTGTGTCTATGTTACTGGGTATCAGTGTATGTCTTTGTTACTTGGTGTCAGTGTATGTCAAAATACTTGGTGTAAGTGTAGGTCTTTGTTACTTGGTGTAATTGTCTGTCTTTGTTACTTGGTGTCAGTGTATGTCTGTGTTACTTGGTGTAAGTGTGTGTCTTTGTTACTTGGTGTCAGTGTATGTATTTGTTACTGGGTGTCAGTGTATGTCTTTGTGACTTGGTGTCAGTGTATGTCTTTGTTACTTGGTGAAAGTGTATGTCTGCGTTACTGGGTATCAGTGTATGTCTTTGTTACTTGGTGTCAGTGTATGTCAAAATAATTGGTGTAAGTGTATGTCTTTGTTACTTGTTGTAATTGTCTGTCTTTTTACTTGGTGTCAGTGTATGTCTTTGTTACTTGCTGTCAGTGTATGTCTTTGTTACTTGGTGTCAGTGTGTGTCTGTGTTACTGGGTATCAGTGGATGTCTTTGTGACTTGGTATCAGAGTATGTCTTTGTGACTTGGTGTCATTGTATGTCTTTTTTACTGGGTGTCAGTGTGTGTCTGTGTTACTTGGTGTCAGTGTATGTCATTGTTACTGTGTATCAGTGTTTCTCTGTGCTACTGGATGTCACTGTGTGTTTGTTTGTGTTACTGGGTATCAGTGTATGTCTTTGTGACAAGGTATCAGTCTCTGTCTTTGTTACTGGGTGTCAGTGTGTGTCTGTGTTACTTAGTGTCAGTGTCTCAGTGTTTCTCTGTGTGACTGGGTGTCAGTGTGTGTTTGTTTGTGTTACTGGGTGTCAGTAACACCAGGTGTCAGTATTTAGTTTAGTTTAGAGATACAGCACTGAAACAGGCCTTTCTGCCCACCGAGTCTGTGGCGACCATCAACCACCCATTTATCCTAATCCTACACTAATCCCGTATTCCTATCACATCCCCACCTATCCCTATATATTTCCCTACCACCTACCTATACTAGGGGCAATTTATGATGGCCAATTAACATATTCACCTGCAAGTCTTTGGCATGTGGGAGGAAAGCGGAGCACCGGGAGGAAACCCACGCAGACACAGGGAGAACTTGGTGTAAGTGTGTGTCTTTGTTACTTGGTGTAATTGTATGTCTTTGTTACATGGTGTACGTGTATGTCTGTGTTACTTGGTGTACGTGTATGTCTTTGTTACTTGGTGTCAGTGTATGTCTGTGTTACTAGGTGTAAGTGTGTGTCTGTGTTACTGGGTATCAGTGTATGTCTTTGATACTTGGTGTCAGTGTTTGTCTGAGTTGCTGGGAATCAGTGTATGTCTTTGTTACTTGTTGTCAGTGTATGTCTGTGTTACTTGGTGTAAGATTGTGTCTTTGTTACTTGGTGTCAGTGTGTGTCTGTGTTCCTGGGTATCAGTGTATGTCTTTGTTACTTGGTGTCAGTGCATGTCTGTGTTACTTGGTGTAAGTGTGTGTCTGTGTTACTGGGTATCAGTGCATGTTTTTGTTACTTGGTGTCAGTGTATGTCTGTGTTGCTTGGTGCAAGTGTGTGTCTGTGTTACTGGGTATCAGTGTCTGTTTTAGTTACTTGGTGTAAGTGTGTGTCTTTGTTACTTGGTGTAAGTGTGTGTCTTTGTTACTTGGTGTAATTGTATGTCTTTGTTACTTGGTGTAAGTGTATGTCTGTGTTACTTGGTGTAAGTGTATGTCTTTGTTACTTGGTGTCAGTGTATGTCTGTGTTACTAGGTGTAAGTGTGTGTCTGTGTTACTGGGTATCAGTGTATGTCTTTGTTACTTGGTGTCAGTGTATGTCTGTGCTGCTTGGTGTACGAGTGTGTCTGTGTTACTGGGTATCAGTGTCTGTCTTTGTTACTTGGTGTAAGTGTGTGTCTGTGTTGCTGGGAATCAGTGTATGTCTTTGTTACTTGTTGTCAGTGTATGTCTGTGTTACTTGGTGTAAGATTGTGTCTTTGTTACTTGGTGTCAGTGTGTGTCTGTGTGACTTGTTGTAAGTGTGTGTCTGTGTTCCTGGGTATCAGTGTATGTCTTTGTTACTTGGTGTCAGTGCATGTCTGTGTTACTTGGTGTAAGTGTGTGTCTGTGTTACTGGGTATCAGTGTATGTCTTTGTTACTTGGTGTCAGTGTATGTCTGTGTTGCTTGGTGTAAGTGTGTGTCTGTGTTACTGGGTATCAGTGTCTGTCTTTGTTACTTGGAGTAAGTGTGTGCCTGTGTTACTGGGTATCAGTGTATGTCTTTGTTAATTGGTGTCAGTGTATGTCTGTGTTACTGGGTGTCAGTGTGTGTCTGTGTTACTTGGTGTAAGTGCGTGTCTTTGTTACTTGGTGTCCGTGTGTGTCTGTGTTACTGGGTGTCAGTGTATGTCTTTGTTACTTGGTGTAAGTGTGTGTCTGTGTTACTGGGTATCAGTGTCTGTCTTTGTTACTTGGTATAAGTGTGTGTCTGTGTTACTGGGTATCAGTGTATGTCTTTGTTACTTGGTGTCAGTGTATGTCTGTGCTGCTTGGTGTAAGTGTGTGTCTGTGTTACTGGGTATCAGTGTCTGTCTTTGTTACTTGGTGTAAGTGTGTGTCTGTGTTACTGGGAATCAGTGTATGTCTTTGTTACTTGTTCTCAGTGTATGTCTGCGTTACTTGGTGTAAGATTGTGTCTTTGTTCCTTGGTGTCAGTGTGTGTCTGTGTGACTTGGTGTAAGTGTGTGTCTGTGTTACTTGGTGTAATTGTATGTCTTTGTTACTTGGTGTAAGTGTGTGTCTGTGTTACTTGGTGTAAGTGTGTGTCTGTGTTCCTGGGTATCAGTGTATGTCTTTGTTACTTGGTGTCAGTGCATGTCTGTGTTACTTGGTGTAAGTGTGTGTCTGTGTTACTGAGTATCAGTGTATGACTTTGTTACTTGGTGTCAGTGTATGTCTGTGTTGCTTGGTGTAAGTGTGTGTCTGTGTTACTGGGTATCAGTGTCTGTCTTTGTTTCTTGGTGTAAGTGTGTGTCTGTATTACTGGGTATCAGTGTATGTCTGTGTTACTGGGTGTCAGTGTGTGTCTGTGTTACTTGGTGTAAGTGCGTGTCTTTGTTACTTGGTGTCCGTGTGTGTCTGTGTTACTGGGTGTCAGTGTATGTCTTGGTTACTGGGTGTCAGTGTATGTCTTTGTTACTTGGTTTAAGTGTGTGTCTGTGTTACTGGGTGTCAGTGTATGTCGTTGTTACTTGTTGTCAGTGTATGTCTGTGTTACTTGGTGTAAGTGTGTGTCTTTGTTACTTGGTGTAATTGTATTTCTTTGTTACTTGGTGTCAGTGTATGTCTGCGTTACTTGGTGTAACTGTATGTGTTTGTTACTTGGTGTCAGTGTATGTCTGTGTTACTTGGTGTAAGTGTGTGTCTGTGTTACTGGGTATCAGTGTCTGTCTTTGTTACATGGTGTCAGTGTATGTCTGTGTTGCTTGGTGTAAGTGTGTGTCTGTGTTACTTGGTATCAGTGTCTGTCTTTGTTACTTGGTGTAAGTGTGTGTCTGTGTTACTGGGTATCAGTTTATGTCTTTGTTACTTGGTGTCAGTGTATGTCTGTGTTACCTGGTGTAAGTGTGTGCCTGTGTTACTGGGTGTCAGTGTGTGTCTGTGTTACTTGGTGTAAGTGTGTGTCTTTGTTACTTGGTGTCAGTGTGTGTCTGTGTGACTTGGTGTAAGTGTGTGTCTTTGTTACTTGTTGTAATTGTCTGTCTTTGTTACTTGGTGTAAGTGTGTGTCTGTGTTACTTGGTGTAAGTGTGTGTCTGTGTTCCTGGGTATCAGTGTATGTCTTTGTTACTTGGTGTCAGTGCTTGTCTGTGTTACTTGGTGTAAGTGTGTGTCTGTGTTACTGGGTATCAGTGCATGTTTTTGTTACTTGGTGTCAGTGTATGTCTGTGTTGCTTGGTGTAAGTGTGTGTCTGTGTTACTGGGTATCAGTGTCTGTCTTAGTTACTTGGTGTAAGTGTGTCTTTGTTACTTGGTGTAAGTGTGTGTCTTTGTTACTTGGTGTAAGTGGATGTCTTTGTTACTTGGTGTCAGTGTATGTCTTTGTTACTAGGTGAAAGTGTGTGTCTGTGTTACTGGGTATCAGTGTATGTCTTTGTTACTTGGTGTCAGTGTATGTCTGCGTTACTTGGTGTAACTGTATGTGTTTGTTACTTGGTGTCAGTGTATGTCTGTGTTGCTTGGTGTAAGTGTGTGTCTGTGTTACTGGGTATCAGTGTCTGTCTTAGTTACTTGGTGTAAGTGTGTCTTTGTTACTTGGTGTAAGTGTATGTCTGTGTTACTTGGTGTAAGTGGATGTCTTTGTTACTTGGTGTCAGTGTATGTCTTTGTTACTAGGTGAAAGTGTGTGTCTGTGTTACTGGGTATCAGTGTATGTCTTTGTTACTTGGTGTCAGTGTATGTCTGTGCTGCTTGGTGTAAGTGTGTGTCTGTGTTACTGGGTATCAGTGTCTGTCTTTGTTACTTGGTGTAAGTGTGTGTCTGTGTTGCTGGGAATCACTGTATGTCTTTGTTACTTGTTGTCATTGTATGTCTGTGTTACTTGGTGTAAGATTGTGTCTTTGTTACTTGGTGTCAGTGTGTGTCTGTGTTCCTGGGTATCAGTGTATGTCTTTGTTACTTGGTGTCAGTGCATGTCTGTGTTACTTGGTGTAAGTGTGTGTCTGTGTTACTGGGTATCAGTGCATGTTTGTGTTACTTGGTGTCAGTGTATGTCTGTGTTGCTTGGTGTAAGTGTGTGTCTGTGTTACTGGGTATCAGTGTCTGTCTTAGTTACTTGGTGTAAGTGTGTGTCTTTGTTACTTGGTGTAAGTGTGTGTCTTTGATACTTGGTGTAATTGTATGTCTTTGTTACTTGGTGTAAGTGTATGTCTGTGTTACTTGGTGTAAGTGTATGTCTTTGTTACTTGGTGTCAGTGTATGTCTGTGTTACTAGGTGTAAGTGTGTGTCTGTGTTACTGGGTATCAGTGTATTTCTTTGTTACTTGGTGTCAGTGTATGTCTGTGCTGCTTGGTGTAAGTGTGTGTCTGTGTTACTGGGTATCAGTGTCTGTCTTTGTTACTTGGTGTAAGTGTGTGTCTGTGTTGCTGGGAATCAGTGTATGTCTTTGTTACTTGTTGTCAGTGTATGTCTGTGTTACTTGGTGTAAGTGTGTGTCTGTTTTCCTGGGTATCAGTGTATGTCTTTGTTACTTGGTGTCAGTATATGTCTGTGTTACTTGGTGTAAGTGTGTGTCTGTGTTACTGGGTATCAGTGCATGTCTTTGTTACTTGGTGTCAGTGTATGTCTGTGTTACGTGGTGTAAGTGTGTGTCTGTGTTACTGGGTCTCAGTGTGTGTCTGTGTTACTTGGTTTCCGTGTGTGTCTGTGTGACTTGGTGTCAGTGTGTGTCTGTGTTACTTGGTGTAATTGTATGTCTTTGTTACTTGGTGTCAGTGTATTTCTGTGTTACTTGGTGTAAGTTTGCGTCTTTGTTACTTGGTGTAATTGTATGTCTTTGTTACTTGGTGTCAGTGTATGTCTGTGTTACTTGGTGTAAGTGTATGTCTTTGTTACTTGGTGTCAGTGTATGTCTGTGTTACTTGGTGTAAGTGTGTGTCTGTGTTACTGGGTATCAGTGAATGTCATTGTTACTGTGTATCAGTGTATGTCTGTGTTGCTTGGTGTAAGTGACTGTCTGTGTTACTGGGTATCGGTGTCTGTCTTTGTTACTTGGTGTAAGTGTGTGTCTGTGTTACTGGGTATCAGTGTATGTCTTTGTTACTTGGTGTCAGTGTATGTCTGTGTTACTTGGTGTTAGTGTATGTCTTTGTTACTTGGTGTAAGTGTGTGTCTGTGTTACTTGTTGTAAGTGTGTTTCTGTGTTCCTGGGTATCATTGTATGTCTTTGTTACTTGGTGTCAGTATATGTCTGTGTTACTTGGTGTAAGTGTGTGTCTGTGTTACTGGGTATCAGTGCATGTCTTTGTTACTTGGTGTCAGTGTATGTCTGTGTTACTTGGTGTAAGTGTGTGTCTGTGTTACTGGGTGACAGTGTGTGTCTGTGTTACTTGGTGTGTGTGTGTCTGTGTGACTTGGTGTAAGTGTGTGTCTGTGTTACTTGGTGTAATTGTATGTCTTTGTTACTTGGTGTCAGTGTATGTCTGTGTTACTTGGTGTAAGTGTGTGTCTTTGTTCCTTGGTGTAATTGTATGTCTTTGTTACTTGGTGTCAGTGTATATCTGTGTTACTTTGTGTAAGTGTATGTCTTGTTACTTGGTGTCAGTGTATGTCTGTGTTACTTGGTGTAAGTGTGTGTCTGTGTTACTGGGTATCAGTGTATGTCTTTGTTACTTGGTGTCAGTGTATGTCTGTGTTGCTTGTTGTAAGTCTGTGTCTGTGTTACCGGGTATCAGTGTCTGTCTTTGTTACTTGGTGTAAGTGTGTGTCTGTGTTCCTGGGTATCAGTGAATGTCTTTGTTGCTTGGTGTCAGTGTATGTCTGTGTTACTTGGTGTAATTGTGTGTCTGTGTTACTGGGTATCAGTGTATGTCTTTGTTACTTGGTGTCAGCGTATGTCAGTGTTGCTTGGTGTAAGTGTGTGTCTGTGTTACTGGGTATCAGTGTCTGTCTTTGTTACTTGGTGCAAGTGTGTGTCTGTGTTACTGGGTATCAGTGTATGTCTGTGTTACTGGGTGTCAGTGTATGTCTTTGTTACTTGGTGTAAGTGTGTGTCTGTGTTACTGGGTATCAGTGTCTGTCTTTGTTACTTGGTGTAAGTGTGTGTCTGTGTTACTGGGTATCAGTGTATGTCTTTCTTACTTGGTGTCAGTGTATGTCTGTGTTACTTGGTGTAAGTGTGTGTCTTTGATACTTGGTGAAAGTGTATGTATTTGTTACTTGGTGTAATTGTCTGTCTTTGATACTTGGTGTAACTGCATGTCTTTGTTACTTGGTGTCAGTGTATGTCTTTTCTCCTTGGTGTCAGTGTATGTCTGTGTTACTTGGTGTAAGTGTGTGTCTTTGTTACATGGTGTAATTGTATGTCTTTGTTACTTGGTGTCAGTGTATGTCTTTGTTACTTGGTGTCAGTGTGTGTCTGTGTTACTGGGTATCAGTGTATGTCTTTGTGACTTGGTATCAGTGTATGTCTTTGTTACTGCGTGTCAGTGTGTGTCTGTGTTACTGGGTATCAGTGTATGTCTTTGTGACTTGGTATCAGTGTATGTCTTTGTGACTTGGTGTCAGTGTTTGTCTGTGTTACTGGGTATCAGTGTATGTCTTTGTGACTTGGTATCAGTGTTTGTCTTTGTTACTGTGTATCAGTGTTTCTCTTTGTTACTGGGTGTCAGTGTGTGTTTGTTTGTGTTACTGGGTGTCAGTGTGTGTCTTTGTGACTTGGTGTCAGTGTATGTCTTTGTTACTTGGTGTCAGTGTGTGTCTATGTTACTGGGTATCAGTGTATGTCTTTGTTACTTGGTGTCAGTGTATGTCAAAATACTTGGTGTAAGTGTATGTCTTTGTTACTTGGTGTAATTGTCTGTCTTTGTTACTTGGTGTCAGTGTATGTCTGTGTTACTTGGTGTAAGTGTGTGTCTTTGTTACTTGGTGTCAGTGTATGTATTTGTTACTGGGTGTCAGTGTGTGTCTTTGTGACTTGGTGTCAGTGTATGTCTTTGTTACTTGGTGAAAGTGTGTGTCTGCGTTACTGGGTATCAGTGTATGTCTTTGTTACTTGGTGTCAGTGTATGTCAAAATAATTGGTGTAAGTGTATGTCTTTGTTACTTGTTGTAATTGTCTGTCTTTTTACTTGGTGTCAGTGTATGTCTTTGTTACTTGCTGTCAGTGTATGTCTTTGTTACTTGGTGTCAGTGTGTGTCTGTGTTACTGGGTATCAGTGGATGTCTTTGTGACTTGGTATCAGAGTATGTCTTTGTGACTTGGTGTCATTGTATGTCTTTTTTACTGGGTGTCAGTGTGTGTCTGTGTTACTTGGTGTCAGTGTATGTCATTGTTACTGTTTATCAGTGTTTCTCTGTGCTACTGGATGTCACTGTGTGTTTGTTTGTGTTACTGGGTATCAGTGTATGTCTTTGTGACAAGGTATCAGTCTCTGTCTTTGTTACTGGGTGTCAGTGTGTGTCTGTGTTACTTGGTGTCAGTGTCTCAGTGTTTCTCTGTGTGACTGGGTGTCAGTGTGTGTTTGTTTGTGTTACTGGGTGTCAGTAACACCAGGTGTCAGTATTTAGTTTAGTTTAGAGATACAGCACTTAAACAGGCCTTTCTGCCCACCGAGTCTGTGCCGACCATCAACCACCCATTTATCCTAATCCTACACTAATCCCGTATTCCTATCACATCCCCACCTATCCCTATATATTTCCCTACCACCTACCTATACTAGGGGCAATTTATGATGGCCAATTAACATATTAACCTGCAAGTCTTTGGCATGTGGGAGGAAAGCGGAGCACCGGGAGGAAACCCACGCAGACACAGGGAGAACTTGGTGTAAGTGTGTGTCTTTGTTACTTGGTGTAATTGTATGTCTTTGTTACATGGTGTAAGTGTATGTCTGTGTTACTTGGTGTACGTGTATGTCTTTGTTACTTGGTGTCAGTGTATGTCTGTGTTACTAGGTGTAAGTGTGTGTCTGTGTTACTGGGTATCAGTGTATGTCTTTGATACTTGGTGTCAGTGTATGTCTGTGCTGCTTGGTGTAAGTGTGTGTCTGTGTTACTGGGTATCAGTGTCTGTCTTTGTTACTTGGTGTAAGTGTGTGTCTGTGTTGCTGGGAATCAGTGTATGTCTTTGTTACTTGTTGTCAGTGTATGTCTGTGTTACTTGGTGTAAGATTGTGTCTTTGTTACTTGGTGTCAGTGTGTGTCTGTGTTCCTGGGTATCAGTGTATGTCTTTGTTACTTGGTGTCAGTGCATGTCTGTGTTACTTGGTGTAAGTGTGTGTCTTGTGTTACTGGGTATCAGTGCATGTTTTTGTTACTTGGTGTCAGTGTATGTCTGTGTTGCTTGGTGCAAGTGTGTGTCTGTGTTACTGGGTATCAGTGTCTGTCTTAGTTACTTGGTGTAAGTGTGTGTCTTTGTTACTTGGTGTAAGTGTGTGTCTTTGTTACTTGGTGTCAGTGTATGTATTTGTTACTGGGTGTCAGTGTGTGTCTTTGTGACTTGGTGTCAGTGTATGTCTTTGTTACTTGGTGAAAGTGTGTGTCTGCGTTACTGGGTATCAGTGTATGTCTTTGTTACTTGGTGTCAGTGTATGTCAAAATAATTGGTGTAAGTGTATGTCTTTGTTACTTGTTGTAATTGTCTGTCTTTTTACTTGGTGTCAGTGTATGTCTTTGTTACTTGCTCTCAGTGTATGTCTTTGTTACTTGGTGTCAGTGTGTGTCTGTGTTACTGGGTATCAGTGGATGTCTTTGTGACTTGGTATCAGAGTATGTCTTTGTGACTTGGTGTCATTGTATGTCTTTTTTACTGGGTGTCAGTGTGTGTCTGTGTTACTTGGTGTCAGTGTATGTCATTGTTACTGTGTATCAGTGTTTCTCTGTGCTACTGGAAGTCACTGTGTGTTGGTTTGTGTTACTGGGTATCAGTGTATGTCTTTGTGACAAGGTATCAGTCTCTGTCTTTGTTACTGGGTGTCAGTGTGTGTCTGTGTTACTTGGTGTCAGTGTCTCAGTGTTTCTCTGTGTGACTGGGTGTCAGTGTGTGTTTGTTTGTGTTACTGGGTGTCAGTAACACCAGGTGTCAGTATTTAGTTTAGTTTAGAGATACAGCACTTAAACAGGCCTTTCTGCCCACCGAGTCTGTGCCGACCATCAACCACCCATTTATCCAAATCCTACACTAATCCCGTATTCCTATCACATCCCCACCTATCCCTATATATTTCCCTACCACCTACCTATACTAGGGGCAATTTATGATGGCCAATTAACATATTAACCTGCAAGTCTTTGGCATGTGGGAGGAAAGCGGAGCACCGGGAGGAAACCCACGCAGACACAGGGAGAACTTGGTGTAAGTGTGTGTCTTTGTTACTTGGTGTAATTGTATGTCTTTGTTACATGGTGTAAGTGTATTTCTGTGTTACTTGGTGTACGTGTATGTCTTTGTTACTTGGTGTCAGTGTATGTCTGTGTTACTAGGTGTAAGTGTGTGTCTGTGTTACTGGGTATCAGTGTATGTCTTTGATACTTGGTGTCAGTGTATGTCTGTGCTGCTTGGTGTAAGTGTGTGTCTGTGTTACTGGGTATCAGTGTCTGTCTTTGTTACTTGGTGTAAGTGTGTGTCTGTGTTGCTGGGAATCAGTGTATGTCTTTGTTACTTGTTGTCAGTGTATGTCTGTGTTACTTGGTGTAAGATTGTGTCTTTGTTACTTGGTGTCAGTGTGTTTCTGTGTTCCTGGGTATCAGTGTATGTCTTTGTTACTTGGTGTCAGTGCATGTCTGTGTTACTTGGTGTAAGTGTGTGTCTGTGTTACTGGGTATCAGTGCATGTTTTTGTTACTTGGTGTCAGTGTATGTCTGTGTTGCTTGGTGCAAGTGTGTGTCTGTGTTACTGGGTATCAGTGTCTGTCTTAGTTACTTGGTGTAAGTGTGTGTCTTTGTTACTTGGTGTAAGTGTGTGTCTTTGTTACTTGGTGTCAGTGTATGTATTTGTTACTGGGTGTCAGTGTGTGTCTTTGTGACTTGGTGTCAGTGTATGTCTTTGTTACTTGGTGAAAGTGTGTGTCTGCGTTACTGGGTATCAGTGTATGTCTTTGTTACTTGGTGTCAGTGTATGTCAAAATAATTGGTGTAAGTGTATGTCTTTGTTACTTGTTGTAATTGTCTGTCTTTTTACTTGGTGTCAGTGTATGTCTTTGTTACTTGCTGTCAGTGTATGTCTTTGTTACTTGGTGTCAGTGTGTGTCTGTGTTACTGGGTATCAGTGGATGTCTTTGTGACTTGGTATCAGAGTATGTCTTTGTGACTTGGTGTCATTGTATGTCTTTTTTACTGGGTGTCAGTGTGTGTCTGTGTTACTTGGTGTCAGTGTATGTCATTGTTACTGTGTATCAGTGTTTCTCTGTGCTACTGGATGTCACTGTGTGTTTGTTTGTGTTACTGGGTATCAGTGTATGTCTTTGTGACAAGGTATCAGTCTCTGTCTTTGTTACTGGGTGTCAGTGTGTGTCTGTGTTACTTGGTGTCAGTGTCTCAGTGTTTCTCTGTGTGACTGGGTGTCAGTGTGTGTTTGTTTGTGTTACTGGGTGTCAGTAACACCAGGTGTCAGTATTTAGTTTAGTTTAGAGATACAGCACTTAAACAGGCCTTTCTGCCCACCGAGTCTGTGCCGACCATCAACCACCCATTTATCCTAATCCTACACTAATCCCGTATTCCTATCACATCCCCACCTATCCCTATATATTTCCCTACCACCTACCTATACTAGGGGCAATTTATGATGGCCAATTAACATATTAACCTGCAAGTCTTTGGCATGTGGGAGGAAAGCGGAGCACCGGGAGGAAACCCACGCAGACACAGGGAGAACTTGGTGTAAGTGTGTGTCTTTGTTACTTGGTGTAATTGTATGTCTTTGTTACATGGTGTAAGTGTATTTCTGTGTTACTTGGTGTACGTGTATGTCTTTGTTACTTGGTGTCAGTGTATGTCTGTGTTACTAGGTGTAAGTGTGTGTCTGTGTTACTGGGTATCAGTGTATGTCTTTGATACTTGGTGTCAGTGTATGTCTGTGCTGCTTGGTGTAAGTGTGTGTCTGTGTTACTGGGTATCAGTGTCTGTCTTTGTTACTTGGTGTAAGTGTGTGTCTGTGTTGCTGGGAATCAGTGTATGTCTTTGTTACTTGTTGTCAGTGTATGTCTGTGTTACTTGGTGTAAGATTGTGTCTTTGTTACTTGGTGTCAGTGTGTGTCTGTGTTCCTGGGTATCAGTGTATGTCTTTGTTACTTGGTGTCAGTGCATGTCTGTGTTACTTGGTGTAAGTGTGTGTCTGTGTTACTGGGTATCAGTGCATGTTTTTGTTACTTGGTGTCAGTGTATGTCTGTGTTGATTGGTGCAAGTGTGTGTCTGTGTTACTGGGTATCAGTGTCTGTCTTAGTTACTTGGTGTAAGTGTGTGTCTTTGTTACTTGGTGTAAGTGTGTGTCTTTGTTACTTGGTGTAATTGTATGTCTTTGTTACTGGGTGTAAGTGTATGTCTGTGTTACTTGGTGTAAGTGTATGTCTTTGCTACTTGGTGTCAGTGTATGTCTGTGTTACTAGGTGTAAGTGTGTGTCTGTGTTACTGGGTATCAGTGTATGTCTTTGTTACTTGGTGTCAGTGTATGTCTGTGCTGCTTGGTGTACGAGTGTGTCTGTGTTACTGGGTATCAGTGTCTGTCTTTGTTACTTGGTGTAAGTGTGTGTCTGTGTTGCTGGGAATCAGTGTATGTCTTTGTTACTTGTTGTCAGTGTATGTCTGTGTTACTTGGTGTAAGATTGTGTCTTTGTTACTTGGTGTCAGTGTGTGTCTGTGTGACTTGGTGTAAGTGTGTGTCTGTGTTACTTGGTGTAATTGTATGTCTTTGTTACTTGGTGTAAGTGTGTGTCTGTGTTACTTGGTGTAAGTGTGTGTCTGTGTTCCTGGGTATCAGTGTATGTCTTTGTTACTTGGTGTCAGTGCATGTCTGTGTTACTTGGTGTAAGTGTGTGTCTGTGTTACTGGGTATCAGTGTATGTCTTTGTTACTTGGTGTCAGTGTATGTCTGTGTTGCTTGGTGTAAGTGTGTGTCTGTGTTACTGGGTATCAGTGTCTGTCTTTGTTACTTGGAGTAAGTGTGTGCCTGTGTTACTGGGTATCAGTGTATGTCTTTGTTACTTGGTGTCAGTGTATGTCTGTGTTACTGGGTGTCAGTGTGTGTCTGTGTTACTTGGTGTAAGTGCGTGTCTTTGTTACTTGGTGTCCGTGTGTGTCTGTGTTACTGGGTGTCAGTGTATGTCTTTGTTAATTGGTGTAAGAGTGTGTCTGTGTTACTGGGTATCAGTGTCTGTCTTTGTTACTTGGTATAAGTGTGTGTCTGTGTTACTGGGTATCAGTGTATGTCTTTGTTACTTGGTGTCAGTGTATGTCTGTGCTGCTTGGTGTAAGTGTGTGTCTGTGTTACTGGGTATCAGTGTCTGTCTTTGTTACTTGGTGTAAGTGTGTGTCTGTGTTACTGGGAATCAGTGTATGTCTTTGTTACTTGTTCTCAGTGTATGTCTGTGTTACTTGGTGTAAGATTGTGTCTTTGTTACTTGGTGTCAGTGTGTGTCTGTGTGACTTGGTGTAAGTGTGTGTCTGTGTTACTTGGTGTAATTGTATGTCTTTGTTACTTGGTGTAAGTGTGTGTCTGTGTTACTTGGTGTAAGTGTGTGTCTGTGTTCTTGGGTATCAGTGTATGTCTTTGTTACTTGGTGTCAGTGCATGTCTGTGTTACTTGGTGTAAGTGTGTGTCTGTGTTACTGAGTATCAGTGAATGTCTTTGTTACTTGGTGTCAGTGTATGTCTGTGTTGCTTGGTGTAAGTGTGTGTCTGTGTTACTGGGTATCAGTGTCTGTCTTTGTTTCTTGGTGTAAGTGTGTGTCTGTATTACTGGGTATCAGTGTATGTCTGTGTTACTGGGTGTCAGTGTGTGTCTGTGTTACTTGGTGTAAGTGCGTGTCTTTGTTACTTGGTGTCCGTGTGTGTCTGTGTTACTGGGTGTCAGTGTATGTCTTGGTTACTGGGTGTCAGTGTATGTCTTTGTTACTTGGTTTAAGTGTGTGTCTGTGTTACTGGGTGTCAGTGTATGTCTTCGTTACTTGTTGTCAGTGTATGTCTGTGTTACTTGGTGTAAGTGTGTGTCTTTGTTACTTGGTGTAATTGTATGTCTTTGTTACTTGGTGTCAGTGTATGTCTGCGTTACTTGGTGTAACTGTATGTGTTTGTTACTTGGTGTCAGTGTATGTCTGTGTTACTTGGTGTAAGTGTGTGTCTGTGTTACTGGGTATCAGTGTCTGTCTTTGTTACATGGTGTCAGTGTATGTCTGTGTTGCTTGGTGTAAGTGTGTGTCTGTGTTACTGGGTATCAGTGTCTGTCTTTGTTACTTGGTGTAAGTGTGTGTCTGTGTTACTGGGTATCAGTTTATGTCTTTGTTACTTGGTGTCAGTGTATGTCTGTGTTACTTGGTGTAAGTGTGTGCCTGTGTTACTGGGTGTCAGTGTGTGTCTGTGTTACTTGGTGTAAGTGTGTGTCTTTGTTACTTGGTGTCAGTGTGTGTCTGTGTGACTTGGTGTAAGTGTGTGTCTTTGTTACTTGTTGTAATTGTCTGTCTTTGTTACTTGGTGTAAGTGTGTGTCTGTGTTACTTGGTGTAAGTGTGTGTCTGTGTTCCTGGGTATCAGTGTATGTCTTTGTTACTTGGTGTCAGTGCTTGTCTGTGTTACTTGGTGTAAGTGTGTGTCTGTGTTACCGGGTATCAGTGCATGTTTTTGTTACTTGGTGTCGTTGTATGTCTGTGTTGCTTGGTGTAAGTGTGTGTCTGTGTTACTGGGTATCAGTGTCTGTCTTAGTTACTTGGTGTAAGTGTGTCTTTGTTACTTGGTGTAAGTGTGTGTCTTTGTTACTTGGTGTAATTGTATGTCTTTGTTACTTGGTGTAAGTGTATGTCTGTGCTACTTGGTGTAAGTGGATGTCTTTGTTACTTGGTGTCAGTGTATGTCTTTGTTACTAGGTGAAAGTGTGTGTCTGTGTTACTGGGTATCAGTGTATGTCTTTGTTACTTGGTGTCAGTGTATGTCTGTGCTGATTGGTGTAAGTGTGTGTCTGTGTTACTGGGTATCAGTTTCTGTCTTTGTTACTTGGTGTAAGTGTGTGTCTGTGTTGCTGGGAATCACTGTATGTCTTTGTTACTTGTTGTCATTGTATGTCTGTGTTACTTGGTGTAAGATTGTGTCTTTGTTACTTGGTGTCAGTGTGTGTCTGTGTTCCTGGGTATCAGTGTATGTCTTTGTTACTTGGTGTCAGTGCATGTCTGTGTTACTTGGTGTAAGTATGTGTCTGTGTTACTGGGTATCAGTGCATGTTTTTGTTACTTGGTGTCAGTGTATGTCTGTGTTGCTTGGTGTAAGTGTGTGTCTGTGTTACTGGGTATCAGTGTCTGTCTTAGTTACTTGGTGTAAGTGTGTGTCTTTGTTACTTGGTGTAAGTGTGTGTCTTTGATACTTGGTGTAATTGTATGTCTTTGTTACTTGGTGTAAGTGTATGTCTGTGTTACTTGGTGTAAGTGTATGTCTTTGTTACTTGGTGTCAGTGTATGTCTGTGTTACTAGGTGTAAGTGTGTCTCTGTGTTACTGGGTATCAGTGTATTTCTTTGTTATTTGGTGTCAGTGTATGTCTGTGCTGCTTGGTGTAAGTGTGTGTCTGTGTTACTGGGTATCAGTGTCTGTCTTTGTTACTTGGTGTAAGTGTGTGTCTGTGTTGCTGGGAATCAGTGTATGTCTTTGTTACTTGTTGTCAGTGTATGTCTGTGTTACTTGGTGTAAGTGTGTGTCTGTGTTCCTGGGTATCAGTGTATGTCTTTGTTACTTGGTGTCAGTATATGTCTGTGTTACTTGGTGTAAGTGTGTGTCTGTGTTACTGGGTATCAGTGCATGTCTTTGTTACTTGGTGTCAGTGTATGTCTGTGTTACGTGGTGTAAGTGTGTGTCTGTGTTACTGGGTGTCAGTGTGTGTCTGTGTTACTTGGTTTCCATGTGTGTCTGTGTGACTTGGTGTCAGTGTGTGTCTGTGTTACTTGGTGTAATTGTATGTCTTTGTTACTTGGTGTCAGTGTATGTCTGTGTTACTTGGTGTAAGTTTGTGTCTTTGTTACTTGGTGTAATTGTATGTCTTTGTTACTTGGTGTCAGTGTATGTCTGTGTTACTTGGTGTAAGTGTATGTCTTTGTTACTTGTTGTCAGTGTATGTCTGTGTTACTTGGTGTAAGTGTGTGTCTGTGTTACTGGGTATCAGTGAATGTCTTTGTTACATGGTGTCAGTGTATGTCTGTGTTGCTTGGTGTAAGTGTGTGTCTGTGTTACTGGGTATCGGTGTCTGTCTTTGTTACTTGGTGTAAGTGTGTGTCTGTGTTACTGGGTATCAGTGTATGTCTTTGTTACTTGGTGTCAGTGTATGTCTGTGTTACTTGGTGTTAGTGTATGTCTTTGTTACTTGGTGTAAGTGTGTGTCTGTGTTACGTGTTGTAAGTGTGTGTCTGTGTTCCTGGGTATCATTGTATGTCTTTGTTACTTGGTGTCAGTATATGTCTTTGTTACTTGGTGTAAGTGTGTGTCTGTGTTACTGGGTATCAGTGCATGTCTTTGTTACTTGGTGTCAGTGTATGTCTGTGTTACTTGGTGTAAGTGTGTGTCTGTGTTACTGGGTGACAGTGTGTGTCTGTGTTACTTGGTGTGTGTGTGTCTGTGTGACTTGGTGTAAGTGTGTGTCTGTGTTACTTGGTGTAATTGTATGTCTTTGTTACTTGGTGTCAGTGTATGTCTGTGTTACTTGGTGTAAGTGTGTGTCTTTGTTACTTGGTGTAATTGTATGTCTTTGTTACTTGGTGTCAGTGTATATCTGTGTTACTTTGTGTAAGTGTATGTCTTGTTACTTGGTGTCAGTGTATGTCTGTGTTACTTGGTGTAAGTGTGTGTCTGTGTTACTGGGTATCAGTGTATGTCTTTGTTACTTGGTGTCAGTGTATGTCTGTGTTGCTTGTTGTAAGTGTGTGTCTGTGTTACCGGGTATCAGTGTCTATCTTTGTTACTTGGTGTAAGTGTGTGTCTGTGTTACTGGGTATCAGTGTATGTCTTTTTTACTTGGTGTCAGTGCATGTCTGTGTAACTTGGTGTAATTGTGTGTCTGTGTTACTGGGTGTCAATGTGTGTCTGTGTTACTTGGTGTAAGTGTGTGTCTTTGTTACTTGGTGTCGGTGTGTGTCTGTGTGACTTGGTGTAAATGTGTGTCTGTGTTACTTTGTGTAATTGTATGTCTTTGTTACTTGGTGTCAGTGTATGTCTTTGTTACTTGGTGTCAGTGTATGTCTGTGTTACTTGGTGTAGGTGTATGTCTTTGTTACTTGGTGTATGTGTGTGTCTGTGTTCCTGGGTATCAGTGAATGTCTTTGTTGCTTGGTGTCAGTGTATGTCTGTGTTACATGGTGTAATTGTGTGTCTGTGTTACTGGGTATCAGTGTATGTCTTTGTTACTTGGTGTCAGCGTATGTCAGTGTTGCTTGGTGTAAGTGTGTGTCTGTGTTACTGGGTATCAGTGTCTGTCTTTGTTACTTGGTGCAAGTGTGTGTCTGTGTTACTGGGTATCAGTGTATGTCTGTGTTACTGGGTGTCAGTGTATGTCTTTGTTACTTGGTGTAAGTGTGTGTCTGTGTTACTGGGTATCAGTGTCTGTCTTTGTTACTTGGTGTAAGTGTGAGTCTGTGTTACTGGGTATCAGTGTATGTCTTTCTTACTTGGTGTCAGTGTATGTCTGTGTTACTTGGTGTAAGTGTGTGTCTTTGATACTTGGTGAAAGTGTATGTATTTGTTACTTGGTGTAATTGTCTGTCTTTGATACTTGGTGTAACTGCATGTCTTTGTTACTTGTTGTCAGTGTATGTCTTTTCTCCTTGGTGTCAGTGTATGTCTGTGTTACTTGGTGTAAGTGTGTGTCTTTGTTACATGGTGTAATTGTATGTCTTTGTTACTTGGTGTCAGTGTATGTCTTTGTTACTTGGTGTCAGTGTGTGTCTGTGTTACTTGGTATCAGTGTATGTCTTTGCGACTTGGTATCAGTGTATGTCTTTGTTACTGCGTGTCAGTGTGTGTCTGTGTTACTGGGTATCAGTGTATGTCTTTGTGACTTGGTATCAGTGTATGTCTTTGTGACTTGGTGTCAGTGTTTGTCTGTGTTACTGGGTATCAGTGTATGTCTTTGTGACTTGGTATCAGTGTTTGTCTTTGTTACTGTGTATCAGTGTTTCTCTTTGTTACTGGGTGTCAGTGTGTGTTTGTTTGTGTTACTGGGTGTCAGTGTGTGTCTTTGTGACTTGGTGTCAGTGTATGTCTTTGTTACTTGGTGTCAGTGTGTGTCTATGTTACTGGGTATCAGTGTATGTCTTTGTTACTTGGTGTCAGTGTATGTCAAAATACTTGGTGTAAGTGTATGTCTTTGTTACTTGGTGTAATTGTCTGTCTTTGTTACTTGGTGTCAGTGTATGTCTGTGTTACTTGGTGTAAGTGTGTGTCTTTGTTACTTGGTGTCAGTGTATGTATTTGTTACTGGGTGTCAGTGTGTGTCTTTGTGACTTGGTGTCAGTGTATGTTTTTGTTACTTGGTGAAAGTGTGTGTCTGTGTTACTGGGTATCAGTGTATGTCTTTGTTACTTGGTGTCAGTGTATGTCAAAATAATTGGTGTAAGTGTATGTCTTTGTTACTTGTTGTAATTGTCTGTCTTTTTACTTGGTGTCAGTGTATGTCTTTGTTACTTGCTGTCAGTGTATGTCTTTGTTACTTGGTGTCAGTGTGTGTCTGTGTTACTGGGTATCAGTGGATGTCTTTGTGACTTGGTATCAGAGTATGTCTTTGTGACTTGGTGTCATTGTATGTCTTTTTTACTGGGTGTCAGTGTGTGTCTGTGTTACTTGGTGTCAGTTTATGTCATTGTTACTGTGTATCAGTGTTTCTCTGTGCTACTGGGTGTCACTGTGTGTTTGTTTGTGTTACTGGGTATCAGTGTATGTCTTTGTGACAAGGTATCAGTCTCTGTCTTTGTTACTGGGTGTCAGTGTGTGTCTGTGTTACTTGGTGTCAGTGTCTCAGTGTTTCTCTGTGTGACTGGGTGTCAGTGTGTGTTTGTTTGTGTTACTGGGTGTCAGTAACACCAGGTGTCAGTATTTAGTTTAGTTTAGAGATACAGCACTTAAACAGGCCTTTCTGCCCACCGAGTCTGTGCCGAAGATCAACCACCCATTTATCCTAATCCTACACTAATCCCGTATTCCTATCACATCCCCACCTATCCCTATATATTTCCCTACCACCTACCTATACTAGGGGCAATTTATGATGGCCAATTAACATATTAACCTGCAAGTCTTTGGCATGTGGGAGGAAAGCGGAGCACCGGGAGGAAACCCACGCAGACACAGGGAGAACTTGGTGTAAGTGTGTGTCTTTGTTACTTGGTGCAATTGTATGTCTTTGTTACTTGGTGTAAGTGTATGTCTGTGTTACTTGGTGTACGTGTATGTCTTTGTTACTTGGTGTCAGTGTATGTCTGTGTTACTAGGTGTAAGTGTGTGTCTGTGTTACTGGGTATCAGTGTATGTCTTTGATACTTGTTGTCAGTGTATGTCTGTGCTGCTTGGTGTAAGTGTGTGTCTGTGTTACTGGGTATCAGTGTCTGTCTTTGTTACTTGGTGTAAGTGTGTGTCTGTGTTGCTGGGAATCAGTGTATGTCTTTGTTACTTGTTGTCAGTGTATGTCTGTGTTACTTGGTGTAAGATTGTGTCTTTGTTACTTGGTGTCAATGTGTGTCTGTGTTCCTGGGTATCAGTGTATGTCTTTGTTACTTGGTGTCAGTGCATGTCTGTGTTACTTGGTGTAAGTGTGTGTCTGTGTTACTGGGTATCAGTGCATGTTTTTGTTACTTGGTGTCAGTGTATGTCTGTGTTGCTTGGTGCAAGTGTGTGTCAGTGTTACTGGGTATCAGTGTCTGTCTTAGTTACTTGGTGTAAGTGTGTGTCTTTGTTACTTGGTGTAAGAGTGTGTCTTTGTTACTTGGTGTAATTGTATGTCTTTGTTACTTGGTGTAAGTGTATGTCTGTGTTACTTGGTGTAAGTGTATGTCTTTGTTACTTGGTGTCAGTGTATGTCTGTGTTACTAGGTGTAAGTGTGTGTCTGTGTTACTGGGTATCAGTGTATGTCTTTGTTACTTGGTGTCAGTGTATGTCTGTGCTGCTTGTTGTACGAGTGTGTCTGTGTTACTGGGTATCAGTGTCTGTCTTTGTTACTTGGTGTAAGTGTGTGTCTGTGTTGCTGGGAATCAGTGTATGTCTTTGTTACTTGTTGTCAGTGTATGTCTGTGTTACTTGGTGTAAGATTGTGTCTTTGTTACTTGGTGTCAGTGTGTGTCTGTGTGACTTGGTGTAAGTGTGTGTCTGTGTTACTTGGTGTAATTGTATGTCTTTGTTACTTGGTGTAAGTGTGTGTCTGTGTTACTTGGTGTAAGTGTGTGTCTGTGTTCCTGGGTATCAGTGTATGTCTTTGTTACTTGGTGTCAGTGCATGTCTGTGTTACTTGGTGTAAGTGTTTGTCTGTGTTACTGGGTATCAGTGTATGTCTTTGTTACTTGGTGTCAGTGTATGTCTGTGTTGCTTGGTGTAAGTGTGTGTCTGTGTTACTGGGTATCAGTGTCTGTCTTTGTTACTTGGAGTAAGTGTGTGCCTGTGTTATTGGGTATCAGTGTATGTCTTTGTTACTTGGTGTCAGTGTATGTCTGTGTTACTGGGTGTCCGTGTGTGTCTGTGTTACTTGGTGTAAGTGTGTGTCTTTGTTACTTGGTGTCCGTGTGTGTCTGTGTTACTGGGTGTCAGTGTATGTCTTTGTTACTTGGTGTAGGTGTGTGTCTGTGTTACTGGGTATCAGTGACTGTCTTTGTTACTTGGTATAAGTGTGTGTCTGTGTTACTGGGTATCAGTGTATGTCTTTGTTACTTGGTGTCAGTGTATGTCTGTGCTGCTTGGTGTAAGTGTGTGTCTGTGTTACTGGGTATCAGTGTCTGTCTTTGTTACTTGGTGTAAGTGTGTGTCTGTGTTACTGGGAATCAGTGTATGTCTTTGTTACTTGTTCTCAGTGTATGTCTGTGTTACTTGGTGTAAGATTGTGTCTTTGTCACTTGGTGTCAGTGTGTGTCTGTGTGACTTGGTGTATGTGTGTGTCTGTGTTACTTGGTGTAATTGTATGTCTTTGTTACTTGGTGTAAGTGTGTGTCTGTGTTACTTGGTGTAAGTGTGTGTCTGTGTTCCTGGGTATCAGTGTATGTCTTTGTTACTTGGTGTCAGTGCATGTCTGTGTTACTTGGTGTAAGTGTGTGTCTGTGTTACTGGGTATCAGTGTATGTCTTTGTTACTTGGTGTCAGTGTATGTCTGTGTTGCTTGGTGTAAGTGTGTGTCTGTGTTACTGGGTATCAGTGTCTGTCTTTGTTTCTTGGTGTAAGTGTGTGTCTGTATTACTGGGTATCAGTGTATGTCTGTGTTACTGGGTGTCAGTGTGTGTCTGTGTTACTTGGTGTAAGTGCGTGTCTTTGTTACTTGGTGTCCGTGTGTGTCTGTGTTACTGGGTGTCAGTGTATGTCTTTGTGACTGGGTGTCAGTGTATGTCTTTGTTACTTGGTTTAAGTGTGTGTCTGTGTTACTGGGTATCAGTGTCTGTCTTTGTTACTTGGTGTAAGTGTGTGTCTGTGTTACTGGGTATCAGTGTATGTCTTTGTTACTTGGTGTCAGTGTATGTCTGTGTTACTTGGTGTAAGTGTGTGTCTGTGTTACTGGGTATCAGTGTATGCCTTTGTGACTTGGTATCAGTGCATGTCTTTGTTACTGGGAGTCAGTGTGTGTCTTTGTGACTTGGTGTCAGTGTATGTCTTTGTTACTTGGTGTAAGTGTGTGTCTGTGTTACTAGGTATCAGTGTATGTCTTTGTTACTTGGTGTCAGTGTATGTCAAAATACTTGGTGAAAGTGTATGTCTTTGTTACTTCGTGTAATTGTCTGTCTTTGTTACTTGGTGTAAGTATATGTCTTTGTTACTTGGTGTCAGTGTATGTCTTTGCTACTTGGTGACAGTGTATGTCTGTGTTACTTGGTGTAAGTGTATGTCTTTGTTACTTGTTGTAAGTGTATGTCTTTGTTACTTTGTGTCAGTGTCTGTCTTTGTTACTTGGTGTAAGTGTGTGTCTTTGTTACTTGGTGTAAGTGTGTGTCTTTGTTACTTGGTGTAATTGTATGTCTTTGTTACTTGGTGTCAGTGTATGCCTGTGTTACTTGGTGTAAGTGTATGTCTTTGTTACTTGGTGTCAGTGTATGTCTGTGTTACTTGGTGGAAGTGTGTGTCTGTGTTACTGGGTATCAGTGTATGTCTTTGTTACTTGGTGTCAGTGTATGTCTGTGCTGCTTGGTGTAAGTGTGTGTCTGTGTTACTGGGTATCATTGTCTGTCTTTGTTACTTGGTGTATGTGTGTGTCTGTGTAACTGGGAATCAGTGCATGTTTTTGTTACTTGTTGTCAGTGTATGTCTGTGTTACTTGGTGTAAGATTTTGTCTTTGTTACTTGGTGTCAGTGTGTGTCTGTGTGACATGGTGTAAGTGTGTGTCTGTGTTACTTGGTGTAATTGTATGTCTTTGTTACTTGGTGTAAGTGTGTGTCTGTGTTACTTGGTGTAAGTGTGTGTCTGTCTTCCTGGGTATCAGTGTATGTCTTTGTTACTTGGTGTCAGTGTATGTCTGTGCTGCTTGGTGTAAGTGTGTGTCTGTGTTACTGGGTATCATTGTCTGTCTTTGTTACTTGGTGTATGTGTGTGTCTGTGTTACTGGGAATCAGTGTATGTTTTTGTTACTTGGTGTCAGTGCATGTCTGTGTTACTTGGTGTAAGTGTGTGTCTGTGTTACTGGGTATCAGTGTATGTCTTTGTTACTTGGCGTCAGTGTATGTCTGTGTTGCTTGGTGTAAGTGTGTGTCTGTGTTACTGGGTATAAGTGTCTGTCTTTGTTACTTGGTGTAAGTGTGTGTCTGTGTTACTGGGTATCAGTGTATGTCTGTGTTACTGGGTGTCAGTGTGTGTCTGTGTTACTTGGTGTAAGTGCGTGTCTTTGTTACTTGGTGTCCGTGTGTGTCTGTGTTACTGGGTATCAGTGTCTGTCTTTGTTACTTGGTGTAAGTGTGTGTCTGTGTTACTGGGTATCAGTGAATGTCTTTGTTACTTGGTGTCAGTGTATGTCTGTGTTACTTGGTGTAAGTTGTGTCTGTTTTACTGGGTATCAGTGTATGTCTTTGTGACTTGGTATCAGTGTATGTCTTTGTTACTGGGTGTCAGTGTGTGTCTTTGTGACTTGGTGTCAGTGTATGTCTGTGTTGCTTGGTGTAAGTGTGTGTCTGTGTTACTGGGTATCGGTGTCTGCCTTTGTTACTTGGTGTAAGTGTGTGTCTGTGTTACTGGGTATCAGTGTATGTCTTTGTTACTTGGTGTCAGTGTATGTCTGTGTTACTTGGTGTTAGTGTATGTCTTTGTTACTTGGTGTAAGTGTGTGTCTGTGTTACTTGTTGTAAGTGTGTGTCTGTGTTCCTGGGTATCATTGTATGTCTTTGTTACTTGGTGTCAGTATATGTCTGTGTTACTTGGTGTAAGTGTGTGTCTGTGTTACTGGGTATCAGTGCATGTCTTTGTTACTTGGTGTCAGTGTATGTCTGTGTTACTTGGTGTAAGTGTGTGTCTGTGTTACTGGGTGACAGTGTGTGTCTGTGTTACTTGGTGTGTGTGTGTCTGTGTGACTTGGTGTAAGTGTGTGTCTGTGTTACTTGGTGTAATTGTATGTCTTTGTTACTTGGTGTCAGTGTATGTCTGTGTTACTTGGTGTAAGTGTGTGTCTTTGTTACTTGGTGTAATTGTATGTCTTTGTTACTTGGTGTCAGTGTATATCTGTGTTACTTTGTGTAAGTGTATGTCTTGTTACTTGGTGTCAGTGTATGTCTGTGTTACTTGGTGTAAGTGTGTGTCTGTGTTACTGGGTATCAGTGTATGTCTTTGTTACTTGGTGTCAGTGTATGTCTGTGTTGCTTGTTGTAAGTGTGTGTCTGTGTTACCGGGTATCAGTGTCTGTCTTTGTTACTTGGTGTAAGTGTGTGTCTGTGTTACTGGGTATCAGTGTATGTCTTTTTTACTTGGTGTCAGTGCATGTCTGTGTTACTTGGTGTAATTGTGTGTCTGTGTTACTGGGTGTCAATGTGTGTCTGTGTTACTTGGTGTAAGTGTGTGTCTTTGTTACTTGGTGTCGGTGTGTGTCTGTGTGACTTGGTGTAAATGTGTGTCTGTGTTACTTTGTGTAATTGTATGTCTTTGTTACTTGGTGTCAGAGTATGTCTTTGTTACTTGGTGTCAGTGTATGTCTGTGTTACTTGGTGTAAGTGTATGTCTTTGTTACTTGGTGTAAGTGTGGGTCTGTGTTCCTGGGTATCAGTGAATGTCTTTGTTGCTTGGTGTCAGTGTATGTCTGTGTTACTTGGAGTAATTGTGTGTCTGTGTTACTGGGTATCAGTGTATGTCTTTGTTACTTGGTGTCAGCGTATGTCAGTGTTGCTTGGTGTAAGTGTGTGTCTGTGTTACTGGGTATCAGTGTCTGTCTTTGTTACTTGGTGCAAGTGTGTGACTGTGTTACTGGGTATCCGTGTATGTCTGTGTTACTGGGTGTCAGTGTATGTCTTTGTTACTTGGTGTAAGTGTGTGTCTGTGTTACTGGGTATCAGTGTCTGTCTTTGTTACTTGGTGTAAGTGTGTGTCTGTGTTACTGGGTATCAGTGTATGTCTTTCTTACTTGGTGTCAGTGTATGTCTGTGTTACTTGGTGTAAGTGTGTGTCTTTGATACTTGGTGAAAGTTTATGTATTTGTTACTTGGTGTAATTGTCTGTCTTTGATACTTGGTGTAACTGCATGTCTTTGTTACTTGTTGTCAGTGTATGTCTTTTCTCCTTGGTGTCAGTGTATGTCTTTGTTACTTGGTGTAAGTGTGTGTCTTTGTTACATGTTGTAATTGTATGTCTTTGTTACTTGGTGTCAGTGTATGTCTTTGTTACTTGGTGTCAGTGTGTGTCTGTGTTACTGGGTATCAGTGTATGTCTTTGTGACTTGGTATCAGTGTATGTCTTTGTTACTGCGTGTCAGTGTGTGTCTGTGTTACTGGGTATCAGTGTATGTCTTTGTGACTTGGTATCAGTGTATGTCTTTGTGACTTGGTGTCAGTGTTTGTCTGTGTTACTGGGTATCAGTGTATGTCTTTGTGACTTGGTATCAGTGTTTGTCTTTGTTACTGTGTATCAGTGTTTCTCTTTGTTACTGGGTGTCAGTGTGTGTTTGTTTGTGTTACTGGGTGTCAGCGTGTATCTTTGTGACTTGGTGTCAGTGTATGTCTTTGTTACTTGGTGTCAGTGTGTGTCTATGTTACTGGGTATCAGTGTATGTCTTTGTTACTTGGTGTCAGTGTATGTCAAAATACTTGGTGTAAGTGTATGTCTTTGTTACTTGGTGTAATTGTCTGTCTTTGTTACTTGGTGTCAGTGTATGTCTGTGTTACTTGGTGTAAGTGTGTGTCTTTGTTACTTGGTGTCAGTGTATGTATTTGTTACTGGGTGTCAGTGTGTGTCTTTGTGACTTGGTGTCAGTGTATGTCTTTGTTACTTGGTGAAAGTGTGTGTCTGCGTTAGTGGGTATCAGTGTATGTCTTTGTTACTTGGTGTCAGTGTATGTCAAAATAATTGGTGTCAGTGTATGTCTTTGTTACTTGGTGTCAATGTGTGTCTGTGTTACTGGGTATCAGTGGATGTCTTTGTGACTTGGTATCAGAGTATGTCTTTGTGACTTGGTGTCATTGTATGTCTTTTTTACTGGGTGTCAGTGTGTGTCTGTGTTACTTGGTGTCAGTGTATGTCATTGTTACTGTGTATCAGTGTTTCTCTGTGCTACTGGGTGTCACTGTGTGTTTGTTTGTGTTACTGGGTATCAGTGTATGTCTTTGTGACAAGGTATCAGTCTCTGTCTTTGTTACTGGGTGTCAGTGTGTGTCTGTGTTACTTGGTGTCAGTGTCTCAGTGTTTCTCTGTGTGACTGGGTGTCAGTGTGTGTTTGTTTGTGTTACTGGGTGTCAGTAACACCAGGTGTCAGTATTTAGTTTAGTTTAGAGATACAGCACTTAAACAGGCCTTTCTGCCCACCGAGTCTGTGCCGACCATCAACCACCCATTTATCCTAATCCTACACTAATCCCGTATTCCTATCACATCCCCACCTATCCCTATATATTTCCCTACCACCAATTTATGATGGCCAATTAACATATTAACCTGCAAGTCTTTGGCATGTGGGAGGAAAGCGGAGCACCGGGAGGAAACCCACGCAGACACAGGGAGAACTTGGTGTAAGTGTGTGTCTTTGTTACTTGGTGTAATTGTCTGTCTTTGTTACTTGGTGTAAGTGTATGTCTGTGTTACTTGGTGTACGTGTATGTCTTTGTTACTTGGTGTCAGTGTATGTCTGTGTTACTAGGTGTAAGTGTGTGTCTGTGTTACTGGGTATCAGTGTATGTCTTTGATACATGGTGTCAGTGTATGTCTGTGCTGCTTGGTGTAAGTGTGTGTCTGTGTTACTGGGTATCAGTGTCTGTCTTTGTTACTTGGTGTAAGTGTGTGTCTGTGTTGCTGGGAATAGTGTATGTCTTTGTTACTTGTTGTCAGTGTATGTCTGTGTTACTTGGTGTAAGATTGTGTCTTTGTTACTTGGTGTCAGTGTGTGTCTGTGTGACTTGGTGTAAGTGTGTGTCTGTGTTACTGGGTATCAGTGCATGTTATTGTTACTTGGTGTCAGTGTATGTCTGTGTTGCTTGGTGCAAGTGTGTGTCTGTGTTACTGGGTATCAGTGTCTGTCTTAGTTACTTGGTGTAAGTGTGTGTCTTTGTTACTTGGTGTAAGTGTGTGTCTTTGTTACTTGGTGTAATTGTATGTCTTTGTTACTTGGTGTCAGTGTATGTCTGTGCTGCTTGGTGTACGAGTGTGTCTGTGTTACTGGATATCAGTGTCTGTCTTTGTTACTTGGTGTAAGTGTGTGTCTGTGTTGCTGGGAATCAGTGTATGTCTTTGTTACTTGTTGTCAGTGTATGTCTGTGTTACTTGGTGTAAGATTGTGTCTTTGTTACTTGGTGTCAGTGTGTGTCTGTGTGACTTGGTGTAAGTGTGTGTCTGTGTTACTTGGTGTAATTGTATGTCTTTGTTACTTGGTGTAAGTGTGTGTCTGTGTTACTTGGTGTAAGTGTGTGTCTGTTTTCCTGGGTATCAGTGTATGTCTTTGTTACTTGGTGTCAGTGCATGTCTGTGTTACTTGGTGTAAGTGTGTGTCTGTGTTACTGGGTATCAGTGTATTTCTTTGTTACTTGGTGTCAGTGTATGTCTGTGTTGCTTGGTGTAAGTGTGTATCTGTGTTACTGGGTATCAGTGTCTGTCTTTGTTACTTGGAGTAAGTGTGTGCCTGTGTTACTGGGTATCAGTGTATGTCTGTGTTACTGGGTGTCAGTGTGTGTCTGTGTTACTTGGTGTAAGCGCGTGTCTTTGTTACTTGGTGTCCGTGTGTGTCTGTGTTACTGGGTGTCAGTGTATGTCTTTGTTACTTGGTGTAAGTGTGTGTCTGTGTTACTGGGTATCAGTGTCTGTCTTTGTTACTTGGTATAAGTGTGTGTCTCTGTTACTGGGTATCAGTGTATGTCTTTGTTACTTGGTGTCAGTGTATGTCTGTGCTGCTTGGTGTAAGTGTGTGTCTGTGTTACTGGGTATCAGTGTCTGTCTTTGTTACTTGGTGTAAGTGTGTGTCTGTGTTACTGGGAATCAGTGTATGTCTTTGTTACTTGTTCTCAGTGTATGTCTGTGTTACTTGGTGTAAGATTGTGTCTTTGTTACTTGGTGTCAGTGTGTGTCTGTGTGACTTGGTGTAAGTGTGTGTCTGTGTTACTTGGTGTAATTGTATGTCTTTGTTACTTGGTGTAAGTGTGTGTCTGTGTTACTTGGCGTAAGTGTGTGTCTGTGTTCCTGGGTATCAGTGTATGTCTTTGTTACTTGGTGTCAGTGCATGTATGTGTTACTTGGTGTAAGTGTGTGTCTGTGTTACTGGGTATCAGTGTATGTCTTTGTTACTTGGTGTCAGTGTATGTCTGTGTTGCTTGGTGTAAGTGTGTGTCTGTGTTACTGGGTATCAGTGCCTGTCTTTGTTTCTTGGTGTAAGTGTGTGTCTGTATTACTGGGTATCAGTGTATGTCTGTGTTACTGGGTGTCAGTGTGTGTCTGTGTTACTTGGTGTAAGTGCGTGTCTTTGTTACTTGGTGTCCGTGTGTGTCTGTGTTACTGGGTGTCAGTGTATGTCTTGGTTACTTGGTGTGTGTGTGTGTCTGTGCTACTGGGTATCAGTGTATGTCTTTGTTACCTGGTGTCAGTGTATGTCTGTGTTACTTGGCGTAAGTGTGTGTCTGTGTTCCTGGGTATCAGTGTATGTCTTTGTTACTTGGTGTCAGTGCATGTCTGTGTTACTTGGTGTAAGTGTGTGTCTGTGTTACTGGGTATCAGTGTATGTCTTTGTTACTTGGTGTCAGTGTATGTCTGTGTTGCTTGGTGTAAGTGTGTGTCTGTGTTACTGGGTATCAGTGCCTGTCTTTGTTTCTTGGTGTAAGTGTGTGTCTGTATTACTGGGTATCAGTGTATGTCTGTGTTACTGGGTGTCAGTGTGTGTCTGTGTTACTTGGTGTAAGTGCGTGTCTTTGTTACTTGGTGTCCGTGTGTGTCTGTGTTACTGGGTGTCAGTGTATGTCTTGGTTACTTGGTGTGTGTGTGTGTCTGTGCTACTGGGTATCAGTGTATGTCTTTGTTACCTGGTGTCAGTGTATGTCTGTGTTACTTGGTGTAAGTGTGTGTCTGTGTTACTGGGTATCAGTGTCTGTCTTTGTTACTTGGTGTAAGTGTGTGTCTGTGTTACTGGGTATCAGTGTATGTCTTTGTGACTTGGTATCAGTGCATGTCTTTGTTACTGGGTGTCAGTGTGTGTCTTTGTGACTTGGTTTCAGTGTATGTCTTTGTTGCTTGGTGTAAGTGTGTGTCTGTGTTACTAGGTATCAGTGTATGTCTTTGTTACTTGGTGTCAGTGTATGTCAAAATACTTGCTGAAAGTGTATGTCTTTGTTACTTCGTGTAATTGTCTGTCTTTGTTACTTGGTTAAGTATATGTCTTTGTTACTTGGTGTCAGTGTATGTCTTTGCTACTTGGTGACAGTGTATGTCTGTGTTACTTGGTGTAAGTGTATGTCTTTGTTACTTGTTGTAAGTGTATGTCTTTGTTACTTGGTGTCAGTGTCTGTCTTTGTTACTTGGTGAAAGTGTGTGTCTTTGTTACTTGGTGTAAGTGTGTGTCTTTGTTACTTGGTGTAATTGTATGTCTTTGTTACTTGGTGTCAGTGTATGTCTGTGTTACTTGGTGTAAGTGTATGTCTTTGTTACTTGGTGTCAGTGTATGTCTGTGTTACTTGGTGGAAGTGTGTGTCTGTGTTACTGGGTATCAGTGTATGTCTTTGTTACTTGGTGTCAGTGTATGTCTGTGCTGCTTGGTGTAAGTGTGTGTCTGTGTTACTGGGTATCATTGTCTGTCTTTGTTACTTGGTGTATGTGTGTGTCTGTGTTACTGGGAATCAGTGTATGTTTTTGTTACTTTTTGTCAGTGTATGTCTGTGTTACTTGGTGTAAGATTGTGTCTTTGTTACTTGGTGTCAGTGTGTGTCAGTGCGACTTGGTGTAAGTGTGTGTCTGTGTAACTTGGTGTAATTGTATGTCTTTGTTACTTGGTGTAAGTGTGTGTCTGTGTTACTTGGTGTAAGTGTGTGTCTGTCTTGCTGGGTATCAGTGTATGTCTTTGTTACTTGGTGTCAGTGCATGTCTGTGTTACTTGGTGTAAGTGTGTGTCCGTGTTAC
Organism: Heterodontus francisci; assembly: GCF_036365525.1. Taxonomy (NCBI): domain Eukaryota; kingdom Metazoa; phylum Chordata; class Chondrichthyes; order Heterodontiformes; family Heterodontidae; genus Heterodontus; species Heterodontus francisci. Next base: position 12,993,896 of record NW_027140867.1, on the reverse strand, counting down.
TGGGTATCAGTGTATGACTTTGTTACTTGGCGTCGGTGTATGTCTGTGTTGCTTGGTGTAAGTGTGTGTCTGTGTTACTGGGTATAAGTGTCTGTCTTTGTTACTTGGTGTAAGTGTGTGTCTGTGTTACTGGGTATCAGTGTATGTCTGTGTTACTGGGTGTCAGTGTGTGTCTGTGTTACTTGGTGTAGGTGCGTGTCTTTGTTACTTGGTGTCCGTGTGTGTCTGTGTTACTGGGTATAAGTGTATGTCTTTGTTACTTGGTGTCAGTGCATGTGTTTGTGACTTGTTGTCAGTGGATGTCTTCGTTACTGGGTGTCAGTGTATGTCTTTGTAACTTGGTGTAAGTGTATGTCTGTGTTATTTGGTGTAAGTGTATGTCTTTGTTACTTGGTGTAAGTGTGCGTCTGTGTTACTGGGTATCAGTGTGTGTCTTTGTTACTGGGTATCAGTGCATGTCTTTGTGACTTGGTGTCAGTGTATGTCTTTGATACTTGGTGTAAGTGTGTGTCTGTGATACTGGGTATCAGTGTATGTCTTTGTGACTTGGTATCAGTGTAGGTGTTTGCTACTGGGTGTCAGTGTGTGTCTGTGTTCCTGGGTATCAGTGTATGTCTTTGTGACTTGGTGTCAGTGTATGTCTTTGTTACTTGGTGGAAGTGTGTGTCTGTGATACTGGGTGTCAGTGTATGTCTTTGTTACTTGGTGTAAGTGTGTGTCTGTGATACTGGGTATCAGTGTATGTCTTTGTTACTTGGTGTCAGTTTATGTCTTTGTTGCTTGGTGTAAGTGTATGTCTTTGTTACTTGGTGTCAGTGCATGTGTTTGTGACTTGTTGTCAGTGGATGTCTTCGTTACTGGGTGTCAGTGTATGTCTTTGTTACTTGGTGTAAGTGTGCGTCAGTGTTACTGGGTATCAGTGTGTGTCTTTGTTACTTTGTGTAAGAGTGTGTCGGTGTTGCTGGGTATCAGTGTATGTCTTTGTTACTTGATGTCAGTGTAGGTCTTTGTTACTTGGTGTAAGTGTATGTCTTTGTTACTTGGTGTCAGTGTATGTCTTTGATATTTGGTGTAAGTGTGTGTCTGTGTTACTGGGTATCAGTGTCTGTCTTTGTTACTTTGTGTAAGAGTGTGTCGGTGTTGCTGGGTATCAGTGTATGTCTTTGTTACTTGATGTCAGTGTAGGTCTTTGTTACTTGGTGTAAGTGCATGTCTTTGTGACTTGGTGCAAGTGTATGTCTTTGTTACTTGGTGTCAGTGTATGTCTTTGTTACTTGGTGTAAGTGTATGTCTTTGTTACTTGGTGTCAGTGTATGTCTTTGATACTTGGTTTAAGAGTGTGTCTGTGTTACTGGGTATCTGTGTCTGTCTTTGTTACTTGGTAAAAGTGTGTGTCTGTGTTACTGGGTATCAGTGTATGTCTTTGTTACTTGGTGTAAGTGCATGCCTTTGTTACTTGGTGTCAGTGTAGGTCTTTGCACTTGGTGTAAGTGGATGTCTTTGTTACTTGGTGTCAGTGTGTGTCTTTGTTACTTGGTGTCAGTGTTTCTCTGTGTTACTGGCTTTCAGTGTGAATCTGTGTTCCTGGGTGTCAGTATATGTCTTTGTTACTTGGTGTCAGTGTATGTCTGTGTTACTTGGTGTAAGTGTGTGTCTGTGTTACTGGGTATCAGTGTATGTCTTTGTTACTTGGTGTAGGTGTGTGCCTGTGTTACTGGGTATCAGTGCATGTCTTTGTTACTTGGTGTCAGTGTATGTCTTTGTTACTTGGTTTAAGTGTATGTCTTTGTTACTTGGTGTCAGTGCATGTCTTTGTTACTTGGTGTAAGTGTGTGTCTGTGTTACTGGGTATCAGTGTATGTCTTTGATACTTGGTGTAAGTGTGTGTCTGTGTTACTGGGTATCAGTGTCTGTCTTTGTTACTTGGTGTCAGAGTGTGTCTGTGTTGCTGGGTATCAGTGTATGTCTTTGTTACTTGATGTCAGTGTAGGTCTGTGTTACTTGGTGTAAGTGTGTGTCTTTCTTACTTGGTGTAAGTGCATGTCTTTGTGTCTTGGTGTAACAGTATGTCTTTGTTACTTGGTATCAGTGTCTGTCTTTGTTACTTGGTGTAAGAGTGTATCTGTGTTGCTGGGTATCAGTGTATGTCTTTGTTACTTGGTGTCAGTGTAGGTCTGTGTTACTTGGTGTTGGTGTGTGTCTTTCTTACTTGGTGTAAGTGCATGTCTTTGTGACTTGGTGTAAGTGTATGTCTTTGTTACTTGGTGTCAGTGTATGTCTTTGTTACTTGGTGTCAGTGTATGTCTTTGATACTTGGTGTAAGTGTGAGTCTGTGTTACTGGGTATCAATGTCTGTCTTTGTTACTTGGTGAAAGTGTGCGTCTATGTTACTGGGTATCAGTGCATGTCTTTGTTACTTGGTGTAAGTACATGTATGTGTTACTTGGTGTCAGTGTATGTCTTTGTTACTGGGTGTCAGTGTGTGTCTTTGTGACTTGGTGTCAGTTTATGTCTTTGTTACTTGGTGTAAGTGTGTGTCTGTGATACTGGGTATCAGTGTATGTCTTTGTTACTGGGTGTCAGTGTGTGTCTTTGTTACTTGGTGTCAGTTTATGTCTTTGTAACTTGGTGTCAGTGTATGTGTTTGTGACTTGTTGTCAGTGGATGTCTTTGTTACTGGGTGTCAGTGTATGTCTTTGATACTTGGTGTAAGTGTGTGTCTGTGATACTGGGTATCAGTGTATGTCTTTGTGACTTGGTATCAGTGTAGGTCTTTGCTACTGGGTGTCAGTGTGTGTCTGTGTTCCTGGGTATCAGTGTATGTCTTTGTGACTTGGTGTCAGTGTATGTCTTTGTTACTTGGTGGAAGTGTGTGTCTGTGATACTGGGTGTCAGTGTATGTCTTTGTTACTTGGTGTAAGTGTGTGTCTGTGATACTGGGTATCAGTGTATGTCTTTGTTACTTGGTGTCAGTGCATGTGTTTGTGACTTGTTGTCAGTGGATGTCTTCGTTACTGGGTGTCAGTGTATGTCTTTGTTACTTGGTATAAGTGTATGTCTTTGTTACTTGATGTAAGTGTGTGTCTTTGTGACTTGTTGTAAGTGTATGTCTTTGTTACTTGGTGTCAGTGTGTGTCTGTGTTACTGGGTATCAGTGTATGTCTTTGTGACTTGGTATCAGTGTATGTCTTTGTTACTTGGTGTCAGTGTATGTCTTTGTTACTTGGTGTCAGTGTGTGTCTGTGTTACTGGGTATCAGTGTATGTCTTTGTGACTTGGTATCAGTGCATGTCTTTGTTACTGGGTGTCAGTGTGTGTCTGTGTTACTGGGTATCAGTGTATGTCTTTGTGACTTGGTATCAGTGTATGTCTTTGTTACTGGGTGTCAGTGTGTGTCTGCGTTACTGGGTATCAGTGTATGTCTTTGTGACTTGGTATCAGTGTCTGTCTTTGTTCCTGGGTGTCAGTGTGTGTCCGTGTTCCTGGGTATCAGTGTATGTCTTTGTGACTTGGTGTCAGTGTATGTCTTTGTTACTTGGTGTCAGTGTATGTGTTTGTGACTTGGTGTCAGTGTATGTCTTTGTTACTGGGTGTCAGTGTATGTCTTTGTTACTTGGTGTAAGTGTGTGTCTGTGTTACTGGGTATCAGTGTATGTCTTTGTTACTTGGTGTAAGTGTATGTCTTTGTTACTTGGTGTCAGTGTATGTCTTTGTTACTTGGTGTAAGTGTGTGTCTTTGTTACATGGTGTAATTGTAAGTCTTCGTTACTTGGTGTCAGTGTATGTCTTTGTTACTTGGTGTCAGTGTGTGTCTGTGTTACTGGGTATCAGTGTATGTCTTTGTGACTTGGTATCAGTGTATGTCTTTGTTACTGGGTGTCAGTGTGTGTCTGTGTTACTGGGTATCAGTGTATGTCTTTGTGACTTGGTATCAGTGTATGTCTTTGTTACTGGGTGTCAGTGTGTGTCTGCGTTACTGGGTATCAGTGTATGTCTTTGTGACTTGGTATCAGTGTCAGTCTTTGTTACTGGGTGTCAGTGTGTGTCTGTGTTCCTGGGTATCAGTGTATGTCTTTGTGACTTGGTGTCAGTGTATCTCTTTGTTACTTGGTGTAAGTGTGTGTCTGTGATACTGGGTGTCAGTGTATGTCTTTGTTACTTGGTGTAAGTGTGTGTCTGTGATACTGGGTATCAGTGTATGTCTTTGTTACTTGGTGTAAGTGTATGTCTTTGTTACTTGGTGTAAGTGTGTGTCTTTGTGACTTGGTGTCTGTGTATGTCTTTGTTACTTGGTTTAAGTGTGTGTCTTTGTTACATGGTGTAATTGTATGTCTTTGTTACTTGGTGTCAGTGTATGTCTTTGTTACTTGGTGTCAGTGTGTGTCTGTGTTACTGGGTATCATTGTATGTCTTTGTGACCTGGTATCAGTGTATGTCTTTGTTACTGGATGTCAGTGTGTGTCTGTGTTACTGGGTATCAGTGTATGTCTTTGTGACTTGGTATCAGTGTCTGTCTTTGTTACTGGGTGTCAGAGTGTGTCTGTGTTCCTGGGTATCAGTGTATGTCTTTGTGAATTGTGTCAGTGTATGTCTTTGTTACTGGGTGTCAGTGTGTGTCTTTGTGACTTGGTGTCAGTGTATGTCTTTGTTACTTGGTGTAAGTGTGTGTCTGTGATACTGGGTATCAGTGTGTGTCTTTGTGACTTGGTGTCAGTGTATGTCTTTGTTACTGGGTGTCAGTGAGTGTCTGTGTTACTGGGTATCAGTCTATGTCTTTCTGTCTTGGTATCAGTGTATGTCTTTATACTGGGTTTCAGTGTGTGTCTGTGTTCCTGGGTATCAGTGTATGTCTTTGTGACTTGGTGTCAGTGTATGTCTTTGTTACTGGGTGTCAGTGTGTGTCTTTGTGACTTGGTGTCAGTTTATGTCTTTGTTACTTGGTGTAAGTGTGTGTCTGTGATACTGGGTATCAGTGTATGTCTTTGTTACTGGGTGTCAGTGTGTGTCTTTGTTACTTGGTGTCAGTTTATGTCTTTGTAACTTGGTGTCAGTGTATGTGTTTGTGACTTGTTGTCAGTGGATGTCTTTGTTACTGGGTGTCAGTGTATGTCTTTGTTACTTGGTGTAAGTGTATGTCTGTGTTACTTGGTGTAAGTGTATGTATTTGTTACTTGGTGTAAGTGTGCGTCTGTGTTACTGGGTATCAGTGTGTGTCTTTGTTACTGGGTATCAGTGTATGTCTTTGTTACTTGGTGTCAGTGTGTGTCTTTGTGACTTGGTGTCAGTGTATGTCTTTGTTACAGGGTATCAGTGTATGTCAAAATACTTGGTGTTAGTGTATGTCTTTGTTACTTGGTGTCAGTGTGTGTCTTTGTGACTTGGTGTCAGTGTATGTCTTTGTTACATGGTGTAATTGTATGTCTTTGTTACTTGGTGTCAATGTATGCCTTTGTTACTTGGTGTCAGTGTGTGTATCTAACTGGGTGTCAGTGTGTGTCTGTGTTACTGGGTAGCAGTGTATGTCTTTGTTACTTGGTGTCAGTGTATGTCTTTGTTACTTGGTGTCAGTGTATGTCTTTGTTACTGGGTGTCATTGTATGGCTTTGTTACTTGGTGTAAGTGTTTGTCTGTGTTACTGGGTATCAGTGTATGTCTTTGTTACTTGGTGTAAGTGTATGTCTTTGTTACTTGATGTAAGTGTGTGTCTTTGTGACTTGGTGTAAGTGTATGTCTTTGTTACTTGGTGTCAGTGTGTGTCTGTGTTACTGGGTATCAGTGTATGTCTTTGTGACTTGGTATCAGTGTATGTCTTTGTTACTTGGTGTCAGTGTATGTCTTTGTTACTTTGTGTCAGTGTGTGTCTGTGTTACTGGGTATCAGTGTATGTCTTTGTGACTTGGTATCAGTGTATGTCTTTGTTACTGGGTGTCAGTGTGTGTCTGTGTTACTGGGTATCAGTGTATGTCTTTGTGACTTGGTATCAGTGTCTGTCTTTCTTACTGGGTGTCAGTGTGTGTCTGCGTTAATGGGTATCAGTGTATGTCTTTGTGACTTGGTATCAGTGTCTGTCTTTGTTACTGGGTGTCAGTGTGTTTCTGTGTTCCTGGGTATCAGTGTATGTCTTTGTGACTTGGTGTCAGTGTATGTCTTTGTTACTTGGTGTCAGTGTATGTGTTTGTGACTTGGTGTCAGTGTATGTCTTTGTTACTGGGTGTCAGTGTATGTCTTTGTTACTTGGTGTCAGTGTGTGTCTGTGTTACTGGGTATCAGTGTATGTCTTTGTTACTTGGTGTAAGTGTATGTCTTTGTTACTTGGTGTAAGTGAGTGTCTTTGTGACTTGGTGTCAGTGAATGTCTTTGTTACTTGGTGTAAGTGTGTGTCTTTGTTACATGGTGTAATTGTAAGTCTTCGTTACTTGGTGTCAGTGTATGTCTTTGTTACTTTGTGTCAGTGTGTGTCTGTGTTACTGGGTATCTGTGTATGTCTTTGTGACTTGGTATCAGTGTATGTCTTTGTTACTGGGTGTCAGTGTGTGTCTGTGTTACTGGGTATCAGTGTATGTCTTTGTGACTTGGTATCAGTGTATGTCTTTGTTACTGGGTGTCAGTGTGTGTCTGCGTTACTGGGTATCAGTGTATGTCTTTGTGACTTGGTATCAGTGTCTGTCTTTGTTACTGGGTGTCAGTGTGTGTCTGTGTTCCTGGGTATCAGTGTATGTCTTTGTGACTTTGTGTCAGTGTATCTCTTTGTTACTTGGTGTAAGTGTGTGTCTGTGATACTGGGTGTCAGTGTATGTCTTTGTTACTTGGTGTAAGTGTGTGTCTATGATACTGGGTATCAGTGTATGTCTTTGTTACTTGGTGTCAGTTTATGTCTTTGTTATTTGGTGTAAGTGTATGTCTTTGTTACTTGGTGTCAGTGCATGTGTTTGTTACTTGTTGTCAGTGGATGTCTTCGTTACTGGGTGTCAGTGTATGCCTTTGTTACTTGGTGTAAGTGTATGTCTGTGTTATTTGGTGTAAGTGTATGTCTTTGTTACTTGGTGTAAGTGTGCGTCTGTGTTACTGGGTATCAGTGTGTGTCTTTGTTACTGGGTATCAGTGCATGTCTTTGTGACTTGGTGTCAGTGTATGTCTTTGATACTTGGTGTAAGTGTGTGTCTGTGATACTGGGTATCAGTGTATGTCTTTGTGACTTGGTATCAGTGTAGGTCTTTGCTACTGGGTGTCAGTGTGTGTCTGTGTTCCTGGGTATCAGTGTATGTCTTTGTGACTTGGTGTCAGTGTATGTCTTTGTTACTTGGTGGAAGTGTGTGTCTGTGATACTGGGTGTCAGTGTATGTCTTTGTTACTTTTTGTAAGTGTGTGTCTGTGATACTGGGTATCAGTGTATGTCTTTGTTACTTGGTGTCAGTTTATGTCTTTGTTGCTTGGTGTAAGTGTATGTCTTTGTTACTTGGTGTCAGTGCATGTGTTTGTGACTTGTTGTCAGTGGATGTCTTCGTTACTGGGTGTCAGTGTATGTCTTTGTTACTTGGTGTAAGTGTACGTCTTTGTTACTTGATGTAAGTGTGTGTCTTTGTGACTTGGTGTAAGTGTATGTCTTTGTTACTTGGTGTCAGTGTGTGTCTGTGTTACTGGGTATCAGTGTATGTCTTTGTGACTTGGTATCAGTGTATGTCTTTGTTACTTGGTGTCAGTGTATGTCTTTGTTACTTGGTGTCAGTGTGTGTCTGTGTTACTGGGTATCAGTGTATGTCTTTGTGACTTGGTATCAGTGCATGTCTTTGTTACTGGGTGTCAGTGTGTGTCTGTGTTACTGGGTATCAGTGTATGTCTTTGTGACTTGGTATCAGTGTATGTCTTTGTTACTGGGTTTCAGTGTGTGTCTGCGTTACTGGGTATCAGTGAATGTCTTTGTGACTTGGTATCAGTGTCTGTCTTTGTTCCTGGGTGTCAGTGTGTGTCTGTGTTCCTGGGTATCAGTGTATGTCTTTGTGACTTGGTGTCAGTGTATGTCTTTGTTACTTGGTGTCAGTGTATGTGTTTGTGACTTGGTGTCAGTGTATGTCTTTGTTACTGGGTGTCAGTGTATGTCTTTGTTACTTGGTGTCAGTGTGTGTCTGTGTTACTGGGTAACAGTGTATGTCTTTGTTACTTGGTGTAAGTGTATGTCTTTGTTACTTGGTGTAAGTGAGTGTCTTTGTGACTTGGTGTCAGTGAATGTCTTTGTTACTTGGTGTAAGTGTGTGTCTTTGTTACATGGTGTAATTGTAAGTCTTCGTTACTTGGTGTCAGTGTATGTCTTTGTTACTTTGTGTCAGTGTGTGTCTGTGTTACTGGGTATCTGTGTATGTCTTTGTGACTTGGTATCAGTGTATGTCTTTGTTACTGGTTGTCAGTGTGTGTCTGTGTTACTGGGTATCAGTGTATGTCTTTGTGACTTGGTATCAGTGTATGTCTTTGTTACTGGGTGTCAGTGTGTGTCTGCGTTACTGGGTATCAGTGTATGTCTTTGTGACTTGGTATCAGTGCCTGTCTTTGTTACTGGGTGTCAGTGTGTGTCTGTGTTCCTGGGTATCAGTGTATGTCTTTGTGACTTGGTGTCAGTGTATCTCTTTGTTACTTGGTGTAAGTGTCTGTCTGTGATACTGGGTGTCAGTGTATGTCTTTGTTCCTTGGTGTAAGTGTGTGTCTATGATACTGGGTATCAGTGTATGTCTTTGTTACTTGGTGTCAGTTTATGTCTTTGTTACTTGGTGTAAGTGTATGTCTTTGTTACTTGGTGTCAGTGCATGTGTTTGTGACTTGTTGTCAGTGGATGTCTTCGTTACTGGGTGTCAGTGTATGTCTTTGTTACTTGGTGTAAGTGTATGTCTGTGTTATTTGGTGTAAGTGTATGTCTTTGTTACTTGGTGTAAGTGTGCGTCTGTGTTACTGGGTATCAGTGTGTGTCTTTGTTACTGGGTATCAGTGCATGTCTTTGTGACTTGGTGTCAGTGTATGTCTTTGATACTTGGTGTAAGTGTGTGTCTGTGATACTGGGTATCAGTGTATGTCTTTGTGACTTGGTATCAGTGTAGGTCTTTGCTACTGGGTGTCAGTGTGTGTCTGTGTTCCTGGGTATCAGTGTATGTCTTTGTGACTTGGTGTCAGTGTATGTCTTTGTTACTTGGTGGAAGTGTGTGCCTGTGATACTGGGTGTCAGTGTATGTCTTTGTTACTTGGTGTAAGTGTGTGTCTGTGATACTGGGTATCAGTGTATGTCTTTGTTACTTGGTGTCAGTTTATGTCTTTGTTGCTTGGTGTAAGTGTATGTCTTTGTTACTTGGTGTCAGTGCATGTGTTTGTGACTTGTTGTCAGTGGATGTCTTCGTTACTGGGTGTCAGTGTATGTCTTTGTTACTTGGTGTAAGTGTGCGTCTGTGTTACTGGGTATCAGTGTGTGTCTTTGTTACTTTGTGTAAGAGTGTGTCGGTGTTGCTGGGTATCAGTGTATGTCTTTGTAACTTGATGTCAGTGTAGGTCTTTGTTACTTGGTGTAAGTGTATGTCTTTGTTACTTGGTGTCAGTGTATGTCTTTGATACTTGGTGTAAGTGTGTGTCTGTGTTACTGGGTATCAGTGTCTGTCTTTGTTACTTTGTGTAAGAGTGTGTCGGTGTTGCTGGGTATCAGTGTATGTCTTTGTTACTTGATGTCAGTGTAGGTCTGTGTTACTTGGTGTAAGTGTGTGTCTTTCTTACTTGGTGTAAGTGCATGTCTTTGTGACTTGGTGCAAGTGTATGTCTTTGTTACTTGGTGTCAGTGTATGTCTTTGTTACTTGGTGTAAGTGTATGTCTTTGTTACTTGGTGTCAGTGTATGTCTTTGATACTTGGTTTAAGAGTGTGTCTGTGTTACTGGGTATCTGTGTCTGTCTTTGTTACTTAGTAAAAGTGTGTGTCTGTGTTACTGGGTATCAGTGTATGTCTTTGTTACTTGGTGTAAGTGCATGCCTTTGTTACTTGGTGTCAGTGTAGGTCTTTGCACTTGGTGTAAGTGGATGTCTTTGTTACTTGGTGTCAGTGTGTGTCTTTGTTACTTGGTGTCAGTGTTTCTCTGTGTTACTGGCTTTCAGTGTGAATCTGTGTTCCTGGGTGTCAGTATATGTCTTTGTTACTTGGTGTCAGTGTATGTCTGTGTTACTTGGTGTAAGTGTGTGTCTGTGTTACTGGGTATCAGTGTATGTCTTTGTTACTTGGTGTAGGTGTGTGCCTGTGTTACTGGGTATCAGTGCATGTCTTTGTTACTTGGTGTCAGTGTATGTCTTTGTTACTTGGTTTAAGTGTATGTCTTTGTTACTTGGTGTCAGTGCATGTCTTTGTTACTTGGTGTAAGTGTGTGTCTGTGTTACTGGGTATCAGTGTATGTCTTTGATACTTGGTGTAAGTGTGTGTCTGTGTTACTGGGTATCAGTGTCTGTCTTTGTTACTTGGTGTCAGAGTGTGTCTGTGTTGCTGGGTATCAGTGTATGTCTTTGTTACTTGATGTCAGTGTAGGTCTGTGTTACTTGGTGTAAGTGTGTGTCTTTCTTACTTGGTGTAAGTGCATGTCTTTGTGTCTTGGTGTAAGAGTATGTCTTTGTTACTTGGTATCAGTGTCTGTCTTTGTTACTTGGTGTAAGAGTGTATCTGTGTTGCTGGGTATCAGTGTATGTCTTTGTTACTTGGTGTCAGTGTAGGTCTGTGTTACTTGGTGTTGGTGTGTGTCTTTCTTACTTGGTGTAAGTGCATGTCTTTGTGACTTGGTGTAAGTGTATGTCTTTGTTACTTGGTGTCAGTGTATGTCTTTGTTACTTGGTGTCAGTGTATGTCTTTGATACTTGGTGTAAGTGTGAGTCTGTGTTACTGGGTATCAATGTCTGTCTTTGTTACTTGGTGAAAGTGTGCGTCTATGTTACTGGGTATCAGTGTATGTCTTTGTTACTTGGTGTAAGTGCATGTATGTGTTACTTGGTGTCAGTGTATGTCTTTGTACTTGGTGTAAGTGGATGTCTTTGTTACTTGGTGTCAGTGTATGTCTGTGTTACTTGGTGTCAGTGTGTGTCTTTGTTACTTGGTGTCAGTGTATGTCTGTGTTACTTGGTGTAAGTGTGTATCTGTGTTCCTGGGTGTCAGTATATATCTTTGTTACTTGGTGTAGGTGTGTGCCTGTGTTACTGGGTATCATTGTATGTCTTTGTTACTTGGTGTCAGTGTATGTCTTTGTTACTTGGTGGAAGTGCATGTCCTTGTTACTTGGTGTCAGTGTATGTCTTTGTTACTTGGTGTAAGTGTGTGTCTTTGTTACTGGGTATCAGTGTATGTCTGTGTTACTTGTTGTAAGTGTATGTCTTTGTTACTTGGTGTCAGTGTATGTCTTTGTTACTTGGTGTCAGTGTATGTCTTTGATACTTGGTGTAAGTGTCTGTCTGTGTTACTTGGTGTAAGTGTGTGTCTGTGTTACTGAGTATCAGTATATGTCTTTGTTCCTTGGTGTAGGTGTGTGCCTGTGTTACTGGGTATCAGTGTATGTCTTTGTTACTTGGTGTCAGTGTATGTCTTTGTTACTTGGTGTAAGTGTATGTCTTTGTTACTTGGTGTCAGTGTATGTCTTTGTTACTTGGTGTCAGTGTATGTCTTTGATACTTGGTGTAAGTGTGTGTCTGTGTTACTGGGTATCTGTGTCTGTCTTTGTTACTTGGTGAAAGTGTGTGTCTGTGTTACTGGGTATCAGTGTATGTCTTTGTTACTTGGTGTAAGTGCATGTCTTTGTTACTTGGTGTCAGTGTATGTCTTTGTACTTGGTGTAAGTGGATGTCTTTGTTACTGTGTGTCAGTGTATGTCTTTGTGACTTGGTGTAAGTGTGTGTCTGTGTTACTGGGTATCAGTGTCTGTCTTTGTTACTTGGTGTAAGTGTGTGTCTTTCTTACTTGGTGTAAGTGCATGTCTTTGTGACTTGGTGTAAGAGTATGTCTTTGTTACTTGTTATCAGTGTCTGTCTTTGTTACTTGGTGTAAGAGTGTATCTGTGTTGCTGGGTATCAGTGTATGTCTTTGTTACTTGGTGTCAGTGTGTGTCTGCGTTACTGGGTATCAGTGTATGTCTTTGTGACTTGGTATCAGTGTCTGTCTTTGTTCCTGGGTGTCAGTGTGTGTCTGTGTTCCTGGGTATCAGTGTATGTCTTTGTGACTTGGTGTCAGTGTATGTCTTTGTTACTTGGTGTCAGTGTATGTGTTTGTGACTTGGTGTCAGTGTATGTCTTTGTTACTGGGTGTCAGTGTATGTCTTTGTGACTTGGTTTCAGTGTCTGTCTTTGTTACTGGGTGTCAGTGTGTGTCCGTGTTCCTGGGTATCAGTGTATGTCTTTGTGACTTGGTGTCAGTGTATCTCTTTGTTACTTGGTGTAAGTGTGTGTCTGTGATACTGGGTGTCAGTGTATGTCTTTGTTACTTGGTGTAAGTGTGTGTCTGTGATACTGGGTATCAGTGTATGTCTTTGTTACTTGGTGTCAGTTTATGTCTTTGTTACTTGGTGTAAGTGTATGTCTTTGTTACTTGGTGTCAGTGCATGTGTTTGTGACTTGTTGTCAGTGGATGTCTTCGTTACTGGGTGCCAGTGTATGTCTTTGTTACTTGGTGTAAGTGTATGTCTGTGTTATTTGGTGTAAGTGTATGTCTTTGTTACTTGGTGTAAGTGTGCGTCTGTGTTACTGGGTATCAGTGTGTGTCTTTGTTACTGGGTATCAGTGCATGTCTTTGTGACTTGGTGTCAGTGTATGTCTTTGATACTTGGTGTAAGTGTGTGTCTGTGATACTGGGTATCAGTGTATGTCTTTGTGACTTGGTATCAGTGTATGTCTTTGCTACTGGGTGTCAGTGTGTGTCTGTGTTCCTGGGTATCAGTGTATGTCTTTGTGACTTGGTGTCAGTGTATGTCTTTGTTACTTGGTGGAAGTGTGTGTCTGTGATACTGGGTGTCAGTGTATGTCTTTGTTACTTGGTGTAAGTGTGTGTCTGTGATACTGGGTATCAGTGTATGTCTTTGTTACTTGGTGTCAGTTTATGTCTTTGTTACTTGGTGTAAGTGTATGTCTTTGTTACTTGTTGTCAGTGCATGTGTTTGTGACTTGTTGTCAGTGGATGTCTTCGTTACTGGGTGTCAGTGTATGTCTTTGTTACTTGGTGTAAGTGTATGTCTTTGTTACTTGATGTAAGTGTGTGTCTTTGTGACTTGGTGTAAGTGTATGTCTTTGTTACTTGGTGTCAGTGTGTGTCTGTGTTACTGGGTATCAGTGTATGTCTTTGTGACTTGGTATCAGTGTATGTCTTTGTTACTTGGTGTCAGTGTATGTCTTTGTTACTTGGTGTCAGTGTGTGTCTGTGTTACTGGGTATCAGTGTATGTCTTTGTGACTTGGTATCAGTGCATGTCTTTGTTACTGGGTGTCAGTGTGTGTCTGTGTTACTGGGTATCAGTGTATGTCTTTGTGACTTGGTATCAGTGTATGTCTTTGTTACTGGGTGTCAGTGTGTGTCTGCGTTACTGGGTATCAGTGTATGTCTTTGTGACTTGGTATCAGTGTCTGTCTTTGTTCCTGGGTGTCAGTGTGTGTCTGTGTTCCTGGGTATCAGTGTATGTCTTTGTGACTTGGTGTCAGTGTATGTCTTTGTTACTTGGTGTCAGTGTATGTGTTTGTGACTTGGTGTCAGTGTATGTCTTTGTTACTGGGTGTCAGTGTATGTCTTTGTTACTTGGTGTAAGTGTGTGTCTGTGTTACTGGGTATCAGTGTATGTCTTTGTTACTTGGTGTAAGTGTATGTCTTTGTTACTTGGTGTAAGTGAGTGTCTTTGTGACTCGGTGTCAGTGTATGTCTTTGTTACTTGGTGTAAGTGTGTGTCTTTGTTACATGGTGTAATTGTAAGTCTTCGTTACTTGGTGTCAGTGTATGTCTTTGTTGCTTGGTGTCAGTGTGTGTCTGTGTTACTGGGTATCAGTGTATGTCTTTGTGACTTGGTATCAGTGTATGTCTTTGTTACTGGGTGTCAGTGTGTGTCTGTGTTACTGGGTATCAGTGTATGTCTTTGTGACTTGGTATCAGTGTATGTCTTTGTTACTGGGTGTCAGTGTGTGTCTGCGTTACTTGGTATCAGTGTATGTCTTTGTGAGTTGGTATCAGTGTCTGTCTTTGTTACTGGGTGTCAGTGTGTGTCTGTGTTCCTGGGTATCAGTGTATGTCTTTGTGACTTGGTGTCAGTGTATCTCTTTGTTACTTGGTGTAAGTGTGTGTCTGTGATACTGGGTGTCAGTGTATGTCTTTGTTACTTGGTGTAAGTGTGTGTCTGTGATACTGGGTATCAGTGTATGTCTTTGTTACTTGGTGTCAGTTTATGTCTTTGTTACTTGGTGTAAGTGTATGTCTTTGTTACTTGGTGTCAGTGCATGTCTTTGTTACTTGGTGTAAGTGTATGTCTGTGTTATTTGGTGTAAGTGTATGTCTTTGTTACTTGGTGTAAGTGTGCGTCTGTGTTACTGGGTATCAGTGTGTGTCTTTGTTACTGTGTATCAGTGCATGTCTTTGTGACTTGGTGTAATTGTATGTATTTGTTACTTGGTGTCAGTGTATATGTCTGTGTTACTTGGTGTAAGTGTATGTCTATGTTACTTGGTGTAAGTGTGTGTCTGTGATACTTGGTGTAAGTGTGTGTCTGTGTCCCTGGTTATCAGTGTATGTCTTTGTTACTTGGTGTCAGTGTATGTCTGAGTTACTTGATGTAAGTGTGTGTCTGTGTTACTGGGTATCAGTGTTTTTCTTTGTTACTTGGTGTCAGTGTATGTCTGTGTTACTTGGTGTAAGTGTGTGTCTGTGTTACTGGGTATCAGTGTATGTCTTTGTTACTTGGTGTCAGTGTATGTCTGTGTTACTTAGATTAAGTGTGTGTCTGTTTTACTGGTTATCAGTGAATGTCTTTGTGACTTGGTGTAATTGTATGTCTTTGTTACTTGGTGTCAGTGTATATGTCTGTGTTACTTGGAGTAAGTGTATGTCTTTGTTACTTGGTGTCAGTGTATGTCTGAGTTACTTGATGTAAGTGTGTGTCTGTGTTACTGGGTATCAGTGTTTTTCTTTGTTACTTGGTGTCAGTGTATGTCTGTGTTACTTGCTGTAAGTGTGTGTCTGTGTTACTGGGTGTCAGTGTGTGTCTGTGTTACTTGGTGTAAGTGTGTGTCTTTGTTACTTGGTGTCCATGTGTGTCTGTGTTACTGGTTGTCAGTGTATGTCTTTGTTACTTGGTGTCAGTGTATGTCTGTGTTACTTGGTGTAAGTGTGTGTCTGTGTTACTGGGTATCAGTGTATGTCTTTGTGACTTGGTGTCAGTGTATGTCTTTGTTACTGGGTGTGAGTGTGTGTCTATGTTACTTGGTGTCCATGTGTGTCTGTGTTACTGGGTATCAGTGTCTGTCTTTGTTACTTGGTGTCAGTGTATGTCTTTGTTACTTGGTGTAGGTGTGTGCCTGTGTTACTGGGTATCAGTGCATGTCTTTGTTACTTGGTGTCAGTGTATGTCTTTGTTACTTGGTTTAAGTGTATGTCTTTGTTACTTGGTGTCAGTGCATGTCTTTGTTACTTGGTGTAAGTGTGTGTCTGTGTTACTGGGTATCAGTGTATGTCTTTGATACTTGGTGTAAGTGTGTGTCTGTGTTACTGGGTATCAGTGTCTGTCTTTGTTACTTGGTGTCAGAGTGTGTCTGTGTTGCTGGGTATCAGTGTATGTCTTTGTTACTTGATGTCAGTGTAGGTCTGTGTTACTTGGTGTAAGTGTGTGTCTTTCTTACTTGGTGTAAGTGCATGTCTTTGTGTCTTGGTGTAAGAGTATGTCTTTGTTACTTGGTATCAGTGTATGTCTTTGTTACTTGGTGTCAGTGTAGGTCTGTGTTACTTGGTGTTGGTGTGTGTCTTTCTTACTTGGTGTAAGTGCATGTCTTTGTGACTTGGTGTAAGTGTATGTCTTTGTTACTTGGTGTCAGTGTATGTCTTTGTTACTTGGTGTCAGTGTATGTCTTTGATACTTGGGGTAAGTGTGAGTCTGTGTTACTGGGTATCAATGTCTGTCTTTGTTACTTGGTGAAAGTGTGCGTCTATGTTACTGGGTATCAGTGTATGTCTTTGTTACTTGGTGTAAGTGCATGTATGTGTTACTTGGTGTCAGTGTATGTCTTTGTACTTGGTGTAAGTGGATGTCTTTGTTACTTGGTGTCAGTGTATGTCTGTGTTACTTGGTGTCAGTGTGTGTCTTTGTTACTTGGTGTCAGTGTATGTCTGTGTTACTTGGTGTAAGTGTGTATCTGTGTTCCTGGGTGTCAGTATATATCTTTGTTACTTGGTGTAGGTGTGTGCCTGTGTTACTGGGTATCATTGTATGTCTTTGTTACTTGGTGTCAGTGTATGTCTTTGTTACTTGGTGGAAGTGCATGTCCTTGTTACTTGGTGTCAGTGTATGTCTTTGTTCCTTGGTGTAGGTGTGTGCCTGTGTTACTGGGTATCAGTGTATGTCTTTGTTACTTGGTGTCAGTGTATGTCTTTGTTACTTGGTGTAAGTGTATGTCTTTGTTACTTGGTGTCAGTGTATGTCTTTGTTACTTGGTGTCAGTGTATGTCTTTGATACTTGGTGTAAGTGTGTGTCTGTGTTACTGGGTATCTGTGTCTGTCTTTGTTACTTGGTGAAAGTGTGTGTCTGTGTTACTGGGTATCAGTGTATGTCTTTGTTACTTGGTGTAAGTGCATGTCTTTGTTACTTGGTGCCAGTGTATGTCTTTGTACTTGGTGTAAGTGGATGTCTTTGTTACTGGGTGTCAGTGTATGTCTTTGTGACTTGGTGTAAGTGTGTGTCTGTGTTACTGGGTATCAGTGTCTGTCTTTGTTACTTGGTGTAAGTGTGTGTCTTTCTTACTTTGTGTAAGTGCATGTCTTTGTGACTTGGTGTAAGAGTATGTCTTTGTTACTTGTTATCAGTGTCTGTCTTTGTTACTTGGTGTAAGAGTGTATCTGTGTTGCTGGGTATCTGTGTATGTCTTTGTTACTTGGTGTCAGTGTGTGTCTGCGTTACTGGGTATCAGTGTATGTCTTTGTGACTTGGTATCAGTGTCTGTCTTTGTTCCTGGGTGTCAGTGTGTGTCTGTGTTCCTGGGTATCAGTGTATGTCTTTGTGACTTGGTGTCAGTGTATGTCTTTGTTACTTGGTGTCAGTGTATGTGTTTGTGACTTGGTGTCAGTGTATGTCTTTGTTACTGGGTGTCAGTGTATGTCTTTGTGACTTGGTTTCAGTGTCTGTCTTTGTTACTGGGTGTCAGTGTGTGTCCGTGTTCCTGGGTATCAGTGTATGTCTTTGTGACTTGGTGTCAGTGTATCTCTTTGTTACTTGGTGTAAGTGTGTGTCTGTGATACTGTGTGTCAGTGTATGTCTTTGTTACTTGGTGTAAGTGTGTGTCTGTGATACTGGGTATCAGTGTATGTCTTTGTTACTTGGTGTCAGTTTATGTCTTTGTTACTTGGTGTAAGTGTATGTCTTTGTTACTTGGTGTCAGTGCATGTGTTTGTGACTTGTTGTCAGTGGATGTCTTCGTTACTGGGTGCCAGTGTATGTCTTTGTTACTTGGTGTAAGTGTATGTCTGTGTTATTTGGTGTAAGTGTATGTCTTTGTTACTTGGTGTAAGTGTGCGTCTGTGTTACTGGGTATCAGTGTGTGTCTTTGTTACTGGGTATCAGTGCATGTCTTTGTGACTTGGTGTCAGTGTATGTCTTTGATACTTGGTGTAAGTGTGTGTCTGTGATACTGGGTATCAGTGTATGTCTTTGTGACTTGGTATCAGTGTATGTCTTTGCTACTGGGTGTCAGTGTGTGTCTGTGTTCCTGGGTATCAGTGTATGTCTTTGTGACTTGGTGTCAGTGTATGTCTTTGTTACTTGGTGGAAGTGTGTGTCTGTGATACTGGGTGTCAGTGTATGTCTTTGTTACTTGGTGTAAGTGTGTGTCTGTGATACTGGGTATCAGTGTATGTCTTTGTTACTTGGTGTCAGTTTATGTCTTTGTTACTTGGTGTAAGTGTATGTCTTTGTTACTTGGTGTCAGTGCATGTGTTTGTGACTTGTTGTCAGTGGATGTCTTCGTTACTGGGTGTCAGTGTATGTCTTTGTTACTTGGTGTAAGTGTATGTCTTTGTTACTTGATGTAAGTGTGTGTCTTTGTGACTTGGTGTAAGTGTATGTCTTTGTTACTTGGTGTCAGTGTGTGTCTGTGTTACTGGGTATCAGTGTATGTCTTTGTGACTTGGTATCAGTGTATGTCTTTGTTACTTGGTGTCAGTGTATGTCTTTGTTACTTGGTGTCAGTGTGTGTCTGTGTTACTGGGTATCAGTGTATGTCTTTGTGCCTTGGTATCAGTGCATGTCTTTGTTACTGGGTGTCAGTGTGTGTCTGTGTTACTGGGTATCAGTGTATGTCTTTGTGACTTGGTATCAGTGTATGTCTTTGTTACTGGGTGTCAGTGTGTGTCTGCGTTACTGGGTATCAGTGTATGTCTTTGTGACTTGGTATCAGTGTCTGTCTTTGTTCCTGGGTGTCAGTGTGTGTCTGTGTTCCTGGGTATCAGTGTATGTCTTTGTGACTTGGTGTCAGTGTATGTCTTTGTTACTTGGTGTCAGTGTATGTGTTTGTGACTTGGTGTCAGTGTATGTCTTTGTTACTGGGTGTCAGTGTATGTCTTTGTTACTTGGTGTAAGTGTGTGTCTGTGTTACTGGGTATCAGTGTATGTCTTTGTTACTTGGTGTAAGTGTATGTCTTTGTTACTTGGTGTAAGTGAGTGTCTTTGTGACTCGGTGTCAGTGTATGTCTTTGTTACTTGGTGTAAGTGTGTGTCTTTGTTACATGGTGTAATTGTAAGTCTTCGTTACTTGGTGTCAGTGTATGTCTTTGTTGCTTGGTGTCAGTGTGTGTCTGTGTTACTGGGTAGCAGTGTATGTCTTTGTGACTTGGTATCAGTGTATGTCTTTGTTACTGGGTGTCAGTGTGTGTCTGTGTTACTGGGTATCAGTGTATGTCTTTGTGACTTGGTATCAGTGTATGTCTTTGTTACTTGATGTAAGTGTGTGTCTGTGTTACTGGGTATCAGTGTTTTTCTTTGTTACTTGGTGTCAGTGTATGTCTGTGTTACTTGCTGTAAGTGTGTGTCTGTGTTACTGGGTGTCAGTGTGTGTCTGTGTTACTTGGTGTAAGTGTGTGTCTTTGTTACTTGGTGTCCATGTGTGTCTGTGTTACTGGTTGTCAGTGTATGTCTTTGTTACTTGGTGTCAGTGTATGTCTGTGTTACTTGGTGTAAGTGTGTGTCTGTGTTACTGGGTATCAGTGTATGTCTTTGTGACTTTGTGTCAGTTTTAGTCTTTGTTACTGGGTGTGAGTTTGTGTCTATGTTACTTGGTGTCCATGTGTGTCTGTGTTACTGGGTATCAGTGTCTGTCTTTGTTACTTGGTGTCAGTGTATGTCTGTGTTACTTGGTGTCAGTGTGTGTCTGTGTTACTGGGTGTCAGTGTATGTCTTTGTTACTTGGTGTAAGTGTGTGTCTGTGTTACTGGGTATCAGTATCTTTCTTTGTTACTTGATGTAAGTGTGTGTCTGTGTTACAGGGTATCAGTGTATGTCTTTGTTACTTGGTGTCAGTGTATGTCTGTGTTACTTGAAGTAAGTGTCTGTCTGTGTTACTGGTTATCAGTGTATGTCTTTGTGACTTGGTGTCAGTGTATGTCTTTGTTACTGGGTGTCAGTGTGTGTCTGTGTGACTTGGTTTCAGTGTATGTCTTTGTTACTTGGTGTCAGTGTATGTCTGTGTTACTTAGATTAAGTGTGTGTCTGTTTTACTGGTTATCAGTGAATGTCTTTGTGACTTGGTGTAATTGTATGTCTTTGTTACTTGGTGTCAGTGTATGTCTGTGTTACTTGGTGTAAGTGTATGTCTTTGTTACTTGGTGTAAGTGTGTGTCTGTGATACTTGGTGTAAGTGTGTGTCTGTGTCCCTGGTTATCAGTGTATGTCTTTGTTACTTGGTGTCAGTGTATGTCTGAGTTACTTGATGTAAGTGTGTGTCTGTGTTACTGGGTATCAGTGTTTTTCTTTGTTACTTGGTGTCAGTGTATATCTGTGTTACTTGGTGCAAGTGTGTGTCTGTGTTACTGGGTGTCAGTGTGTGTCTGTGTTACTTGGTGTCAGTGTATGTCTGTGTTACTTGGTGTAAGTGTGCTTCTGTGTTACTGGGTGTCAGTGTGTGTCTGTGTTACTTGGTGTAAGTGTGTGTCTTTGTTACTAGGTGTCAATGTGTGTCTGTGTTACTGGGTGTCAGTGTATGTCTTTGTTACTGGGTGTCAGTGTATGTCTTTGTTACTTGGTGTAAGTGTGTGTCTGTGTTACTGGGTATCAGTATCTTTCTTTGTTACTTGATGTAAGTGTGTGTCTGTGTTACAGGGTATCAGTGTATGTCTTTGTTACTTGGTGTCGGTGTATGTCTGTGTTACTTGAAGTAAGTGTCTGTCTGTGTTACTGGTTATCAGTGTATGCCTTTGTGACTTGGTGTCAGTGTATGTCTTTGTAAGTTGGTGTCAGTGTGTGTCAGTGTGACTTGGTGTCAGTGTATGTCTTTGTTACTGTTTATTAGTGTTTCTCTATGTTACTGAGTGTCGGTGGGTGTTTGTTTGTGTTACTGGGTGTCAGTGTATGTCTTTGTTACTTGGTGTAAGTGTGTGTCTGTGTTACAGGGTATCAGTGTCTGTCTTTTTTACTTGGTGTCCATGTGTTTCTGTGTTACTGGTTGTCAGTGTATGTCTTTGTTACTTGGTGTCAGTGCATGTCTGTGTTACTTGGTGTAAGTGTGTGTCTGTGTTACTGGGTATCAGTGTATGTCTTTGTGACTTGGTGTCAGTGTATGTCTTTGTTACTGGGTGTCAGTGTGTGTCTATGTTACTTGGTGTCCATGTGTGTGTCTGTGTTACTGGGTATCAGTATCTTTCTTTGTTACTTGGTGTAAGTGTGTGTCTGTGTTACAGGGTATCAGTGTATGACTTTGTTACTTGGTGTCAGTGTATGTCTGTGTTACTTGAAGTAAGTGTCTGTCTGTGTTACTGGTTATCAGTGTATGTCTTTGTGACTTGGTGTCAGTGTATGTCTTTGTTACTGGGTGTCAGTGTGTGTCTGTGTGACTTGGTGTCAGTGTATGTCTTTGTTACTTGGTGTCAGTGTATGTCTGTGTTACTTAGATTAAGTGTGTGTCTGTTTTACTGGTTATCAGTGAATGTCTTTGTGACTTGGTGTAATTGTATGTCTTTGTTACTTGGTGTCAGTGTATGTCTGTGTTACTTGGTGTAAGTGTATGTCTTTGTTACTTGGTGTAAGTGAGTGTCTGTGATACTTGGTGTAAATGTGTGTCTGTGTCCCTGGTTATCAGTGTATGTCTTTGTTACTTGGTGTCAGTGTATGTCTGAGTTACTTGATGTAAGTGTGTGTCTGTGTTACTGGGTTTCAGTGATTTTCTTTGTTACTTGGTGTCAGTGTATGTCTGTGTTACTTGGTGTAAGTGTGTGTCTGTGTTACTGGGTGTCAGTGTGTGTCTGTGTTACTTGGTGTAAGTGTGTGTCTTTGTTACTTGGTGTCCATGTGTGTCTGTGTTACTGGTTTTCAGTGTATGTCTTTGTTACTTGGTGTAAGTGTTAGTCTGTGTTACTGGGTATCAGTGTATGACTTTGTGACTTGGTGTCAGTGTATGTCTTTGTTACTGGGTGTCAGTGTGTGTCTATGTCACTTGGTGTCCATGTGTGTCTGTGTTACTGGGTATCAGTGTCTGTCTTTGTTACTTGGTGTCAGTGTATGTCTGTGTTACTTGGTGTCAGTGTGTGTCTGTGTTACTGGGTGTCAGTGTGTGTCTGTGTAACTTGGTGTAAGTGTGTGTCTGTGTTCCTGGGTATCAGTGTATGTCTGTGTTACTTGGTGGATGTGTGTGTCTGTGTTACTGGGTGTCAGTGTATGTCTTTGTTACTTGGTGTCAGTGTATGTCTGTGTTATTTGGTGTAAGTGTGTGTCTGTGTTACTGGGTGTCAGTGTGTGTCTGTGTTACTTGGTGTAAGTGTGTGTCTTTGTTACTTGGTGTCCATGTGTGTCTGTGTTACTGGGTGTCAGTGTATGTCTTTGTTACTGGGTGTCAGTGTATGTCTTTGTTACTTGGTGTAAGTGTGTGTCTGTGTTACTGGGTATCAGTATCTTTCTTTGTTACTTGGTGTAAGTGTGTGTCTGTGTTACAGGGTATCAGTGTATGTCTTTGTTACTTGGTGTCAGTGTATGTCTGTGTTACTTGGATTAAGTGTCTGTCTGTGTTACTGGTTATCAGTGTATGTCTTTGTGACTTGGTGTCAGTGTATGTCTTTGTTACTGTGTGTCAGTGTGTGTCTATGTTACTTGGTGTCCATGTGTGTCTGTGTTACTGGGTATCAGTGTCTGTCTTTGTTACTTGGTGTCAGTGTATGTCTGTGTTACTTGATGTCAGTGTGTGTCTGTGTTACTGGGTGTCAGTGTGTGTCTGTGTTACTTGGTGTAAGTGTGTGTCTGTGTTCCTGGGTATCAGTGTATGTCTGTGTTACTTGATGGAAGTGTGTGTCTGTGTTACTGGGTGTCAGTGTATGTCTTTGTTACTTGGTGTCAGTGTATGTCTGTGTTACTTGGTGTAAGTGTGTGTCTGAGTTACTGGGTGTCAGTGTGTGTCTGTGTTACTTGGTGTAAGTGTGTGTCTTTGTTAATTGGTGTCCATGTGTGTCTGTGTTACTGGGTGTCAGTTTATGTCTTTGTTACTGGGTGTCAGTGTATGTCTTTGTTACTTGGTGTAAGTGTGTGTCTGTGTTACTGGGCATCAGTATCTTTCTTTGTTACTTGGTGGAAGTGTGTGTCTGTGTTACAGGGTATCAGTGTATGTCTTTGTTACTTGGTGTCAGTGTATGTCTGTGTTACTTGGAGTAAGTGTCTGTCTGTGTTACTGGTTATCAGTGCATGTCTTTGTGACTTGGTGTCAGTGTATGTCTTTGTTACTGGGTGTCAGTGTGTGTCTTTGTGACTTGGTGTCAATGTATGTCTTTGTTACTTGATGTAAGTGGGTGTCTGTGTTACTGGGTATCAGTGTATGTCTTTGTTACTTGATGTCAGTGTGTGTCAAAATACTTGGTGTCAGTGTATGTCTTTGCTACTTGGTGTAATTGTCTGTCTTTGTTACTTGGTGTAAGTGTATGTCTTTGTTACTTGGTGTCAGTGTATTTCTTTGTCACTTGGTGTCAGTGTATGTCTGTCTTACTGGGTATCAGTGTATGTCTTTGTTACTTGGTGTCAGTGTATGTCTGTGTTCCTGGGTGTCAGTGTGTGTCTTTGTTACTTGGTGTCCGTGTGTGTCTGTGTTACTGGGTGTCAGTGTATGTCTTTGTAACCGGGTGTCATTGCATGTCTTTGTTACTTGGTGTAAGTGTGTGTCTGTGTTACTGGGTATCAGTGTCTTTCTTTGTGACTTGGTGTAAGAGTGTGTCTGTGTTACTGGGTATCAGTGTATGTCTTTGTTACTTGGTGTCAGTGTATGTCTGTGTTACTTGGTGTAAGTGTGTGTCTGTGTTACTGGGTATCAGTGTATGTCTTTGTGACTTGGTGTCAGTGTATGTCTTTGTTACTGGGTGTCAGTTTGTGTCTTTGTGACTTAGTGTCAGTGTATGTCTTTGTTACTTGGTGTAAGTGTGTGTCTGTGTTACTGGGTATCAGTGTATGTCTTTGTTACTTGGTGTCAGTGTATGGCAAAATACTTGGTGTAAGTGTATGTCTTTGTTACTTGGTGTAATTGTCTGTCTGTGTTACTTGGTGTAAGTGTATGTCTTTGTTACTTGGTGTCAGTGTATGTCTTTGTTACTTGGTGTCAGTGTATGTCTGTGTTACTTGGTGTAGGTGTGTGTCTTTGTTACTTGGTGTAAGTGTGTGTCTTTGTTACTTGGTGTCAGTGCGTGTCTTTGTTACTAGGTGTCAGTGTGTGTCTGTGTTACTGGGTCTCAGTGAATGTCTTTGTGACTTGGTATCTGAGTCTGCCTTTGTTACTGGGTGTCAGTGTGTGTCTGTGTTACTTGGTATCATTGTATGTCTTTGTGACTTGGTATCAGTGCATGTCTTTGTTACTGGGTGTCAGTGTGTTTCTGTGTTACTGGGTGTCAGTGTATGTCTTTGTGACTTGGTATCAGTGTATGTCTTTGTTTCTGGGTGTCAGGATGTGTCTTTGTGACTTGGTGTCAGTGTAAGTCTTTGTTACTTGGTGTAAGTGTGTGTCTGTGTTCCTGGGTATCAGTGTATGTCTTTGTGACTTGGTGTCAGTGTATGTCTTTGTTTCTGGGTGTCAGGATGTGTCTTTGTGACTTGGTGTCAGTGTAAGTCTTTGTTACTTGGTGTAAGTGTGTGTCTGTGATACTGGGTATCAGTGTATGTCTTTGTTACTTGGTGTCAGTGTATGTCTGTGTTACTTGTTGTAAGTGTGTGTCTGTGTATCAGTGTATGTCTTTGTGACTTGGTTTCAGTGTATGTCATTGTTACTGGGTGTCAGTGTGTGTCTTTGTGACTTGGTGTCAGTGTCTGTCTGTGTTACTGGGGGTCAGTGTGTGTCTGTGTTACGGGGGTTCAGAGTATATTTCGAACTGGGTGTCAGTGTGTGTCTGTGTTACTTGGTGTCAGTGTATGTCTGTGTTACTTGGTGTAAGTGTTTGTCTCTGTTATTTGGTGTAAGTGTGCGTCTGTGTTCCTGGGTATCATTGTATGTCTTTGTTACTTGGTGTCAGTGTATGTCTGTGTTACTTGGTGTAAGTGTGTGTCTGTGTTACTTGGTGTCAGTGTGTGTCTGTGTTACTTGGTGGAAGTGTGTGTCTGTGTTACTTGGTGTAAGTGTGTGTCTTTGTTACTTGGTGTCCATGTGTGTCTGTGTTACTGGGTGTCAGTGTATGTCATTGTTACTGGGTGTCAGTGAATGTCTTTGTTACTTGGTGTAAGTGTGTGTCTGTGTTACTGGGTATCAGTGTCTGTCTTTGTTACTTGGTGTAAGTGTGTGTCTGTGTTACTGGGTATCAGTGTATGTCTTTGTTACTTGGTGTCAGTGTATGTCTGTGTTACTTGGAGTAAGCATGTGTCTGTGTTACTGGTTGTCAGTGTATGTCTTTGTGACTTGGTGTAATTGTATGTCTTTGTTACTTGGTGTCAGTGTATGTCTGTGTTACTTGGTGTAAGTGTATGTATTTGTTACTTGGTGTAAGTGTATGTCTTTGTTACTTGGTGTAAGTGTGTGTCTGTGTTACTGGGTATCAGTGTATGTCTTTGTTACTGGGTGTCAGTGTGTGTCTGTGTTACTTGCTGTAAGTGTGTG
Source organism: Heterodontus francisci (assembly GCF_036365525.1). Taxonomy (NCBI): domain Eukaryota; kingdom Metazoa; phylum Chordata; class Chondrichthyes; order Heterodontiformes; family Heterodontidae; genus Heterodontus; species Heterodontus francisci. The sequence goes on along the minus strand of NW_027140867.1, from coordinate 12,968,413 downwards.
TCTTTGTTACTTGGTGTCCATGTGTGTCTGTGTTACTGGTTGTCAGTCTATGTCTTTGTTACTGGGTGTCAGTGTATGTCTGTGTTACTTGGTGTAAGTGTGTGTCTGTGTTACTGGGTATCAGTGTCTTTCTTTGTTACTTGGTGTAAGAGAGTGTCTGTTTTACTGGCTATCAGTGTATGTCTTTGTTACTTGGTGTCAGTGTATGTCTGTGTTACTTGGTGGAAGTGTGTGTCTGTGTTACTGGGTATCAGTGTATGTCTTTGTTACTGGGTGTCAGTGTGTGTCTATGTGACATAGTGTCAGTATATGTCTTTGTTACTTGGTGTAAGTGTGTGTCTGTGTTACTGGGTATCAGTGTATGTCTTTGTTACTTGGTGTCAGTGTATGTCTTTGTTACTGGGTGTCAGTGTATGTCTTTGTTACGTGTTGTAAGTGTGTGTCTGTGTTACTTGGAGTAAGAGTCTGTCTGTGTTACTGCTTATCAGTGTATGTCTTTGTGACTTGGTGTCAGTGTATGTCTTTGTTACAGGGTGTCAGTGTGTGTCTTTGTGACTTGGTGTCAGTGTATGTCTTTGTTACTTGGTGTCAGTGTATGTCAAAATACTTGGTGTAAGTGTATGTCTTTGTTACTTGGTGTAATTGTCTGTGTTTCTTACTTGGTGTCAGTGTGTGTCTGTGTTACTGGGTATCAGTGTATGTCTTTGTGACTTGGTATCAGTGTATGTCTTTGTGAATTGGTGTCAGTGTATGTCTTTGTTACTGTGTGTCAGTGTGTGTCTGTGTTACGTCGTGTCAGTGTATGTCTTTGTTACTGATTATTAAAGTTTCTCTGTGTTACTGCGTGTCAGTGTGTGTTTGTTTGTGTTACTGTCTGTCAGTGTATGTCTTTGTTACTTGGTGTAAGTTTGTGTCTGTGTTACTGGGTATCAGTGTCTGTCTTTGTTACTTGGTGTAAGTGTGAGTCTTTGTTACTTGGTGTAATTGTATGTCTTCGTTACTTGGTGTCAGTCTATGTCTGTGTTACTTGGTGTAAGTGTATGTCTTTGTTACTTGGTGTCAGTGTATGTCTGTGTTCCTGGGTGTCAGTGTGTGTCTTTGTTACTTGGTGTCCGTGTGTGTCTGTGTTACTGGGTGTCAGTGTATGTCTTTGTAACCGGGTGTCATTGCATGTCTTTGTTACTTGGTGTAAGTGTGTGTCTGTGTTACTGGGTATCAGTGTCTTTCTTTGTGACTTGGTGTAAGAGTGTGTCTGTGTTACTTGGTATCAGTGTATGTCTTTGTTACTTGGTGTCAGTGTATGTCTGTGTTACTTGGTGTAAGTGTGTGTCTGTGTTACTGGGTATCAGTGTATGTCTTTGTGACTTGGTGTCAGTGTATGTCTTTGTTACTGGGTGTCAGTTTGTGTCTTTGTGACTTAGTGTCAGTGTATGTCTTTGTTACTTGGTGTAAGTGTGTGTCTGTGTTACTGGGTATCAGTGTATGTCTTTGTTACTTGGTGTCAGTGTATGGCAAAATACTTGGTGTAAGTGTATGTCTTTGTTACTTGGTGTAATTGTCTGTCTGTGTTACTTGGTGTAAGTGTATGTCTTTGTTACTTGGTGTCAGTGTATGTCTTTGTTACTTGGTGTCAGTGTATGTCTGTGTTACTTGGTGTAGGTGTGTGTCTTTGTTACTTGGTGTAAGTGTGTGTCTTTGTTACTTGGTGTCAGTGCGTGTCTTTGTTACTTGGTGTCAGTGTGTGTCTGTGTTACTGGGTATCAGTGTATGTCTTTGTGACTTGGTATCTGAGTCTGCCTTTGTTACTGGGTGTCAGTGTGTGTCTGTGTGACTTGGTATCATTGTATGTCTTTGTGACTTGGTATCAGTGCATGTCTTTGTTACTGGGTGTCAGTGTGTTTCTGTGTTACTGGGTGTCAGTGTCTGTCTTTGTGACTTGGTATCAGTGTATGTCTTTGTTACTGGGTGTCAGTGTGTGTCTGTGTTCCTGGGTATCAGTGTATGTCTTTGTGACTTGGTGTCAGTGTATGTCTTTGTTTCTGGGTGTCAGGATGTGTCTTTGTGACTTGGTGTCAGTGTAAGTCTTTGTTACTTGGTGTAAGTGTGTGTCTGTGTATCAGTGTATGTCTTTGTGACTTGGTTTCAGTGTATGTCATTGTTACTGGGTGTCAGTGTGTGTCTTTGTGACTTGGTGTCAGTGTGTGTCTGTGTTACTGGGGGTCAGTGTGTGTCTGTGTTACGGGGGTTCAGAGTATATTTCGAACTGGGTGTCAGTGTGTGTCTGTGTTACTTGGTGTCAGTGTATGTCTGTGTTACTTGGTGTAAGTGTTTGTCTCTGTTATTTGGTGTAAGTGTGCGTCTGTGTTCCTGGGTATCATTGTATGTCTTTGTTACTTGGTGTCAGTGTATGTCTGTGTTACTTGGTGTAAGTGTGTGTCTGTGTTACTGGGTATCAGTGTATGTCTTTGTTACTTGGTGTCAGTGTATGTCTGTGTTACTTGGTGTAAGTGTGTGTCTGTGTTACTGGGTGTCAGTGTGAGTCTGTGTTACTTGGTGTAAGTGTGTGTCTTTGTTACTTGGCGTCCCTGTGTGTCTGTGTTACTGGGTGTCAGTGCATGTCTTTGTTACTTTGTGCCAGTGTATAACTGTGTTACTTGGTGTAAGTGTGTGTCTTTGTTACTTGGTGTAATTGTATGTCTATGTTACTTGGTGTCAGTGTATGTCTGTGTTACTTGATGTCAGCGTATGTCTGTGTTACTTGGGGTAAATGTGTGTCTGTGTTACTGGGTGTCAGTGTGTGTCTGTGTTACTTGGTGTAAGTGTGTGTCTTTGTTACTTGGTGTCCATGTGTGTCTGTGTTACTGGGTGTCAGTGTATGTCATTGTTACTGGGTGTCAGTGTATGTCTTTGTTACTTGGTGTAAGTGTGTGTCTGTGTTACTGGGTATCAGTGTCTGTCTTTGTTACTTGGTGTAAGTGTGTGTCTGTGTTACTGGGTATCAGTGTATGTCTTTGTTACTTGGTGTCAGTGTATGTCTGTGTTACTTGGAGTAAGCATGTGTCTGTGTTACTGGTTGTCAGTGTATGTCTTTGTGACTTGGTGTAATTGTATGTCTTTGTTACTTGGTGTAAGTGTATGTCTTTGTTACTTGGTGTAAGTGTGTGTCTGTGTTACTGGGTATCAGTGTATGTCTTTGTTACTGGGTGTCAGTGTGTGTCTGTGTTACTTGGTGTAAGTGTGTGTCTTTGTTACTTGGTGTCCATGTGTGTCTGTGTTACTGGTTGTCAGTCTATGTCTTTGTTACTGGGTGTCAGTGTATGTCTGTGTTACTTGGTGTAAGTGTGTGTCTGTGTTACTGGGTATCAGTGTCTTTCTTTGTTACTTGGTGTAAGAAAGTGTCTGTTTTACTGGCTATCAGTGTATGTCTTTGTTACTTGGTGTCAGTGTATGTCTGTGTTACTTGGTGGAAGTGTGTGTCTGTGTTACTGGGTATCAGTGTATGTCTTTGTTACTGGGTGTCAGTGTTTGTCTATGTGACATAGTGTCAGTATATGTCTTTGTTACTTGGTGTAAGTGTGTGTCTGTGTTACTGGGTATCAGTGTATGTCTTTGTTACTTGGTGTCAGTGTATGTCTTTGTTACTGGGTGTCAGTGTATGTCTTTGTTACGTGTTGTAAGTGTGTGTCTGTGTTACTTGGAGTAAGAGTCTGTCTGTGTTACTGCTTATCAGTGTAAGTCTTTGTGACTTGGTGTCAGTGTATGTCTTTGTTACAGGGTGTCAGTGTGTGTCTTTGTGACTTGGTGTCAGTGTATGTCTTTGTTACTTGGTGTCAGTGTATGTCAAAATACTTGGTGTAAGTGTATGTCTTTGTTACTTGGTGTAATTGTCTGTGTTTGTTACTTGGTGTCAGTGTGTGTCTGTGTTACTGGGTATCAGTGTATGTCTTTGTGACTTGGTATCAGTGTACGTCTTTGTGAATTGGTGTCAGTGTATGTCTTTGTTACTGTGTGTCAGTGTGTGTCTGTGTTACGTCGTGTCAGTGTATGTCTTTGTTACTGATTATTAAAGTTTATCTGTGTTACTGCGTGTCAGTGTGTGTTTGTTTGTGTTACTGTCTGTCAGTGTATGTCTTTGTTACTTGGTGTAAGTTTGTGTCTGTGTTACTGGGTATCAGTGTCTGTCTTTGTTACTTGGTGTAAGTGTGAGTCTTTGTTACTTGGTGTAATTGTATGTCTTCGTTACTTGGTGTCAGTCTATGTCTGTGTTACTTGGTGTAAGTGTATGTCTTTGTTACTTGGTGTAAGTGTGTGTCTGTGTTCCTGGGTATCATTGTATGTCTTTGTTACTTGGTGTCAGTGCATGTCTGTGTTACTTGGTGTAAGTGTGTGTCTGTGTTACTGGGTATCCGGGTATGTCTTTGTTACTTGGTGTCAGTGTATGTCTGTCTTACTTGGTGTAAGTGTGTGTCTGTGTTACTGGGTGTCAGTGTATGTCTTTGTTACTTGGTGTCAGTGTATGTCTGTGTTACTTGGTGGAAGTGTGTGTCTGTGTTACTGGGTATCAGTGTATGTCTTTGTTACTGGGTGTCAGTGTTTGTCTATGTGACATAGTGTCAGTATATGTCTTTGTTACTTGGTGTAAGTGTGTGTCTGTGTTACTGGGTATCAGTGTATGTCTTTGTTACTTGGTGTCAGTGTATGTCTTTGTTACTGGGTGTCAGTGTATGTCTTTGTTACGTGTTGTAAGTGTGTGTCTGTGTTACTTGGAGTAAGAGTCTGTCTGTGTTACTGCTTATCAGTGTAAGTCTTTGTGACTTGGTGTCAGTGTATGTCTTTGTTACAGGGTGTCAGTGTGTGTCTTTGTGACTTGGTGTCAGTGTATGTCTTTGTTACTTGGTGTCAGTGTATGTCAAAATACTTGGTGTAAGTGTATGTCTTTGTTACTTGGTGTAATTGTCTGTGTTTGTTACTTGGTGTCAGTGTGTGTCTGTGTTACTGGGTATCAGTGTATGTCTTTGTGACTTGGTATCAGTGTACGTCTTTGTGAATTGGTGTCAGTGTATGTCTTTGTTACTGTGTGTCAGTGTGTGTCTGTGTTACGTCGTGTCAGTGTATGTCTTTGTTACTGATTATTAAAGTTTATCTGTGTTACTGCGTGTCAGTGTGTGTTTGTTTGTGTTACTGTCTGTCAGTGTATGTCTTTGTTACTTGGTGTAAGTTTGTGTCTGTGTTACTGGGTATCAGTGTCTGTCTTTGTTACTTGGTGTAAGTGTGAGTCTTTGTTACTTGGTGTAATTGTATGTCTTCGTTACTTGGTGTCAGTCTATGTCTGTGTTACTTGGTGTAAGTGTATGTCTTTGTTACTTGGTGTAAGTGTGTGTCTGTGTTCCTGGGTATCATTGTATGTCTTTGTTACTTGGTGTCAGTGCATGTCTGTGTTACTTGGTGTAAGTGTGTGTCTGTGTTACTGGGTATCCGGGTATGTCTTTGTTACTTGGTGTCAGTGTATGTCTGTCTTACTTGGTGTAAGTGTGTGTCTGTGTTACTGGGTGTCAGTGTGTGTCTGTGTTACTTGGTGTAAGTGTGTGTCTTTGTTACTTGGTGTCCGTGTGTGTCTGTGTTACTGGGTGTCAGTGCATGTCTTTGTTACTTGTTGCCAGTGTATATCTGTGTTACTTGGTTTAAGTGTGTGTCTTTGTTACTTGGTGTAATTGTATGTCTTTGTTACTTGGTGTCAGTGTATGTCTGTGTTACTTAGTGTAAGTGTATGTCTTTGTTACCTGGTGTAAGTGTGTGTCTGTGTTACTTGGTGTAAGTGTGTGTCTGTATGCCTGGGTATCAGTGTATGTCTTTGTTACTTGGTGTCAGTGTATGTCTGTGTTGCTTGGTGTAATTGTGTGTCTGTGTTACTGGGTATCAGTGTATGTCTTTGTTACTTGGTGTCAGTGTATGTCAAAATACTTGGTGTAAGTGTATGTCTTTGTTACTTGGTGTAATTGTCTGTCTTTGTTACCAGGTGCAAGTGTATGTCTTTGTTACTTGGTGTCAGTGCATGTCTTTGTTTCTTGGTGTCAGTGTATGTCTGTATTACTTGGTGTAAGTGTGTGTCTTTGTTACTTGGTGTAAGTGTATGTCGTTGTTACTTGGTGTCAGTGCGTGTCTTTGTTTCTTGGTGTCTGTGTGTGTCTGTGTTACTGGGTATCAGTGTATGTCTTTGTGACTTGTTATCAGTGCATACTTTGTTACTCGGTGTCAGTGTGTGTCTGTGTTACTGTGTATCAGTGTATGTCTTGGTGACTTGGTATCAGTGTATGTCTTTGTTACTGGTTGTCAGTGTAGGTCTGTGTTCCTGGGTATCAGTGTATGTCTTTGTGACTTGGTGTCAGTGTATGTCTTTGTTACTGGGTGTCAGGGTGTGTCTTTGTGACTTGGTGTCACTGTATGTCTTTGTTACTTGGTGTAAGTGTGTGTCTGTGACACTGGGTATCAGTGTATGTCTTTGTTACTTGGTGTCAGTGTATGTCTGTGTTACTTGGTGTAAGTGTGTGTCTGTGTTACTGGGTATCAGTGTATATCTTTGTCACTTGGTTTCAGTGTATGTCTGTGTTACTTGGTGTAAGTGTGTGTCTGTGTTACTGGGTATCAGTGTATGTCTTTGTTACTTGGTGTCAGTGTATGTCTGTGTTACTTGGTGTAAGCGTGTGTCTGTGTTACTGGGTGTCAGTGTGTGTCTGTGTTACTTGGTGTAAGTGTGTGTCTTGGTTACTTGGTGTCCGTGTGTGTCTGTGTTACTGGGTGTCAGTCTATGTCTTTGTTACTTGGTGCCAGTGTATAACTGTGTTACTTGGTGTAATTGTATTTCTTCGTTACTTGGTGTCAGTCTATGTCTTTGTTACTTGGTGCCAGTGTATAACTGTGTTACTTGGTGTCAGTGTGTGTCTTTGTTACTTGGTGTAATTGTATGTCTTTGTTACTTGGTGTAAGTGTGTGTCTGTATTCCTGGGTATCAGTGTATGTCTGTGTTACTTGGTGTAAGTGTGTGTCTGTGTTACTGGGTATCAGTGTATGTCTTTGTTACTTGGTGTCAGTGTATGTCTGCGTTACTTGGTGTAAATGTGTGTCTGTGTTACTGGGTGTCAGTGTGTGTCTGTGTTACTTGGTGTAAGTGTGTGTCTTTGTTACTTGGTGTCAGTGTATGTCTGTGTTACTTGGTGTAAGTGTGTGTCTGTGTTACTGGGTGTCAGTGTGTGTCTGTGTTACTTGGTGTAAGTGTGTGTCTTGGTTACTTGGTGTCCGTGTGTGTCTGTGTTACTGGGTGTCAGTGTATGTCTTTGTTACTTGGTGCCAGTGTATAACTGTGTTACTTGGTGTAATTGAATGTCTTCGTTACTTGGTGTCAGTCGATGTCTTTGTTACTTGGTGCCAGTGTATAACTGTGTTACTTGGTGTCAGTGTGTGTCTTTGTTACTTGGTGTAAGTGTGTGCCTGTGTTACTGGGTATCAGTGTATGTCTTTGTTACTTGGTGTCAGTGTATGTCTGTGTTACTTAGATTAAGTGTGTGTCTGTTTTACTGGTTATCAGTGAATGTCTTTGTGACTTGGTGTAATTGTATGTATTTGTTACTTGGTGTCAGTGTATATGTCTGTGTTACTTGGTGTAAGTGTATGTCTTTGTTACTTGGTGTAAGTGTGTGTCTGTGATACTTGGTGTAAGTGTGTGTCTGTGTCCCTGGTTATCAGTGTATGTCTTTGTTACTTGGTGTCAGTGTATGTTTGAGTTACTTGATGTAAGTGTGTGTCTGTGTTACTGGGTATCAGTGTTTTTCTTTGTTACTTGGTGTCAGTGTATGTCTGTGTTACTTGGTGTAAGTGTGTGTCTGTGTTACTGGGTATCAGTGTACGTCTTTGTTACTTGGTGTCAGTGTATGTCTGTGTTACTTAGATTAAGTGTGTGTCTGTTTTACTGGTTATCAGTGAATGTCTTTGTGACTTGGTGTAATTGTATGTCTTTGTTACTTGGTGTCAGTGTATATGTCTGTGTTACTTGGTGTAAGTGTATGTCTTTGTTACTTGGTGTAAGTGTGTGTCTGTGATACTTGGTGTAAGTGTGTGTCTGTGTCCCTGGTTATCAGTGTATGTCTTTGTTACTTGGTGTCAGTGTATGTCTGAGTTACTTGATGTAAGTGTGTGTCTGTGTTACTGGGTATCAGTGTTTTTCTTTGTTACTTGGTGTCAGTGTATGTCTGTGTTACTTGGTGTAAGTGTGTGTCTGTGTTACTGGGTGTCAGTGTGTGTCTGTGTTACTTGGTGTAAGTGTGTGTCTTTGTTACTTGGTGTCCATGTGTGTCTGTGTTACTGGTTGTCAGTGTATGTCTTTGTTACTTGGTGTCAGTGTATGTCTGTGTTACTTGGTGTAAGTGTGTGTCTGTGTTACTGGGTATCAGTGTATGTCTTTGTGACTTGGTGTCAGTGTATGTCTTTGTTACTGGGTGTCAGTGTGTGTCTATGTTACTTGGTGTCCATGTGTGTCTGTGTTACTGGGTATCTGTGTCTGTCTTTGTTACTTGGTGTCAGTGTATGTCTGTGTTACTTGGTGTCAGTGTGTGTCTGTGTTACTGGGTGTCAGTGTATGTCTTTGTTACTTGGTGTAAGTGTGTGTCTGTGTTACTGGGTATCAGTATCTTTCTTTGTTACTTGGTGTAAGTGTGTGTCTGTGTTACAGGGTATCAGTGTATGTCTTTGTTACTTGGTGTCAGTGTATGTCTGTGTTACTTGAAGTAAGTGTCTGTCTGTGTTACTGGTTATCAGTGTATGTCTTTGTGACTTGGTGTCAGTGTATGTCTTTGTTACTGGGTGTCAGTGTGTGTCTGTGTGACTTGGTTTCAGTGTATGTCTTTGTTACTTGGTGTCAGTGTATGTCAGTGTTACTTAGATTAAGTGTGTGTCTGTTTTACTGGTTATCAGTGAATGTCATTGTGACTTGGTGTAATTGTATGTCTTTGTTACTTGGTGTCAGTGTATGTCTGTGTTACTTGGTGTAAGTGTATGTCTTTGTTACTTGGTGTAAGTGTGTGTCTGTGATACTTGGTGTAAGTGTGTGTCTGTGTCCCTGGTTATCAGTGTATGTCTTTGTTACTTGGTGTCAGTGTATGTCTGAGTTACTTGATGTAAGTGTGTGTCTGTGTTACTGGGTATCAGTGTTTTTCTTTGTTACTTGGTGTCAGTGTATATCTGTGTTACTTGGTGCAAGTGTGTGTCTGTGTTACTGGGTGTCAGTGTGTGTCTGTGTTACTTGGTGTCAGTGTATGTCTGTGTTACTTGGTGTAAGTGTGCGTCTTTGTTACTGGGTGTCAGTGTGTGTCTGTGTTACTTGGTGTAAGTGTGTGTCTTTGTTACTTGGTGTCAATGTGTGTCTGTGTTACTGGGTGTCAGTGTATGTCTTTGTTACTGGGTGTCAGTGTATGTCTTTGTTACTTGGTGTAATTGTGTGTCTGTGTTACTGGGTATCAGTATCTTTCTTTGTTACTTGATGTAAGTGTGTGTCTGTGTTACAGGGTATCATTGTATGTCTTTGTTACTTGGTGTCGGTTTATGTCTGTGTTACTTGAAGTAAGTGTCTGTCTGTGTTACTGGTTATCAGTGTATGCCTTTGTGACTTGGTGTCAGTGTATGTCTTTGTAAGTTGGTGTCAGTGTGTGTCAGTGTGACGTGGTGTCAGTGTATGTCTTTGTTACTGTTTATTAGTGTTTCTCTATGTTACTGAGTGTCGGTGGGTGTTTGTTTGTGTTACTGGGTGTCAGTGTATGTCTTTGTTACTTGGTGTATTTGTGTGTCTGTGTTACAGGGTATCAGTGTCTGTCTTTGTTACTTGGTGTAAGTGTGTGCCTGTGTTACTGGGTATCAGTGTATGTCTTTGTTATTTGGTGTCAGTGTATGTCTGTGTTACTTAGATTAAGTGTGTGTCTGTTTTACTGGTTATCAGTGAATGTCTTTGTGACTTGGTGTAATTGTATGTATTTGTTACTTGGTGTCAGTGTATATGTCTGTGTTACTTGGTGTAAGTGTATGTCTTTGTTACTTGGTGTAAGTGTGTGTCTGTGATACTTGGTGTAAGTGTGTGTCTGTGTCCCTGGTTATCAGTGTATGTCTTTGTTACTTGGTGTCAGTGTATGTCTGAGTTACTTGATGTAAGTGTGTGTCTGTGTTACTGGGTATCAGTGTTTTTCTTTGTTACTTGGTGTCAGTGTATGTCTGTGTTACTTGGTGTAAGTGTGTGTCTGTGTTACTGGGTATCAGTGTATGTCTTTGTTACTTGGTGTCAGTGTATGTCTGTGTTACTTAGATTAAGTGTGTGTCTGTTTTACTGGTTATCAGTGAATGTCTTTGTGACTTGGTGTAATTGTATGTCTTTGTTACTTGGTGTCAGTGTATATGTCTGTGTTACTTGGTGTAAGTGTATGTCTTTGTTACTTGGTGTAAGTGTGTCTGTGATACTTGGTGTAAGTGTGTGTCTGTGTCCCTGGTTATCAGTGTATGTCTTTGTTACTTGGTGTCAGTGTATGTCTGAGTTACTTGATGTAAGTGTGTGTCTGTGTTACTGGGTATCAGTGTTTTTCTTTGTTACTTGGTGTCAGTGTATGTCTGTGTTACTTGGTGTAAGTGTGTGTCTGTGTTACTGGCTGTCAGTGTGTGTCTGTGTTACTTGGTGTAAGTGTGTGTCTTTGTTACTTGGTGTCCATGTGTTTCTGTGTTACTGGTTGTCAGTGTATGTCTTTGTTACTTGGTGTCAGTGTATGTCTGTGTTACTTGGTGTAAGTGTGTGTCTGTGTTACTGGGTATCAGTGTATGTCTTTGTGACTTGGTGTCAGTGTATGTCTTTGTTACTGGGTGTCAGTGTGTGTCTATGTTACTTGGTGTCCATGTGTGTCTGTGTTACTGGGTATCAGTGTCTGTCTGTGTTACTTGGTGTCAGTGTGTGTCTGTGTTACTGGGTGTCAGTGTATGTCTTTGTTACTTGGTGTAAGTGTGTGTCTGTGTTACTGGGTATCAGTATCTTTCTTTGTTACTTGGTGTAAGTGTGTGTCTGTGTTACAGGGTATCAATGTATGACTTTGTTACTTGGTGTCAGTGTATGTCTGTGTTACTTGAAGTAAGTGTCTGTCTGTGTTACTGGTTATCAGTGTATGTCTTTGTGACTTGGTGTCAGTGTATGTCTTTGTTACTGGGTGTCAGTGTGTGTCTGTGTGACTTGGTGTCAGTGTATGTCTTTGTTACTTGGTGTCAGTGTATGTCTGTGTTACTTAGATTAAGTGTGTGTCTGTTTTACTGGTTATCAGTGAATGTCTTTGTGACTTGGTGTAATTGTATGTCTTTGTTACTTGGTGTCAGTGTATGTCTGTGTTACTTGGTGTAAGTGTATGTCTTTGTTACTTGGTGTAAGTGAGTGTCTGTGATACTTGGTGTAAATGTGTGTCTGTGTCCCTGGTTATCAGTGTATGTCTTTGTTACTTGGTGTCAGTGTATGACTGAGTTACTTGATGTAAGTGTGTGTCTGTGTTACTGGGTATCAGTGTTTTTCTTTGTTACTTGGTGTCAGTGTATGTCTGTGTTACTTGGTGTAAGTGTGTGTCTGTGTTACTGGGTGTCAGTGTGTGTCTGTGTTACTTGGTGTAAGTGTGTGTCTTTGTTACTTGGTGTCCATGTGTCTCTGTGTTACTGGTTTTCAGTGTATGTCTTTGTTACATGGTGTAAGTGTGTGTCTGTGATACTTGGTGTAAATGTGTGTCTGTGTCCCTGGTTTTCAGTGTATGTCTTTGTTACTTGGTGTCAGTGTATGTCTGTGTTACTTGGTGTAAGTGTGTGTCTGTGTTACTGGGTATCAGTGTATGACTTTGTGACTTGGTGTCAGTGTATGTCTTTGTTACTGGGTGTCAGTGTGTGTCTATGTTACTTGGTGTCCATGTGTGTCTGTGTTACTGGGTATCAGTGTCTGTCTTTGTTACTTGGTGTCAGTGTATGTCTGTGTTACTTGGTGTCAGTGTGTGTCTGTGTTACTGGGTGTCAGTGTGTGTCTGTGTAACTTGGTGTAAGTGTGTGTCTGTGTTCCTGGGTATCAGTGTACGTCTGTGTTACTTGGTGGAAGTGTGTGTCTGTGTTACTGGGTGTCAGTGTATGTCTTTGTTACTTGGTGTCAGTTTATGTCTTTGTTACTTGGTGTAAGTGTATGTCTTTGTTACTTGGTGTCAGTGTATGTCTTTGCTACTTGGTGTGAGTGTGTGTCTGTGTTACTGGGTATCAGTGTCTGTCTTTGTTACTGGGTGTCAGTGTGTGTCTTTGTGAGCTGGCTTACGTGTGTGTCTGTGTTAATGGGTGTCAGTGTCTGTCCTGGTTACTTGGTGTAAGTGTGTGTTGTGTTACTGGGTATCAGTGTATGTCTTTGTTACTTGATGTCAGAGTATGTCCGTGTTACTTGGTGTAAGTGTGTGTCTTTCTTACTTGGTGTAAGTGTATGTCTGTGTTACTTGGTTTAAGTGCATGTCTTTGTTACTTGGTGTCAGTGTATGTCTTTGAGACTTGGTGTAAGTGTATGTCTTTGTTACTTGGTCTCAGTGTATGTCTTTGTTACTTGGTGTAAGTGTATGTCTTTGTTAATTGGTGTCAGTGTATGTCTTTGATACTTTGTGTAAGTGTGTGTCTGTGTTACTGGGTATCAGTGTCTGTCTTTGTTACTTTGTGTAAGAGTGTGTCGGTGTTGCTGGGTATCAGTGTATGTCTTTGTTACTTGATGTCAGTGCAGGTCTGTGTTACTTGGTGTAAGTGTGTGTCTTGCTTACTTGGTGTAAGTGCATGTCTTTGTGACTTGGTGCAAGTGTATGTCTTTGTTACTTGGTGTCAGTGTATGTCTTTGTTACTTGGTGTAAGTGTATGTCTTTGTTACTTGGTGTCAGTGTATGTCTTAGATACTTGGTGTAAGTGTGTGTTTGTGTTACTGGGTATCTGTGTCTGTCTTTGTTACTTGGTGAAAGTGTGTGTCTGTGTTACTTGGTATCAGTGTATGTCTTTGTTACTTTGTGTAAGTGCATGTCTTTGTTACTTGGTGTCAGTGTATGTCTTTGTACTTGGTGTAAGTGGATGTCTTTGTTACTGGGTTTCAGTGTATGTCTTTGTGACTTGGTGTAAGTGTGTGTCTGTGTTACTGGGTATCAGTGTCTGTCTTTGTTACTTAGTGTAAATGTGTGTCTGTGTTACTGGTATCAGTGTCTGTCTTTGTTACTGGGTGTCAGTGTGTGTCTTTGTGAGCTGGCTTACGTGTGTGCCTGTGTTACTGGGTATCAGTGTATGGCTTTGTTACTTGGTGTCAGTTTATGTCTTTGTTACTTGGTGTAAGTGTATGTCTTTGTTACTTGGTGTCAGTGTATGTCTTTGCTACTTGGTGTGAGTGTGTGTCTGTGTTACTGGGTATCAGTGTATGTCTTTGATACTTGGTGTAAGTGTGTGTCTGTGTTACTGGGTATCAGTGTCTGTCTTTGTTACTTGGTGTAAGAGTGTGTCTGTGTTGCTGGGTATCAGTGTATGTCTTTGTTACTTGGTGTCAGTGTAGGTCTGTGTTACTTGGTGTAAGTGTGTGTCTTTCTTACTTGGTGCAAGTGCATGTCTTTGCGACTTGGTGTAAGAGTATGTCTTTGTTACTTGGTATCAGTGTCTGTCTTTGTTACTTGGTGTAAGAGTGTATCTGTGTTGCTGGGTATCAGTGTATGTCTTTGTTACTTGGTGTCAGTGTCGGTCTGTGTTACTTGGTGTTGGTGTGTGTCTTTCTTACTTGGTGTAAGTGCATGTCTTTGTGACTTGGTGTAAGTGTATGTCTTTGTTACTTGGTGTCAGAGTATGTCTTTGTTATTTGGTGTCAGTGTATGTCTTTGATACTTGGCGTAAGTGTGTGTCTGTGTTACTTGGTGTAAGTGTGTGTCTGTGTTACTGGGTATCAGTGTATGTCTTTGTTCCTTGGTGTAGGTATGCGCCTGTGTTACTGGGTATCAGTGTATGTCTTTGTTACTTGGTGTCAGTGTATGTCTTTGTTACTTGGTGTAAGTGTATGTCTTTGTTACTTGGTGTCAGTGTATGTCTTTGATACTTGGTGTAAGTGTGTGTCTGTGTTACTGGGTATCAGTGTCTGTCTTTGTTACTTGGTGTAAGTGTGTGTCTGTGTTACTGGGTATCAGTGTCTGTCTTTGTTACTGGGTGTCAGTGTGTGTTTTTGTGAGCTGGCTTACGTGTGTGTCTGTGTTAATGGGTGTCAGTGTCTGTCCTGGTTACTTGGTGTAAGTGTGTGTTGTGTTACTGGGTATCAGTGTATGTCTTTGTTACTTGATGTCAGAGTATGTCCGTGTTACTTGGTGTAAGTGTGTGTCTTTGTTACTTGGTGTAAGTGTATGTCTGTGTTACTTGGTGTAAGTGCATGTCTTTGTTACTTGGTGTCAGTGTATGTCTTTGTGACTTGGTGTCAGTGTATGTCTTTGTTACTTGGTGTCAGTGTATGTCTTTGTTACTTGGTGTAAGTGTATGTCTTTGTTAATTGGTGTCAGTGTATGTCTTTGATACTTGGTGCAAGTGTGTGTCTGTGTTACTGGGTATCAGTGTCTGTCTTTGTTACTTTGTGTAAGAGTGTGTCGCTGTTGCTGGGTATCAGTGTATGTCTTTGTTACTTGATGTCAGTGCAGGTCTGTGTTACTTGGTGTAAGTGTGTGTCTTGCTTACTTGGTGTAAGTGCATGTCTTTGTGACTTGGTGCAAGTGTATGTCTTTGTTACTTGGTGTCAGTGTATGTCTTTGTTACTTGGTGAAAGTGTATGTCTTTGTTACTTGGTGTCAGTGTATGTCTTTGTACTTGGTGTAAGTGGATGTCTTTGTTACTGGGTGTCAGTGTATGTCTTTGTGACTTGGTGTAAGTGTGTGTCTGTGTTACTGGGTATCAGTGTCTGTCTTTGTTACTTAGTGTAAATGTGTGTCTGTGTTACTGCGTATCAGTGTCTGTCTTTGTTACTGGGTGTCAGTGTGTGTCTTTGTGAGCTGGCTTACGTGTGTGTCTGTGTTACTGGGTGTGAGTGTCTGTCCTGGTTACTTGGTGTAGGTGTGTGCCTGTGTTACTGGGTATCAGTGTATGTCTTTGTTACTTGGTGTCAGTTTATGTCTTTGTTACTTGGTGTAAGTGTATGTCCTTGTTTCTTGGTGTCAGTGTATGTCTTTGCTACTTGGTGTAAGTGTGTGTCTGTGTTACTGGGTATCAGTGTATGTCTTTGATACTTGGTGTAAGTGTGTGTCTGTGTTACTGGGTATCAGTGTCTGTCTTTGTTACTTGGTGTAAGAGTGTGTCTGTGTTGCTGGGTATCAGTGTATGTCTTTGTTACTTGGTGTCAGTGTAGGTCTGTGTTACTTGGTGTAAGTGTGTGTCTTTCTTCCTTGGTGTAAGTGCATGTCTTTGTGACTTGGTGTAAGAGTATGTCTTTGTTACTTGGTATCAGTGTCTGTCTTTGTTACTTGTTGTAATAATGTATCTGTGTTGCTGGGTATCAGTGTATGTCTTTGTTACTTGGTGTCAGTGTCGGTCTGTGTTACTTGGTGTTGGTGTGTGTCTTTCTTACTTGGTGTAAGCGCATGTCTTTGTGACTTGGTGTAAGTGTATGTCTTTGTTACTTGGTGTCAGAGTATGTCTTTGTTACATGGTGTCAGTGTATGTCTTTGATACTTGGTGTAAGTGTGTGTCTGTGTTACTTGGTGTAAGTGTGTGTCTGTGTTACTGGGTATCAGTGTATGTCTTTGTTCCTTGGTGTAGGTGTGTGCCTGTGTTACTGGGTATCATTGTATGTCTTTGTTACTTGGTGTTGGTGTACGTCTTTGTTACTTGGTGTAAGTGTGTGTCTGTGTTACTTGGTGTAAGTGTATGTCTGTGTTACTTGGTGTAAGTGCATGTCTTTGTTACTTGGTGTCAGTGTATGTCTTTGTGACTTGGTGTAAGTGTATGTCTTTGTTACTTGGTGTCAGTGTCTGTCTTTGTTACTTGGTGTAAGTGTATGTCTTTGTTAATTGGTGTCAGTGTATGTCTTTGATACTTGGTGTAAGTGTGTGTCTGTGTTACTGGGTATCAGTGTCTGTCTTTGTTACTTTGTGTAAGAGTGTGTCGGTGTTGCTGGGTATCAGTGTATGTCTTTGTTACTTGATGTCAGTGCAGGTCTGTGTTAATTGGTGTAAGTGTGTGTCTTCCTTACTTGGTGTAAGTACATGTCTTTGTGACTTGGTGCAAGTGTATGTCTTTGTTACCTGGTGTCAGTGTATGTCTTTGTTACTTGGTGTAAGTGTATGTCTTTGTTACTTGGTGTCAGTGTATGTCTTAGATACTTGGTGTAAGTGTGTGTCTGTGTTACTGGGTATCTGTGTCTGTCTTTGTTACTTGGTGAAAGTGTGTGTCTGTGTTACTGGGTATCAGTGTATGTCTTTGTTACTTGGTGTAAGTGCATGTCTTTGTTACTTGGTGTCAGTGTATGTCTTTGTACTTGGTGTTAGTGGATGTCTTTGTTACTGGGTGTCAGTGTATGTCTTTGTGACTTGGTGTAAGTGTGTGTCTGTGTTTCTGGGTATCAGTGTCTGTCTTTGTTACTTAGTGTAAATGTGTGTCTGTGTTACTGGGTATCAGTGTCTGTCTTTGTTACTGGGTGTCAGTGTGTGTCTTTGTGAGCTGGCTTACGTGTGTGTCTGTGTTACTGGGTGTCAGTGTCTGTCCTGGTTACTTGGTGTAGGTGTGTGCCTGTGTTACTGGGTATCAGTGTATGGCTTTGTTACTTGGTGTCAGTTTATGTCTTTGTTACTTGGTGTAAGTGTATGTCTTTTTTACTTGGTGTCAGTGTATGTCTTTGCTACTTGGTGTAACTGTGTGTCTGTGTTACTGGGTATCAGTGTATGTCTTTGATACTTGGTGTAAGTGTGTGTCTGTGCTACTGGGTATCAGTGTCTGTCTTTGTTACTTGGTGCAAGAGTGTGTCTGTGTTGCTGGGTATCAGTGTATGTCTTTGTTACTTGGTGTCAGTGTCGGTCTGTGTTACTTGGTGTTGGTGTGTGTCTTTCTTACTTGGTGTAAGTGCATGTCTTTGTGACTTGGTGTAAGTGTATGTCTTTGTTACTTGGTGTCAGAGTATGTCTTTGTTACTTGGTGTCAGTGTATGTCTTTGATACTTGGTGTAAGTGTGAGTCTGTGTTACTGGGTATCAGTGTCTGTCTTTGTTACTTGGTGAAAGTGTGCGTCCGTGTTACTGGGTATCAGTGTATGTCTTTGTTACTTGGTGTAAGTGCATGTATTTGTTACTTGGTGTCAGTGTATGGCTTTGTACTTGGCGTAAGTGGATGTCTTTGTTACTTGGTGTCAGTGTATGTCTGTGTTACTTGGTGTCAGTGTGTGTCTTTGTTACTTGGTGTCAGTGTATGTCTGTGTTACTTGGTGTAAGTGTATGTCTTTGTTACTTGGTGTAAGTGCATGTATTTGTTACTTGGTGTCAGTGTATGTCTTTGTACTTGGTGTAAGTGGATGTCTTTGTTACTTGGTGTCAGTGTATGTCGGTGTTACTTGGTGTCAGTGTGTGTCTTTGTTACTTGGTGTCAGTGTATGTCTTTGTTACTTGGTGTAAGTGTGTGTCTGTGTTCCTGGGTGTCAGTCTATGTCTTTGTTACTTGGTGTAGGTGTGTGCCTGTGTTACTGTGTATCATTGTATGTCTTTGTTACTTGGTGTCAGTGTATGTCTTTGTTACTTGGTGTAAGTGTATGTCCTTGTTACTTGGTGTCAGTGTATGTTTTTGTTACTTGGTGTAAGTGTGTGTCTTTGTAACTGGGTATCAGTGTATGTCTTTGATACTTGGTGTCAGTGTATGTCTTTGTTACTTGGTGTAAGTGTATGTCTTTGTTACTTGGTGTCAGTGTATGTATTTGTTACTTGGTGTCAATGTATGTCTGTGTTACTTGGTGTAAGTGTATGTCTTTGTTACTTGGTGTCAGTGTATGTCTTTGTTACTTGGTGTCAGTGTCTGTTTTTGATACCTGGTGAAAGTGTGTGTCTGTGTTACTTGGTGTAAGTGTGTGTCTGTGTTACTGGGTATCAGTGTATGTCTTTGTTCCTTGGTGTAGGTGTGTGCCTGTGTTACTGGGCATCAGTGTATGTCTTTGTTACTTGGTGTCAGTGTATGTCTTTGTTACTTGGTGTCAGTGCATGTCATTGATACTTGGTGTAAGTGTGTGTCTGTGTTACTGGGTATCAGTGTCTGTCTTTGTTACTTGGTGTAAGTGTGTGTCTGTGTTACTGGGTATCAGTGTCTGTCTTTGTTACTGGGTGTCAGTGTGTGTCTTTGTGAGCTGGCTTACGTGTGTGTCTGTGTTACTGGGCGTCAGTGTCTGTCCTGGTTACTTGGTGTAAGTGTGTGTTGTGTTACTGGGTATCAGTGTATGTCTTTGTTACTTGGTGTAACTGTATGTCTGTGTTACTTGGTGTAAGTGCATGTCTTTGTTACTTGGTGTCAGTGTATGTCTTTGTGACTTGGTGTAAGTGTATGTCTTTGTTACTTGGTGTCAGTGTATGTCTTTGTTACTTGGTGTAAGTGTCTGTCTTTGTTAATTGGTGTCAGTGTATGTCTTTGATACTTGGTGTAAGTGTTTGTCTGTGTTACTGGGTATCAGTGTCTGTCTTTGTTACTTTGTGTAAGAGTGTGTCGGTGTTGCTGGGTATCAGTGTATGTCTTTGTTACTTGATGTCAGTGTAGGTCTGTGTTACTTGGTGTAAGTGTGTGTCTTGCTTACTTGGTGTAAGTGCATGTCTTTGTGACTTGGTGCAAGTGTATGTCTTTTTTACTTGGTGTCAGTGTATGTCTTTGTTACTTGGTGTAAGTGTATGTCTTTGTTACTTGGTGTCAGTGTATGTCTTTGATACTTGGTGTAAGTGTGTGTCTGTGTTACTGGGTATCTGTGTCTGTCTTTGTTACTTGGTGAAATTTGTGTCTGTGTTACTGGGTATCAGTGTATGTCTTTGTTACTTGGTGTAAGTGCATGCCTTTGTTACTTGGTGTCAGTGTATGTCTTTGTACTTGGTGTAAGTGGATGTCTTTGTTACTTCGTGTCAGTGCATGTCTGTGTTACTTGGTGTCAGTGTGTGTCTTTGTTACTTGGTGTCAGTGTATGTCTGTGTTACTTGGTGTAAGTGTGTGTCTGTGTTACTTGGTATCAGTGTATGTCTTTGTTACTTGGTGTCAGTGTATGTCTTTGTTACTTGGTGCAAGTGTATGTCTTTGTTACTTGGTGTCAGTGTTTGTCTTTGTTACTTGGTGTAAGTGTGTGTCTGTGTTACTGGGTATCAGTGTATGTCTTTGATACTTGGTGTAAGTGTGTGTCTGTGTTACTGGGTATCAGTGTCTGTCTTTGTTACTTGGTGTCAGAGTGTGTCTGTGTTGCTGGTTATCAGTGGATGTCTTTGTTACTTGGTGGCAGTGTAGGTCTGTGTTACTTGGTGTAAGTGTGTGTCTTTCTTACTTGGTGTAAGTGCATGTCTTTGTGACTTGGTGTAAGAGTATGTCTTTGTTACTTGGTATCATTGTCTGTCTTTGTTACTTGGTGTAAGAGTGTAACTGTGTTGCTGGGTATCAGTGTATGTCTTTGTTACTTGGTGTCAGTGTAGGTCTGTGTTACTTGGTGGTGGTGTGTGTCTTTCTTACTTGGTGTAAGTGCATGTCTTTGTGAATTGGTGTAAGTGTATGTCTTTGATACTTGGTGTAAGTGTGAGTCTGTGTTACTGGGTATCAGTGTCTGTCTTTGTTACTTGGTGAAAGTGTGCGTCCGTGTTACTGGGTATCAGTGTATGTCTTTGTTACTTGGTGTAAGTGCATGTATTTGTTACTTGGTGTCAGTGTATGTCTTTGTTCTTGTTGTAAGTGGATGTCTTTGTTACTTGGTGTCAGTGTATGTCTGTGTTACTTGGTGCAAGTGTATGTCTTTGTTACTTGGTGTAAGTGCATGTATTTGTTACTTGGTGTCAGTGTATGTCTTTGTACTTGGTGTAAGTGGATGTCTTTGTTACTTGGTGTCAGTGTATGTCTGTGTTACTTGGTGTCAGTGTATGTCTGTGTTACTTGGTGTAAGTGTGTATCTGTGTTCCTGGGTGTCAGTATATGTCTTTGTTACGTGGTGTAGGTGTGTGCCTGTGTTACTGGGTATCATTGTATGTCTTTGTTACTTGGTGTCAGTGTATGTGTTTGTTACTTGGTGTAAGTGTATGTCCTTGTTACTTGGTGGCAGTGTATGTCTTTGTTACTTGCTGTAAGTGTGTGTCTTTGTTACTGGGTATCAGTGTATGTCTTTGTTACTTGGTGTAAGTGCATGTCTTTGTTACTTGGTGTCAGTGTCTGTCTTTGTACTTGGTGTAAGTGGATGTCTTTGTTACTGGGTGTCAGTGTATGTCTTTGTGACTTCGTGTAAGTGTGTGTCTGTGTTACTGGGTATCAGTGTCTGTCTTTGTTACTTGGTGTAAGTCTGTGTTACTGGGTATCAGTGTCTCTCTTTGTTACTGGGTGTCAGTGTGTGTCTTTGTGAGCTGGCTTACGTGTGTGTCTGTGTTACTGGGTGTCAGTGTCTGTCCTGGTTACTTGGTGTAAGTGTGTGTTGTGTTACTGGGTATCAGTGTATGTCTTTGTTACTTGGTGTCAGAGTATGTCCGTGTTACTTGGTGTAAGTGTGTGTCTTTGTTACTTGGTGTAAGTGTATGTCTGTGTTACTTGGTGTAAGTGCATGTCTTTGTTACTTGGTGTCAGTGGATGTCTTTGTGACTTGGTGTAAGTGTATGTCTTTGTTACTTGGTGTCAGTGTATGTATTTTTTACTTGGTGTAAGTGTATGTCTTTGTGACTTGGTGTCAGTGTATGTCTTTGATACTTGGTGTAAGAGTGTGTCTGTGTTACTGGGTATCAGTGTCTGCCTTTGTTACTTGGTGAAAGTGTGCGTCCGTGTTACTGGGTATCAGTGTATGTCTTTGTTACTTGGTGTAAGTGCATGTATTTGTTACTTGGTGTCAGTGTATGTCTTTGTTCTTGTTGTAAGTGGATGTCTTTGTTACTTGGTGTCAGTGTATGTCTGTGTTACTTGGTGCAAGTGTATGTCTTTGTTACTTGGTGTAAGTGCATGTATTTGTTACTTGGTGTCAGTGTATGTCTTTGTACTTGGTGTAAGTGGATGTCTTTGTTACTTGGTGTCAGTGTATGTCTGTGTTACTTGGTGTCAGTGTATGTCTGTGTTACTTGGTGTAAGTGTGTATCTGTGTTCCTGGGTGTCAGTATATGTCTTTGTTACGTGGTGTAGGTGTGTGCCTGTGTTACTGGGTATCATTGTATGTCTTTGTTACTTGGTGTCAGTGTATGTGTTTGTTACTTGGTGTAAGTGTATGTCCTTGTTACTTGGTGGCAGTGTATGTCTTTGTTACTTGCTGTAAGTGTGTGTCTTTGTTACTGGGTATCAGTGTATGTCTTTGTTACTTGGTGTAAGTGCATGTCTTTGTTACTTGGTGTCAGTGTCTGTCTTTGTACTTGGTGTAAGTGGATGTCTTTGTTACTGGGTGTCAGTGTATGTCTTTGTGACTTCGTGTAAGTGTGTGTCTGTGTTACTGGGTATCAGTGTCTGTCTTTGTTACTTGGTGTAAGTCTGTGTTACTGGGTATCAGTGTCTCTCTTTGTTACTGGGTGTCAGTGTGTGTCTTTGTGAGCTGGCTTACGTGTGTGTCTGTGTTACTGGGTGTCAGTGTCTGTCCTGGTTACTTGGTGTAAGTGTGTGTTGTGTTACTGGGTATCAGTGTATGTCTTTGTTACTTGGTGTCAGAGTATTACCGTGTTACTTGGTGTAAGTGTGTGTCTTTGTTACTTGGTGTAAGTGTATGTCTGTGTTACTCGGTGTAAGTGCATGTCTTTGTTACTTGGTGTCAGTGGATGTCTTTGTGACTTGGTGTAAGTGTATGTCTTTGTTACTTGGTGTCAGTGTATGTATTTTTTACTTGGTGTAAGTGTATGTCTTTGTGACTTGGTGTCAGTGTATGTCTTTGATACTTGGTGTAAGAGTGTGTCTGTGTTACTGGGTATCAGTGTCTGTCTTTGATACTTTGTGCAAGAGTGTGTCGGTGTTGCTGGGTATCAGTTTATGTCTTTGTAACTTGATGTCTGTGTAGGTCTATGTTACTTGGTGTAAGTGTGTGTCTTGCTTACTTGGTGTAAGTGCATGTCTTTGTGACTTGGTGCAAGTGTATGTCTTTGTTACTTGGTGTCAGTGTATGTCTTTGTTACTTGGTGTAAGTGTATGTCTTTGTTACTTGGTGTTAGTGTATGTCTTTGATACTTGGTGTAAGTGTGTGTCTGTGTTACTGGGTATCTGTGTCTGTCTTTGTTACTTGGTGAAATGTGTGTCTGTGTTACTGGGTATCAGTGTATGTCTTTGTTACTTGGTGTAAGAGCATGCCTTTGTTACTTGGTGTCAGTGTATGTCTTTGTACTTGGTGTAAGTGGATGTCTTTGTTACTTCGTGTCAGTGCATGTCTGTGTTACTTGGTGTCAGTGTGTGTCTTTGTTACTTGGTGTCAGTGTTTCTCTGTGTTACTGGCTGTCAGTGTGAATCTGTGTTCCTGGGTGTCAGTATATGTCTTTGTGACTTGGTGTCAGTGTATGTCTGTGTTACTTGGTGTAAGTGTGTGTCTGTGTTACTGGGTGTCAGTGTATGTCCTGGTTACTTGGTGTAGGTGTGTGCCTGTGTTACTGGGTATCAGTGTATGTCTTTGTTACTTGGTGTCAGTGAATGTCTTTGTTACTTGGTGTAGGTGTATGTCTTTGTTACTTGGTGTCAGTGTATGTCTTTGTTACTTGGTGTAAGTGTGTGTCTGTGTTACTGGGTATCAGTGTATGTCTTTGATACTTGTTGTAAGTGTGTGTCTGTGTTACTGGGTATCAGTGTCTGTCTTTGTTACTTGGTGTAAGAGTGTGTCTGTGTTGCTGGGTATCAGTGTATGTCTTTGTTACTTGGTGTCAGTGTAGGTCTGCGTTACTTGGTGTAAGTGTGTGTCTTTCTTACTTGGTGTAAGTGCATGTCTTTGTGACTTGGTGTAAGAGTATGTCTTTGTTACTTGGTATCAGTTTCTGTCTTTGTTACTTGGTGTAAGAGTGTATCTGTGTTGCTGGGTATCAGTGTATGTCTTTGTTACTTGGTGTCAGTGTAGGTCTGTGTTACTTGGTGCAAGTGTGTGTCTGTGTTACTGGGTATCAGTGAATGTCTTTGTTACTTGGTGTAGGTGTGTGCCTGTGTTACTGGGTATCAGTGTATGTCTTTGTTACTTGGTGTCAGTGTATTTCTTTGTTACTTGGTGTAAGTGTATGTCTTTGTTACTTGGTGTCAGTGTATGTCTTTGTTACTTGGTGTAAGTGTGTGTCTGTGTTACTGGGTATCAGTGTATGTCTTTGATACTTGGTGTAACTGTGTGTCTGTGTTACTGGGCATTAGTGTCTGTCTTTGTTACTTGGTGTAAGAGTGTGTCTGTGTTACTGGGTATCAGTGTATGTCTTTGTTACTTGGTGTCAGTGTATGTTTTTGTTACTTGGTGTAAGTGTATGTCTTTGTTACTTGGTGTCAGTGTATGTCTTTGTTACTTGGTGTAAGTGTGTGTCTTTCTTACTTGGTGTAAGTGCATGTCTCTGTGACTTGGTGTAAGAGTTTGTCTTTGTTACTTGGTTTCAGTGTCTGTCTTTGATACTTGGTGTAAGAGTGTATCTTTGTTGCTGGGTATCAGTGTATGTCTTTGTTACTTGGTGTCAGTGTAGGTCTGTGTTACTTGGTGTTGGTGTGTGTCTTTCTTACTTGGTGTCAGTGTATGTCTTTGTGACTTGGTGTCAGTGTATGCCTTTGATACTTGGTGTAAGTGTGAGTCTGTGTTACTGGGTATCAGTGTCTGTCTTTGTTACTTGGTGAAAGTGTGCGTCCGTGTTACTGGGTATCAGTGTATGTCTCTGTTACTTGGTGTAAGTGCATGTATTTGTTACTTTGTGTCAGTGTATGTCTTTGTACTTGGTGTAAGTGTATGTCCTTGTTACTTGGTGGCAGTGTATGTCTTTGTTACTTGGTGTACGTGTGTGTCTTTGTTACTTGGTGTCAGCGTATGTCTTTGTACTTGGTGTAAGTGGATGTCTTTGTTACTGGGTGTCAGTGTATGTCTTTGTTACTTGGTGTAAGTGCATGTCTTTGTTACTTGGTGTCAGTGTATGTCTTTGTACTTGGTGTAAGTGGACGTCTTTGTTACTGGGTGTCAGTGTATGTCTTTGTGACTTCGTGTAAGTGTGTGTCTGTTTTACTGGGTATCAGTGTCTGTCTTTGTTACTTGGTGTAAGTCTGTGTTACTGTGTATCAGTGTCTCTCTTTGTTACTGGGTGTCAGTGTGTGTCTTTGTGAGCTGGATTACGTGTGTGTCTGTGTTACTGGGTGTCAGTGTCTGTCCTGGTTACTTGGTGTAAGTGTGTGTTGTGTTACTGGGTATCAGTGTATGTCTTTGTTACTTGGTGTCAGAGTATGTCCGTGTTACTTGGTGTAAGTGTGTGTCTTTGTTACTTGGTGTAAGTGTATGTCTGTGTTACTTGGTGTAAGTGCATGTCTTTGTTACTTGGTGTCAGTGGATGTCTTTGTGACTTGCTGTAAGTGTATGTCTTTGTTACTTGGTGTCATTGTATGTCTTTGTTACTTGGTGTCAGTGTATGTCTTTGATACCTGGTGTAAGTGTGTGTCTGTGTTACTTGGTGTAAGTGTGTGTCTGTGTTACTGGGTATCAGTGTATGTCTTTGTTCCTTGGTGTAGGTGTGTGCCTGTGTTACTGGGCATCAGTGTATGTCTTTGTTACTTGGTGTCAGTGTATGTCTTTGTTACTTGGTGTCAGTGTATGTCATTGATACTTGGTGTAAGTGTGTGTCTGTGTTACTGGGTATCAGTGTCTGTCTTTGTTACTTGGTGTAAGTGTGTGTCTGTGTTACTGGGTATCAGTGTCTGTCTTTGTTACTGGGTGTCAGTGTGTGTCTTTGTGAGCTGGCTTACGTGTGTGTCTGTGTTACTGGGTGTCAGTGTCTGTCCTGGTTACTTGGTGTAAGTGTGTGTTGTGTTACTGGGTATCAGTGTATGTCTTTGTTACTTGGTGTCAGAGTATGTCCGTGTTACTTGGTGTAAGTGTGTGTCTTTGTTACTTGGTGTAACTGTATATCTGTGTTACTTGGTGTAAGTGCATGTCTTTGTTACTTGGTGTCAGTGTATGTCTTTGTGACTTGGTGTAAGTGTATGTCTTTGTTACTTGGTGTCAGTGTATGTCTTTGTTACTTGGTGTAAGTGTCTGTCTTTGTTAATTGGTGTCAGTGTATGTCTTTGATACTTGGTGTAAGTGTTTGTCTGTGTTACTGGTTATCAGTGTCTGTCTTTGTTACTTTGTGTAAGAGTGTGTCGGTGTTGCTGGGTATCAGTGTATGTCTTTGTTACTTGATGTCAGTGTAGGTCTGTGTTACTTGGTGTAAGTGTGTGTCTTGCTTACTTGGTGTAAGTGCATGTCTTTGTGACTTGGTGCAAGTGTATGTCTTTTTTACTTGGTGTCAGTGTATGTCTTTGTTACTTGGTGTAAGTTTATGTCTTTGTTACTTGGTGTCAGTGTATGTCTTTGATACTTGGTGTAAGTGTGTGTCTGTGTTACTGGGTATCTGTGTCTGTCTTTGTTACTTGGTGAAATTTCTGTCTGTGTTACTGGGTATCAGTGTATGTCTTTGTTACTTGGTGTAAGTGCATGCCTTTGTTACTTGGTGTCAGTGTATGACTTTGTACTTGGTGTCAGTGTGTGTCTTTGTTACTTGGTGTCAGTGTATGTCTGTGTTACTTGGTGTAAGTGTGTGTCTGTGTTACTTGGTATCAGTGTATGTCTTTGTTACTTGGTGTCAGTGCATGTCTTTGTTACTTGGTGCAAGTGTATGTCTTTGTTACTTGGTGTCAGTGTATGTCTTTGTTACTTGGTGTAAGTGTGTGTCTGTGTTACTGGGTATCAGTGTATGTCTTTGATACTTGGTGTAAGTGTGTGTCTGTGTTACTGGGTATCAGTGTCTGTCTTTGTTACTTGGTGTAAGAGTGTGTCTGTGTTGCTGGGTATCAGTGGATGTCTTTGTTACTTGGTGTCAGTGTAGGTCTGTGTTACTTGGTGTAAGTGTGTGTCTTTCTTACTTGGTGTAAGTGCATGTCTTTGTGACTTGGTGTAAGAGTATGTCTTTGTTACTTGGTATCATTGTCTGTCATTGTTACTTGGTGTAAGAGTGTAACTGTGTTGCTGGGTATCAGTGTATGTTTTTGTTACTTGGTGTCAGTGTAGGTCTGTGTTACTTGGTGTTGGTGTGTGTCTTTCTTACTTGGTGTAAGTGCATGTCTTTGTGAATTGGTGTAAGTGTATGTCTTTGTTACTTGGTGTCAGTGTATGTCTTTGATACTTGGTGTAAGTGTGAGTCTGTGTTACTGGGTATCAATGTCTGTCTTTGTTACTTGGTGAAAGTGTGCGTCCGTGTTACTGGGTATCAGTGTATGTCTTTGTTACTTGGTGTAAGTGCATGCATTTGTTACTTGGTGCCAGTGTATGTCTTTGTTCTTGTTGTAAGTGGATGTCTTTGTTACTTGGTGTCAGTGTATGTCTGTGTTACTTGGTGTCAGTGTGTGTCTTTGTTACTTGGTGTCAGTGTATGTCTGTGTTACTTGGTGCAAGTGTATGTCTTTGTTACTTGGTGTAAGTGCATGTATTTGTTACTTGGTGTCAGTGTATGTCTTTGTACTTGGTGTAAGTGGATGTCTTTGTTACTTGGTGTCAGTGTATGTCTGTGTTACTTGGTGTCAGTGTGTCTCTTTGTTACTTGGTGTCAGTGTATGTCTGTGTTACTTGGTGTAAGTGTGTATCTGTGTTCCTGGGTGTCAGTATATGTCTTTGTTACGTGGTGTAGGTGTGTGCCTGTGTTACTGGGTATCATTGTATGTCTTTGTTACTTGGTGTCAGTGTATGTGTTTGTTACTTGGTGTAAGTGTATGTCCTTGTTACTTTGTGGCAGTGTATGTCTTTGTTACTTGGTGTAAGTGTGTGTCTTTGTTACTGGGTATCAGTGTATGTCTTTGTTACTTGGTGTAAGTGCATGTCTTTGTTACTTGGTGTCAGTGTCTGTCTTTGTACTTGGTGTAAGTGGATGTCTTTGTTACTGGGTGTCAGTGTATGTCTTTGTGACATCGTGTAAGTGTGTGTCTGTGTTACTGGGTATCAGTGTCTGTCTTTGTTACTTGGTGTAAGTCTGTGTTACTGGGTATCAGTGTCTCTCTTTGTTACTGGGTGTCAGTGTGTGTCTTTGTGAGCTGGCTTACGTGTGTGTCTGTGTTACTGGGTGTCAGTGTCTGTCCTGGTTACTTGGTGTAAGTGTGTGTTGTGTTACTGGGTATCAGTGTATGTCTTTGTTACTTGGTGTCAGAGTATGTCCGTGTTACTTGGTGTAAGTGTGTGTCTTTGTTACTTGGTGTAAGTGTATGTCTGTGTTACTTGGTGTAAGTGCATGTCTTTGTTACTTGGTGTCAGTGGATGTCTTTGTGACTTGGTGTAAGTGTATGTCTTTGTTACTTGGTGTCAGTGTATGTATTTTTTACTTGGTGTAAGTGTATGTCTTTGTTAATTGGTGTCAGTGTATGTCTTTGATACTTGGTGTAAGTGTGTGTCTGTGTTACTGGGTATCAGTGTCTGTCTTTGATTCTTTGTGCAAGAGTGTGTCGGTGTTGCTGGGTATCAGTTTATGTCTTTGTAACTTGATGTCAGTGTAGGTCTATGTTACTTGGTGTAAGTGTGTGTCTTGCTTACTTGGTGTAAGTGCATGTCTTTGTGACTTGGTGCAAGTGTATGTCTTTGTTACTTGGTGTCAGTGTATGTCTTTGTTACTTGGTGTAAGTGTATGTCTTTGTTACTTGGTGTTAGTGTATGTCTTTGATACTTGGTGTAAGTGTGTGTCTGTGTTACTGGGTATCTGTGTCTGTCTTTGTTACTTGGTGAAATGTGTGTCTGTGTTACTGGGTATCAGTGTATGTCTTTGTTACTTGGTGTAAGTGCATGCCTTTGTTACTTGGTGTCAGTGTATGTCTTTGTACTTGGTGTAAGTGGATGTCTTTGTTACTTCGTGTCAGTGCATGTCTGTGTTACTTGGTGTCAGTGTGTGTCTTTGTTACTTGGTGTCAGTGTTTCTCTGTGTTACTGGCTGTCAGTGTGAATCTGTGTTGCTGGGTGTCAGTATATGTCTTTGTGACTTGGTGTCAGTGTATGTCTGTGTTACTTGCTGTAAGTGTGTGTCTGTGTTACTGGGTGTCAGTGTATGTCTTTGTTAATTGGTGTAGGTGTGTGCCTGTGTTACTGGGTATCAGTGTATGTCTTTGTTACTTGGTTTCAGTGAATGTCTTTGTTACTTGGTGTAGGTGTATGTCTTTGTTACTTGGTGTCAGTGTATGTCTTTGTTACTTGGTGTAAGTGTGTGTCTGTGTTACTGGGTATCAGTGTATGTCTTTGATACTTGTTGTAAGTGTGTGTCTGTGTTACTGGGTATCAGTGTCTGTCTTTGTTACTTGGTGTAAGAGTGTGTCTGTGTTGCTGGGTATCAGTGTATGTCTTTGTTACTTGGTGTCAGTGTAGGTCTGCGTTACTTGGTGTAAGTGTGTGTCTTTCTTACTTGGTGTAAGTGCATGTCTTTGTGACTTGGTGTAAGAGTATGTCTTTGTTACTTGGTATCAGTTTCTGTCTTTGTTACTTGGTGTAAGAGTGTATCTGTGTTGCTGGGTATCAGTGTATGTCTTTGTTACTTGGTGTCAGTGTAGGTCTGTGTTACTTGGTGCAAGTGTGTGTCTGTGTTACTGGGTATCAGTGAATGTCTTTGTTACTTGGTGTAGGTGTGTGCCTGTGTTACTGGGTATCAGTGTATGTCTTTGTTACTTGGTGTCAGTGTATTTCTTTGTTACTTGGTGTCAGTGTATGTCTTTGTTACTTGGTGTCAGTGTATGTCTTTGTTACTTGGTGTAAGTGTGTGTCTGTGTTATTGGGTATCAGTGTATGTCTTAGATACTTGGTGTAACTGTGTGTCTGTGTTACTGGGCATTAGTGTCTGTCTTTGTTACTTGGTGTCAGTGTATGTTTTTGTTACTTGGTGTAAGTGTATGTCTTTGTTACTTGGTGTCAGTGTATGTCTTTGTTACTTGGTGTAAGTGTGTGTCTGTGTTACTTGGTGTCAGTGTATGTCTGTGTTACTGGGTATCAGTGTATGTCTTTGTTACTTGGTGTAAGTGCATGTCTTTGTTACTTGGTGTCAGTGTATGTCTTTGTACTTGGTGTAAGTGGATGTCTTTGTTACTGGGTGTCAGTGTATGTCTTTGTGACTTCGTGTAAGTGTGTGTCTGTGTTACTGGGTATCAGTGTCTGTCTTTGTTACTTGGTGTAAGTCTGTGTTACTGGGTATCAGTGTCTCTCTTTGTTACTGGGTGTCAGTGTGTGTCTTTATGAGCTGGCTTACGTGTGTGTCTGTGTTACTGGGTGTCAGTGTCTGTCCTGGTTACTTGGTGTAAGTGTGTGTTGTGTTACTGGGTATCAGTGTATGTCTTTGTTACTTGGTGTCAGAGTATGTCCGTGTTACTTGGTGTAAGTGTGTGTCTTTGTTACTTGGTGTAAGTGTATGTCTGTGTTACTTGGTGTAAGTGCATGTCTTTGTTACTTGGTGTCAGTGGATGTCTTTGTGACTTGGTGTAAGTGTATGTCTTTGTTACTTGGTGTCAGTGTATGTATTTGTTACTTGGTGTAAGTGTATGTCTTTGTTAATTGGTGTCAGTGTATGTCTTTGATACTTGTTGTAAGTGTGTGTCTGTGTTACTGGGTATCAGTGTCTGTCTTTGATACTTTGTGCAAGAGTGTGTCGGTGTTGCTGGGTATCAGTGTATGTCTTTGTAACTTGATGTCAGTGTAGGTCTATGTTACTTGGTGTAAGTGTGTGTCTTGCTTACTTGGTGTAAGTGCATGTCTTTGTGACTTGGTGCAAGTTTATGTCTTTGTTACTTGGTGTCAGTGTATGTCTTTGTTACTTGGTGTAAGTGTATGTCTTTGTTACTTGGTGTTAGTGTATGTCTTTGATACTTGGTGTAAGTGTGTGTCTGTGTTACTGGGTATCTGTGTCTGTCTTTGTTACTTGGTGAAATGTGTGACTGTGTTACTGGGTATCAGTGTCTGTCTTTGTTACTTGGTGTAAGAGTGTGTCTGTGTTGCTGGGTATCAGTCTATGTCTTTGTTACTTGGTGTCAGTCTAGGTCTGCGTTACTTGGTGTAAGTGTGTGTCTTTCTTACTTGGTGTAAGTGCATGTCTTTGTGACTTGGTGTAAGTGTGTGTCTGTGTTACTGGGTATCTGTGTCTGTCTTTGTTACTTGGTGAAATGTGTGTCTGTGTTACTGGGTATCAGTGTATGTCTTTGTTACTTGGTGTAAGTGCATGCCTTTGTTACTTGGTGTCAGTGTATGTCTTTGTACTTGGTGTAAGTGGATGTCTTTGTTACCTCGTGTCAGTGCATGTCTGTGTTACTTGGTGTCAGTGTGTATCTTTGTTACTTGGTGTCAGTGTTTCTCTGTGTTACTTGGTGTAAGTGTGTGTCTGTGTTACTGGGTGTCAGTGTATGTCTTTGTTACTTGGTGTAGGTGTGTGCCTGTGTTACTGGGTATCAGTGTATGTCTTTGTTACTTGGTGTCAGTGTATGTCTTTGTTACTTGGTGTAGGTGTATGTCTTTGTTACTTGGTGTCAGTGTATGTCTTTGTTACTTGGTGTAAGTGTGTGTCTGTGTTACTGGGTATCAGTGTATGTCTTTGATACTTGTTGTAAGTGTGTGTCTGTGTTACTGGGTATCAGTGTCTGTCTTTGTTACTTGGTGTAAGAGTGTGTCTGTGTTGCCGGGTATCAGTGTATGTCTTTGTTACTTGGTGTCAATGTAGGTCTGCGTTACTTGGTGTAAGTGTGTGTCTTTCTTACTTGGTGTAAGTGCATGTCTTTGTTACTTGGTATCAGTTTCTGTCTTTGTTACTTGGTGTAAGAGTGTATCTGTGTTGCTGGGTATCAGTGTATGTCTTTGTTACTTGGTGTCAGTGTAGGTCTGTGTTACTTGGTGTAAGTGTGTGTCTGTGTTACTGGGTATCAGTTTATGTCTTTGTTACTTGGTGTAGGTGTGTGCCTGTGTTACTGGGTATCAGTGTATGTCTTTGTTACTTGGTGTCAGTGTATTTCTTTGTTACTTGGTGTAAGTGTATGTCTTTGTTACTTGGTGTCAGTGTATGTCTTTGTTACTTGGTGTAAGTGTGTGTCTGTGTTACTGGGTATCAGTGTATGTCTTTGATACTTGGTGTAACTGTGTGTCTGTGTTACTGGGCATTAGTGTCTGTCTTTGTTACTTGGTGTCAGTGTATGCCTTTGTTACTTGGTGTAAGTGTATGTCTTTGTTACTTGGTTGAAGTGCATGTCTTTGTTACTTGGTGTCAGTGTATGTCTTTGTGACTTGGTGTAAGTGTATGTCTTTGTGACTTGGTGCAAGTGTATGTCTTTGTTACTTGGTGTAAGTGCATGTCTTTGTTACTTGGTGTCAGTGTATGTCTTTGTACTTGGTGTAAGTGGATGTCTTTGTTACTGGGTGTCAGTGTATGTCTTTGTGACTTCGTGTAAGTGTGTGTCTGTGTTACTGGGTATCAGTGTCTGTCTTTGTTACTTGGTGTAAGTCTGTGTTACTGGGTATCAGTGTCTCTCTTTGTTACTGGGTGTCAGTGTGTGTCTTTGTGAGCTGGCTTACGTGTGTGTCTGTGTTATTGGGTGTCAGTGTCTGTCCTGGTTACTTGGTGTAAGTGTGTGTTGTGTTACTGGGTATCAGTGTATGTCTTTGTTACTTGGTGTCAGAGTATGTCCGTGTTACTTGGTGTAAGTGTGTGTCTTTGTTACTTGGTGTAAGTGTATGTCTGTGTTACTTGGTGTAAGTGCATGTCTTTGTTACTTGGTGTCAGTGGATGTCTTTGTGACTTGGTGTAAGTGTATGTCTTTGTTACTTGGTGTCAGTGTATGTATTTGTTACTTGGTGTAAGTGTATGTCTTTGTTAATTGGTGTCAGTGTATGTCTTTGATACTTGTTGTAAGTGTGTGTCTGTGTTACTGGGTATCAGTGTCTGTCTTTGATACTTTGTGCAAGAGTGTGTCGGTGTTGCTGGGTATCAGTGTATGTCTTTGTAACTTGATGTCAGTGTAGG
Organism: Heterodontus francisci; assembly: GCF_036365525.1. NCBI lineage: Eukaryota > Metazoa > Chordata > Chondrichthyes > Heterodontiformes > Heterodontidae > Heterodontus > Heterodontus francisci. The sequence continues at coordinate 12,936,036 of NW_027140867.1, read as the reverse complement.
TCTATGTTACTTGGTGTAAGTGTGTGTCTTGCTTACTTGGTGTAAGTGCATGTCTTTGTGACTTGGTGCAAGTTTATGTCTTTGTTACTTGGTGTCAGTGTATGTCTTTGTTACTTGGTGTAAGTGTATGTCTTTGTTACTTGGTGTTAGTGTATGTCTTTGATACTTGGTGTAAGTGTGTGTCTGTGTTACTGGGTATCTGTGTCTGTCTTTGTTACTTGGTGAAATGTGTGACTGTGTTACTGGGTATCAGTGTCTGTCTTTGTTACTTGGTGTAAGAGTGTGTCTGTGTTGCTGGGTATCAGTCTATGTCTTTGTTACTTGGTGTCAGTCTAGGTCTGCGTTACTTGGTGTAAGTGTGTGTCTTTCTTACTTGGTGTAAGTGCATGTCTTTGTGACTTGGTGTAAGTGTGTGTCTGTGTTACTGGGTATCTGTGTCTGTCTTTGTTACTTGGTGAAATGTGTGTCTGTGTTACTGGGTATCAGTGTATGTCTTTGTTACTTGGTGTAAGTGCATGCCTTTGTTACTTGGTGTCAGTGTATGTCTTTGTACTTGGTGTAAGTGGATGTCTTTGTTACCTCGTGTCAGTGCATGTCTGTGTTACTTGGTGTCAGTGTGTATCTTTGTTACTTGGTGTCAGTGTTTCTCTGTGTTACTTGGTGTAAGTGTGTGTCTGTGTTACTGGGTGTCAGTGTATGTCTTTGTTACTTGGTGTAGGTGTGTGCCTGTGTTACTGGGTATCAGTGTATGTCTTTGTTACTTGGTGTCAGTGTATGTCTTTGTTACTTGGTGTAGGTGTATGTCTTTGTTACTTGGTGTCAGTGTATGTCTTTGTTACTTGGTGTAAGTGTGTGTCTGTGTTACTGGGTATCAGTGTATGTCTTTGATACTTGTTGTAAGTGTGTGTCTGTGTTACTGGGTATCAGTGTCTGTCTTTGTTACTTGGTGTAAGAGTGTGTCTGTGTTGCCGGGTATCAGTGTATGTCTTTGTTACTTGGTGTCAATGTAGGTCTGCGTTACTTGGTGTAAGTGTGTGTCTTTCTTACTTGGTGTAAGTGCATGTCTTTGTTACTTGGTATCAGTTTCTGTCTTTGTTACTTGGTGTAAGAGTGTATCTGTGTTGCTGGGTATCAGTGTATGTCTTTGTTACTTGGTGTCAGTGTAGGTCTGTGTTACTTGGTGTAAGTGTGTGTCTGTGTTACTGGGTATCAGTTTATGTCTTTGTTACTTGGTGTAGGTGTGTGCCTGTGTTACTGGGTATCAGTGTATGTCTTTGTTACTTGGTGTCAGTGTATTTCTTTGTTACTTGGTGTAAGTGTATGTCTTTGTTACTTGGTGTCAGTGTATGTCTTTGTTACTTGGTGTAAGTGTGTGTCTGTGTTACTGGGTATCAGTGTATGTCTTTGATACTTGGTGTAACTGTGTGTCTGTGTTACTGGGCATTAGTGTCTGTCTTTGTTACTTGGTGTCAGTGTATGCCTTTGTTACTTGGTGTAAGTGTATGTCTTTGTTACTTGGTTTAAGTGCATGTCTTTGTTACTTGGTGTCAGTGTATGTCTTTGTGACTTGGTGTAAGTGTATGTCTTTGTGACTTGGTGCAAGTGTATGTCTTTGTTACTTGGTGGAAGTGTATGTCTTTGTTACTTGGTGTCAGTGTATGTCTTTGTTACTTGGTGTAAGTGTGTGTCTGTGTTACTTGGTGTCAGTGTAGGTCTGTGTTACTTGGTGTAAGTGTGTGTCTTTCTTACTTGGTGTAAGTGCATGTCTTTGTGACTTGGTGTAAGAGTATGTCTTTGTTACTTGGTATCAGTGTCTGTCTTTGTTACTTGGTGTAAGAGTGTATCTGTGTTGCTGGTTATCAGTGTATGTCTTTGTTACTTGCTGTCAGTGTAGGTCTGTGTTACTTGGTGTTGGTGTGTGTCTTTCTTACTTGGTGTCAGTGTATGTCTTTGTGACTTGGTGTCAGTGTATGTCTTTGATACTTGGTGTAAGTGTGAGTCTGTGTTACTGGGTATCAGTGTCTGTCTTTGTTACTTGGTGAAAGTGTGCGTCCGTGTTACTGGGTATCAGTGTATGTCTTTGTTACTTGGTGTAAGTGCATGTATTTGTTACTTTGTGTCAGTGTATGTCTTTGTACTTGGTGTAAGTGTATGTCCTTGTTACTTGGTGGCAGTGTATGTCTTTGTTACTTGGTGTAAGTGTGTGTCTTTGTTACTGGGTATCAGTGTATGTCTTTGTTACTTGGTGTAAGTGCATGTCTTTGTTTCTTGGTGTCAGTGTATGTCTTTGTACTTGGTGTAAGTGGATGTCTTTGTTACTGGGTGTCAGTGTATGTCTTTGTGACTTCGTGTAAGTGTGTGTCTGTGTTACTGGGTATCAGTGTCTGTCTTTGTTACTTGGCGTAAGTCTGTGTTACTGGGTATCAGTGTCTCTCTTTGTTACTGGGTGTCAGTCTGTGTCTTTGTGAGCTGGCTTACGTATGTGTCTGTGTTACTGGGTGTCAGTGTCTGTCCTGGTTACTTGGTGTAAGTGTGTGTTGTGTTACTGGGTATCAGTGTATGTCTTTGTTACTTGGTGTCAGAGTATGTCCGTGTTACTTGGTGTAAGTGTGTGTCTTTGTTACTTGGTGTAAGTGTATGTCTGTGTTACTTGGTGTAAGTGCATGTCTTTGTTACTTAGTATCAGTGGATGTCTTTGTGACTTGGTGTAAGTGTATGTCTTTGTTACTTGGTGTCAGTGTATGTATTTGTTACTTGGTGTAAGTGTATGTCTTTGTTAATTGGTGTCAGTGTATGTCTTTGATACTTGGTGTAAGTGTGTGTCTGTGTTACTGGGTATCAGTGTCTGTCTTTGATACTTTGTGCAAGAGTGTGTCGGTGTTGCTGGGTATCAGTGTATGTCTTTGTAACTTGATGTCAGTGTAGGTCTATGTTACTTGGTGTAAGTGTGTGTCTTGCTTACTTGGTGTAAGTGCATGTCTTTGTGACTTGGTGCAAGTGTATGTCTTTGCTACTTGGTGTCAGTGTATGTCTTTGTTACTTGGTGTAAGTGTATGTCTTTGTTACTTGGTGTTAGTGTATGTCTTTGATACTTGGTGTAAGTGTGTGTCTGTGTTACTGGGTATCTGTGTCTGTCTTTGTTACTTGGTGAAATGTGTGTCTGTGTTACTGGGTATCAGTGTATGTCTTTGTTACTTGGTGTAAGTGCATGCCTTTGTTACTTGGTGTCAGTGTATGTCTTTGTACTTGGTGTAAGTGGATGTCTTTGTTACTTCGTGTCAGTGCATGTCTGTGTTACTTGGTGTCAGTGTGTGTCTTTGTTACTTGGTGTCACTGTTTCTCTGTGTTTCTGGCTGTCAGTGTGAATCTGTGTTCCTGGGTGTCAGTATATGTCTTTGTGACTTGGTGTCAGTGTATGTCTGTGTTACTTGGTGTAAGTGTGTGTCTGTGTTACTGGGTGTCAGTGTATGTCTTTGTTACTTGGTGTAGGTGTATGTCTTTGTTACTTGGTGTCAGTGTATGTCTTTGTTACTTGGCGTAAGTCTGTGTTACTGGGTATCAGTGTCTCTCTTTGTTACTGGGTGTCAGTCTGTGTCTTTGTGAGCTGGCTTACGTATGTGTCTGTGTTACTGGGTGTCAGTGTCTGTCCTGGTTACTTGGTGTAAGTGTGTGTTGTGTTACTGGGTATCAGTGTATGTCTTTGTTACTTGGTGTCAGAGTATGTCCGTGTTACTTGGTGTAAGTGTGTGTCTTTGTTACTTGGTGTAAGTGTATGTCTGTGTTACTTGGTGTAAGTGCATGTCTTTGTTACTTAGTATCAGTGGATGTCTTTGTGACTTGGTGTAAGTGTATGTCTTTGTTACTTGGTGTCAGTGTATGTATTTGTTACTTGGTGTAAGTGTATGTCTTTGTTAATTGGTGTCAGTGTATGTCTTTGATACTTGGTGTAAGTGTGTGTCTGTGTTACTGGGTATCAGTGTCTGTCTTTGATACTTTGTGCAAGAGTGTGTCGGTGTTGCTGGGTATCAGTGTATGTCTTTGTAACTTGATGTCAGTGTAGGTCTATGTTACTTGGTGTAAGTGTGTGTCTTGCTTACTTGGTGTAAGTGCATGTCTTTGTGACTTGGTGCAAGTGTATGTCTTTGCTACTTGGTGTCAGTGTATGTCTTTGTTACTTGGTGTAAGTGTATGTCTTTGTTACTTGGTGTTAGTGTATGTCTTTGATACTTGGTGTAAGTGTGTGTCTGTGTTACTGGGTATCTGTGTCTGTCTTTGTTACTTGGTGAAATGTGTGTCTGTGTTACTGGGTATCAGTGTATGTCTTTGTTACTTGGTGTAAGTGCATGCCTTTGTTACTTGGTGTCAGTGTATGTCTTTGTACTTGGTGTAAGTGGATGTCTTTGTTACTTCGTGTCAGTGCATGTCTGTGTTACTTGGTGTCAGTGTGTGTCTTTGTTACTTGGTGTCACTGTTTCTCTGTGTTTCTGGCTGTCAGTGTGAATCTGTGTTCCTGGGTGTCAGTATATGTCTTTGTGACTTGGTGTCAGTGTATGTCTGTGTTACTTGGTGTAAGTGTGTGTCTGTGTTACTGGGTGTCAGTGTATGTCTTTGTTACTTGGTGTAGGTGTATGTCTTTGTTACTTGGTGTCAGTGTATGTCTTTGTTACTTGGTGTAAGTGTGTGTCTGTGTTACTGGGTATCAGTGTATGTCTTTGATACTTGTTGTAAGTGTGTGTCTGTGTTACTGGGTATCAGTGTCTGTCTTTGTTACTTGGTGTCAGTGTAGGTCTGCGTTACTTGGTGTAAGTATGTGTCTTTCTTACTTGGTGTAAGTGCCTGTCTTTGTGACTTGGTGTAAGAGTATGTCTTTGTTACTTGGTATCAGTTTCTGTCTTTGTTACTTGGTGTAAGAGTGTATCTGTGTTGCTGGGTATCAGTGCATGTATTTGTTACTTTGTGTCAGTGTATGTCTTTGTACTTGGTGTAAGTGGATGTCTTTGTTACTTGGTGTCAGTGTATGTCTGTGTTACTTGGTGTCAGTGTGTGTCTTTGTTACTTGGTGTCAGTGTATGTCTGTGTTACTTGGTGTAAGTGTATGTCTTTGTTACTTGGTGTAAGTGCATGTATTTGTTACTTGGTGTCAGTGTGTCTTTGTACTTGGTGTAAGTGGATGTCTTTGTTACTTGGTGTCAGTGTATGTCTGTGTTACTTGGTGTCAGTGTGTGTCTTTGTTACTTGGTGTCAGTGTATGTCTGTGTTACTTGGTGTCAGTGTGTGTCTTTGTTACTTGGTGTCAGTGTATGTCTGTGTTACTTGGTGTAAGTGTGTATCTGTGTTCCTGGGTGTCAGTATATGTCTTTCTTACTTGGTGTAGGTGTGTGCCTGTGTTACTGGGTATCATTGTATGTCTTTGTTACTTGGTGTCAGTGTATGTCTTTGTTACTTGGTGTAAGTGTGTGTCTTTGTTACTGGGTATCAGTGTATGTCTTTGATACTTGGTGTCAGTGTATGTCTTTGTTACTTGGTGTAAGTGTATGTCTTTGTTACTTGGTGTCAGTGTATGTATTTGTTACTTGGTGTCAATGTATGTCTCTGTTACTTGGTGTAAGTGTATGTCTTTGTTACTTGGTGTCAGTGTATGTCTTTGTTACTTGGTGTCAGTGTATGTCTTTGATACTTGGTGTAAGTGTGTGTCTGTGTTCCTTGGTGCAGGTGTGTGCCTGTGTTACTGGGTATCAGTGTATGTCTTTGTTACTTGGTGTCAGTGTATGTCTTTGTTACTTGGTGTAAGTGTATGTCTTTGTTACTTGGTGTCAGTGTATGTCTTTGATACTTGGTGTAAGTGTGTGTCTGTGTTACTGGGTATCTGTGTCTGTCTTTGTTACTTGGTGAATGTGTGTGTCTGTGTTACTGGGTATCAGTGTATGTCTTTGTTACTTTGTGTCAGTGTATGTCTTTGTACTTGGTGTAAGTGGATGTCTTTGTTACTGGGTGTCAGTGTATGTCTTTGTGACTTCGTGTAAGTGTGTGTCTGTGTTACTGGGTATCAGTGTCTGTCTTTGTTACTTGGTGTAAGTTTATGTCTTTGTTACTTGGTATCAGTGTCTGTCTTTGTTACTGGGTGTCAGTGTGTGTCTTTGTGAGCTGGCTTACGTGTGTGTCTGTGTTACTGGGTGTCAGTGTCTGTCCTGGTTACTTGGTGTAAGTGTGTGTTGTGTTACTGGGTATCAGTGTATGTCTTTGTTACTTGGTGTCAGAGTATGTCCGTGTTACTTGGTGTAAGTGTGTGTCTTTGTTACTTGGTGTAAGTGTATGTCTGTGTTACTTGGTGTAAGTGCATGCCTTTGTTACTTGGTGTCAGTGTATGTCTTTGTGACTGGGTGTAAGTGTATGTCTTTGTTACTTGGTGTCAGTGTATGTATTTGTTACTGGGTATCAGTGTATGTCTTTGTGATTTGGTGTAAGTGTATGTCTTTGTTACTTGGTGTCAGTGTATGTATTTGTTACTGGGTATCAGTGAATGTCTTTGTTACTTGGTGTAGGTGTGTGCCTATGTTACTGGGTATCAGTGCATGTCTTTGTTACTTGGTGTCAGTGTATGTCTTTGTTACTTGGTGCAGGTGTGTGCGTGTGTTACTGCGTATCGGTGTATGTCTTTGTTACTTGGTGTCAGTGTATGTCTTTGTTACTTGGTGTCAGTGTATGTCTGTGTTACTTGGTGTAAGTGTATGTCTTTGTTACTAGGTGTCAGTCTATGTCTTTGTTACTTTGTGCAAGAGTGTGTCTGTGTTGCTGGGTATCAGTGTATGTCTTTGTTACTTGGTGTCAGTGGAGGTCTGTGTTACTTAGTGTAAGTGTGTGTCTTTCTTACTTGGTGTAAGTGCCTGTCGTTGTGACTTGGTGTACGTGTATGTCTTTGTTACTTGGTGTCAGTGTCTGTCTTTGTTACTTGGTGTAAGTGTATGTCTTTTTTACTTGGTGTCAGTGTATGTATTTGATACTTGGTGTAAGTGTGTGTCTGTGTTACTGGGTATCAGTGTCTGTCTTTGTTACTTGGTGAAAGTGTGTGTCTGAGTTACTGGGTATCAGTGTATGTCTTTGTTACTTGGTGTAAGTGCATGTCTTTGTTACTTGGTGTCAGTGTATGTCTTTGTACTTGGTGAAAGTGGATGTCTTTGTTGCTTGGTGTCAGTGTATGTCTGTGTTAGTGGGTATCAGTGTATGTCTTTGTTACTTGATGTCAGTGTCTGTCTGTGTTACTTGGTGTAAGTGCGTGTCTGTGTTACTGGGTATCAGTGTCTGTCTCTGTTACTTGGTCAAAGTGTGTGTCAGTGTCACTGGGTATTAGTGTATGTCTTTGTTACTTGGTGTCAGTGTATGTCTGTGTTACTTGGTGTAAGTGTGTGTCTGTGTTACTGGGTATCAGTGTATGTCTTTGTGACTTGGTGTCAGTGTATGTCTTTGTTACTTGGTGTCAGTGTATGTCTTTGTACTTGGTGTAAGTGGATATCTTTGTAACTTGGTGTCAGTGTATGTCTGTGTTACTTGGTGTCTGTGTGTGTCTTTGTTACTTGGTGTCAGTGTTTCTCTGTGTTAGTGGGTGTCAGTGTGTATCTGAGTTCCTGGGTGTCAGTATATGTCTTTGTTACTTGGTGTCAGTGTATGTCTGTGTTACTTGGTGTAAGTGTGTGTCTTTGTTACTTGGTTTCAGTGTATGTGTTTGTTACTTGCTGTCAGTGTATGTTTTTGTTACTTGGTGTCAGTGTATGTCTTTGCTACTTGGTGTAAGTTTATGTCTTTGTTACTTGGTGTCAGTGTATGTCTTTGTTACTTGATGTAAGTGCGTGTCTGTGTTACTGGGTATCAGTGTCCGTCTTTGTTACTGGGTGAAAGATTGTGTCTGTGTTGCTGGGTATCATTGTATGTCTTTGTTACTTGGTGTCAGTGTAGGTCTGTGTTACTTGGTGTAAGTGTGTGTCTTTCTTACTTGGTGTAAGTGCATGTCTTTGTGACTTGGTGTAAGTGTATGTCTTTGTTACTTGGTGTCAGTGAATGTCTTTGATACTTGGTGTAAGTGTGTGTCTGTGTTACTGGGTATCAGTGTCTGTCTTTGTTACTTGGTGTAAGTGTGTGTCTGTGTTACTGGGTATCAGTGTATGTCTTTGTTACTTGGTGAAAGTGGATGTCTTTGTTACTTGATGTCAGTGTATGTCTGTGTTACTTGGTGTTAGTGTGTGTCTGTATTACTGGGTATCAGTGTCTGTCTTTGTTACTTGGTCAAAGTGTGTGTCTGTGTTACTGGGTGTCGGTGTTTGTCTGTGTTACTTGGTGTAAGTGTGTGTCTGTGTTACTGGGTATCAGTGTATATCTTTGTGACTTGGTGTCAGTGTATGTCTTTGTTACAGGGTGTCAGTGTGTGTCTTTGTGACTTGGTGTCAGTGTATGTCTTCATTACTTGGTCTAAGTGTGTGTCTGTGCTACTGGGTATCATTGTATGTCTTTGTTACTTGGTGTCAGAGTATGTCAAAATACTTGGTGTAAGTGTATGTCTTTGTTACTTGGTGTCAGTGTATGTCTGTGTTACCTGGTGTCAGTGTGTGTCTTTGTTACTTGGTGTCAGTGTTTCTCTGTGTTACTGGGTGTCAGTGTGTATCTGTGTTCCTGGGTGTCAGTATATGTCTTTGTTGCTTTGTGTCAGTGTATGTCTGTGTTACTTGGTGTAAGTGTGTGTCTGTGTTACTGGGTATCAGTGTATGTATTTGTTACATGGTGTAGGTGTGTGCCTGTGTTATTGGGAATCAGTGTATGTCTTTGTTACTTGGTGTCAGTGTATGTCTTTCTTACTTGGTGTAAGTGTATGTCTTTGTGACTTGGTGTAAGTGTATGTCTTTGTTACTTGGTGTCAGTGAATGTCTTTGATACTTGGTGTAAGTGTGTGTCTGTGTTACTGGGTATCAGTGTCTGTCTTTGTTACTTGGTGAAAGTGTGTGTCTGTGTTACTGGGTATCAGTGTATGTCTTTGTTACTTGGTGAAAGTGGATGTCTTTGTTACTTGATGTCAGTGTATGTCTGTGTTACTTGGTGTAAGTGTGTGTCTGTGTTACTGGGTATCAGTGTCTGTCTTTGTTACTTGGTCAAAGTGTGTGTCTGTGTTACTGGGTGTCGGTGTTTGTCTGTGTTACTTGGTGTAAGTGTGTGTCTGTGTCACTGGGTATCAGTGTATGTCTTTGTTACAGGGTGTCAGTGTGTGTCTTTGTGACTTGGTGTCAGTGTATGTCTTCATTACTTGGTCTAAGTGTGTGTCTGTGCTACTGGGTATCATTGTATGTCTTTGTTACTTGGTGTCAGAGTATGTCAAAATACTTGGTGTAAGTGTATGTCTTTGTTACTTGGTGTCAGTATATGTCTTTGTACTTGGTGTAAGTGGATATCTTTGTTACTTGGTGTCAGTGTATGTCTGTGTTACTTGGTGTCAGTGTGTGTCTTTGTTACTTGGTGTCAGTGTTTCTCTGTGTTACTGGGTGTCAGTGTGTATCTGTGATCCTGGGTGTCAGTATATGTCTTTGTTGCTTGGTGTCAGTGTATGTCTGTGTAACTTGGTGTAAGTGTGTGTTTGTGTTACTGGGTATCAGTGTATGTATTTGTTACATGGTGTAGGTGTGTGCCTGTGTTATTGGGTATCAGTGTATGTCTTTGTTACTTGGTGTCAGTGTATGTCTTTGTTACTTGGTGTAAGTGTATGTCTTTGTTGCTTGGTTTCAGTGCATGTCTTTGTTACTTGGTGTAAGTGTATGTTTTTGTTACTTGGTGTCAGAGTATGTCTTTGTTACTTGGTGTCCGTGTGTGTCTGTGTTACTGGTTGTCAGTGTAAGTATTTGTTACTGGGTGTCAGTGTATGTCTTTGTTACTTTGTGTAAGTGTGTGTCTGTGTTACTGGGTATCAGTGCCTGTCTTTGTACTTGGTGTAAGTGTGTGTCTGTGTTACTGGGTATCAGTGTATGTCTTTGTGACTTGGTGTCAGTGTATGTCTGTGTTACTTGGTGTAAGTGTGTGTCTGTGTTACTGGGTATCAATGTATGTCTTTGTGACTTGGTGTCAGATTATGTCTTTGTTACTGGGTGTCAGTGTGTGTCTTTGTGACTTGGTGTCAGTGTATGTCTTTGTTACTTGGTGTCAGTGTGTGTCTGCGTTACTGGGTATCTTTGTATGTCTCTGTTACTTGGTGTCAGTGTATGTCAAAATACTTGGTGTAAGTGTATGTCTTTGTTACTTGGTGTAATTGTCTGTCTTTGTTACTTGGTGTAAGTGTATGTCTTTGTTACTTGATGTCAGTGTATGCCTTTGTTACTTGGTGTCAGTGTATGTCTGTGTTACTTGTTGTAAGTGTGTGTCTTTGTTACTTGGTGTAAGTGTGTGTCTTTGTTAATTGGTGTCAGTGCATGTCTTTGTTACTTGCTGTCAGTGTGTGTCTTTGTTACTGGGTATCAGTGTATGTCTTTGTGACTTGGTATCAGTGTATGTCTTTGTTCCTGGGTGTCAGTGTGTGTCTGTGTTACTGGCTATCAATGTATGTCTTTGTGACTTGGTATCAGTGTATGTCTTTGTTACTGGGTGTCAGTGTGTTTCTGTGTTACTGGGTATCAGTGTATGTCTTTGTTACTTTGTATCAGTGTATGTCATTGTTACTGGGTGGCAGAGTGTGTCTGTGTTCCTGGGAATCAGTGTATGTCTTTGTGACTTGGTGTCAGTGAATGTCTTTGTTACTGGGTGTCAGTGTGTGTCTTTGTGACTTGGTGTCAGTGTATGTCTTTGTTACTTGATGTAAGTGTGTGTCTGTGATACTGGTTATCAGTGTATGTCTTTGTTACTTGGTGTAAGTGTGTGTCTGTGTTACTTGGTGTCAAAGTAGGTCTGTGTTACTTTGTGTAAGTGTGTGTCTTTCTTACTTGGTGTAAATGCATGTCTTTGTGACTTGGTGTAAGAGTATGTCTTTGTTACTTGGTATCAGTGTCTGTCTTTGTTACTTGGTGTAAGAGTGTATCTGTGTTGCTGGGTATCAGTGTATGTCTTTGTTACTTGGTGTCAGTGTAGGTCTGTGTTACTTGGTGTTGGTGTGTGTCTTTCTTACTTGGTGTCAGTGTATGTCTTTGTGACTTGGTGTCAGTGTATGTCTTTGATACTTGGTGTAAGTGTGAGTCTGTGTTACTGGGTATCAGTGTCTGTCTTTGTTACTTGGTGAAAGTGTGCGTCCGTGTTACTGGGTATCAGTGTATGTCTTTGTTACTTGGTGTAAGTGCATGTATTTGTTACTTTGTGTCAGTGTATGTCTTTGTACTTGGTGTAAGTGGATGTCTTTGTTACTTGGTGTCAGTGTATGTCTGTGTTACTTGGTGTCAGTGTGTGTCTTTGTTACTTGGTGTCAGTGTATGTCTGTGTTACTTGGTGTAAGTGTATGTCTTTGTTACTTGGTGTAAGTGCATGTATTTGTTACTTGGTGTCAGTGTGTCTTTGTACTTGGTGTCAGTGGATGTCTTTGTTACTTGGTGTCAGTGTATGTCTGTGTTACTTGGTGTCAGTGTGTGTCTTTGTTACTTGGTGTCAGTGTATGTCTGTGTTACTTGATGTAAGTGTGTATCTGTGTTCCTGGGTGTCAGTATATGTCTTTGTTACTTGGTGTAGGTGTGTGCCTGTGTTACTGGGTATCATTGTATGTCTTTGTTACTTGGTGTCAGTGTATGTCTTTGTTACTTGGTGTAAGTGTGTGTCTTTGTTACTGGCTATCAGTGTATGTCTTTGATACTTGGTGTCAGTGTATGTCTTTGTTACTTGGTGTAAGTGTATGTCTTTGTTACTTGGTGTCAGTGTATGTATTTGTTACTTGGTGTCAATGTATGTCTCTGTTACTTGGTGTAAGTGTATGTCTTTGTTACTTGGTGTCAGTGTATGTCTTTGTTACTTGGTGTCAGTGTATGTCTTTGATACTTGGTGTAAGTGAGTGTCTGTGTTCCTTGGTGCAGGTGTGTGCCTGTGTTACTGGGTATCAGTGTATGTCTTTGTTACTTGGTGTCAGTGTATGTCTTTGTTACTTGGTGTAAGTGTTTGTCTTTGTTACTTGGTGTCAGTGTATGTCTTTGATACTTGGTGTAAGTGTGTGTCTGTGTTACTGGGTATCTGTGTCTGTCTTTGTTACTTGGTGAAAGTGTGTGTCTGTGTTACTGGGTATCAGTGTATGTCTTTGTTACTTGGTGTAAGTGCATGTCTTTGTTACTTTGTGTCAGTGTATGTCTTTGTACTTGGTGTAAGTGGATGTCTTTGTTACTGGGTGTCAGTGTATGTCTTTGTGACTTCGTGTAAGTGTGTGTCTGTGTTACTGGGTATCAGTGTCTGTCTTTGTTACTTGGTGTAAGTGTCTGTCTGTGTTACTGGGTATCAGTGTCTGTCTTTGTTACTGGGTGTCAGTGTGTGTCTTTGTGAGCTGGCTTACGTGTGTGTCTGTGTTACTGGGTGTCAGTGTCTGTCCTGGTTACTTGGTGTAAGTGTGTGTTGTGTTACTGGGTATCAGTGTATGTCTTTGTTACTTGGTGTCAGAGTATGTCCGTGTTACTTGGTGTAAGTGTGTGTCTTTGTTACTTGGTGTAAGTGTATGTCTGTGTTACTTGGTGTAAGTGCATGCCTTTGTTACTTGGTGTCAGTGTATGTCTTTGTGACTTGGTGTAAGTGTATGTCTTTGTTACTTGGTGTCAGTGTATGTATTTGTTACTGGGTATCAGTGTATGTCTTTGTGACTTGGTGTAAGTGTATGTCTTTGTTACTTGGTGTCAGTGTATGTATTTGTTACTGGGTATCGGTGTATGTCTTTGTTACTTGGTGTAGGTGTGTGCCTGTGTTACTGGGTATCAGTGCATGTCTTTGTTACTTGGTGTCAGTGTATGTCTTTGAAACTTGGTGCAGGTGCGTGCGTGTGTTACTGCGTATCGGTGTATGTCTTTGTTACTTGGTGTCAGTGTATGTCTTTGTTACTTGGTGTCAGTGTATGTCTGTGTTACTTGGTGTAAGTGTATGTCTTTGTTACTTGGTGTCAGTGTATGTCTTTGTTCCTTTGTGCAAGAGTGTGTCTGTGTTGCTGGGTATCAGTGTATGTCTTTGTTACTTGGTGTCAGTGGAGGTCTGTGTTACTTTTTGTAAGTGTGTGTCTTTCTTACTTGGTGTAAGTGCCTGTCTTTGTGACTTGGTGTACGTGTATGTCTTTGTTACTTGGTGTCAGTGTCTGTCTTTGTTACTTGGTGTAAGTGTATGTCTTTTTTACTTGGTGTCAGTGTATGTCTTTGATACTTGGTGTAAGTGTGTGTCTGTGTTACTGGGTATCAGTGTCTGTCTTTGTTACTTGGTGTCAGTGTGTGTCTGCGTTACTGGGTATCTTTGTATGTCTCTGTTACTTGGTGTCAGTGTATGTCAAAATACTTGGTGTAAGTGTATGTCTTTGTTACTTGGTGTAATTGTCTGTCTTTGTTACTTGGTGTAAGTGTATGTCTTTGTTACTTGATGTCAGTGTATGCCTTTGTTACTTGGTGTCAGTGTATGTCTGTGTTACTTGTTGTAAGTGTGTGTCTTTGTTACTTGGTGTAAGTGTGTGTCTTTGTTAATTGGTGTCAGTGCATGTCTTTGTTACTTGCTGTCAGTGTGTGTCTTTGTTACTGGGTATCAGTGTATGTCTTTGTGACTTGGTATCAGTGTATGTCTTTGTTCCTGGGTGTCAGTGTGTGTCTGTGTTACTGACTATCAATGTATGTCTTTGTGACTTGGTATCAGTGTATGTCTTTGTTACTGGGTGTCAGTGTGTTTCTGTGTTACTGGGTATCAGTGTATGTCTTTGTTACTTTGTATCAGTGTATGTCATTGTTACTGGGTGGCAGTGTGTGTCTGTGTTCCTGGGAATCAGTGTATGTCTTTGTGACTTGGTGTCAGTGAATGTCTTTGTTACTGGGTGTCAGTGTGTGTCTTTGTGACTTGGTGTCAGTGTATGTCTTTGTTACTTGATGTAAGTGTGTGTCTGTGATACTGGTTATCAGTGTATGTCTTTGTTACTTGGTGTAAGTGTGTGTCTGTGTTACTTGGTGTCAAAGTAGGTCTGTGTTACTTTGTGTAAGTGTGTGTCTTTCTTACTTGGTGTAAGTGCATGTCTTTGTGACTTGGTGTAAGAGTATGTCTTTGTTACTTGGTATCAGTGTCTGTCTTTGTTACTTGGTGTAAGAGTGTATCTGTGTTGCTGGGTATCAGTGTATGTCTTTGTTACTTGGTGTCAGTGTAGGTCTGTGTTACTTGGTGTTGGTGTGTGTCTTTCTTACTTGGTGTCAGTGTATGTCTTTGTGACTTGGTGTCAGTGTATGTCTTTGATACTTGGTGTAAGTGTGAGTCTGTGTTACTGGGTATCAGTGTCTGTCTTTGTTACTTGGTGAAAGTGTGCGTCCGTGTTACTGGGTATCAGTGTATGTCTTTGTTACTTGGTGTAAGTGCATGTATTTGTTACTTTGTGTCAGTGTATGTCTTTGTACTTGGTGTAAGTGGATGTCTTTGTTACTTGGTGTCAGTGTATGTCTGTGTTACTTGGTGTCAGTGTGTGTCTTTGTTACTTGGAGTCAGTGTATGTCTGTGTTACTTGGTGTAAGTGTATGTCTTTGTTACTTGGTGTAAGTGCATGTATTTGTTACTTGGTGTCAGTGTGTCTTTGTACTTGGTGTCAGTGGATGTCTTTGTTACTTGGTGTCAGTGTATGTCTGTGTTACTTGGTGTCAGTGTGTGTCTTTGTTACTTGGTGTCAGTGTATGTCTGTGTTACTTGATGTAAGTGTGTATCTGTGTTCCTGGGTGTCAGTATATGTCTTTGTTACTTGGTGTAGGTGTGTGCCTGTGTTACTGGGTATCATTGTATGTCTTTGTTACTTGGTGTCAGTGTATGTCTTTGTTACTTGGTGTAAGTGTGTGTCTTTGTTACTGGCTATCAGTGTATGTCTTTGATACTTGGTGTCAGTGTATGTCTTTGTTACTTGGTGTAAGTGTATGTCTTTGTTACTTGGTGTCAGTGTATGTATTTGTTACTTGGTGTCAATGTATGTCTCTGTTACTTGGTGTAAGTGTATGTCTTTGTTACTTGGTGTCAGTGTATGTCTTTGTTACTTGGTGTCAGTGTATGTCTTTGATACTTGGTGTAAGTGAGTGTCTGTGTTCCTTGGTGCAGGTGTGTGCCTGTGTTACTGGGTATCAGTGTATGTCTTTGTTACTTGGTGTCAGTGTATGTCTTTGTTACTTGGTGTAAGTGTTTGTCTTTGTTACTTGGTGTCAGTGTATGTCTTTGATACTTGGTGTAAGTGTGTGTCTGTGTTACTGGGTATCTGTGTCTGTCTTTGTTACTTGGTGAAAGTGTGTGTCTGTGTTACTGGGTATCAGTGTATGTCTTTGTTACTTGGTGTAAGTGCATGTCTTTGTTACTTTGTGTCAGTGTATGTCTTTGTACTTGGTGTAAGTGGATGTCTTTGTTACTGGGTGTCAGTGTATGTCTTTGTGACTTCGTGTAAGTGTGTGTCTGTGTTACTGGGTATCAGTGTCTGTCTTTGTTACTTGGTGTAAGTGTCTGTCTGTGTTACTGGGTATCAGTGTCTGTCTTTGTTACTGGGTGTCAGTGTGTGTCTTTGTGAGCTGGCTTACGTGTGTGTCTGTGTTACTGGGTGTCAGTGTCTGTCCTGGTTACTTGGTGTAAGTGTGTGTTGTGTTACTGGGTATCAGTGTATGTCTTTGTTACTTGGTGTCAGAGTATGTCCGTGTTACTTGGTGTAAGTGTGTGTCTTTGTTACTTGGTGTAAGTGTATGTCTGTGTTACTTGGTGTAAGTGCATGCCTTTGTTACTTGGTGTCAGTGTATGTCTTTGTGACTTGGTGTAAGTGTATGTCTTTGTTACTTGGTGTCAGTGTATGTATTTGTTACTGGGTATCAGTGTATGTCTTTGTGACTTGGTGTAAGTGTATGTCTTTGTTACTTGGTGTCAGTGTATGTATTTGTTACTGGGTATCGGTGTATGTCTTTGTTACTTGGTGTAGGTGTGTGCCTGTGTTACTGGGTATCAGTGCATGTCTTTGTTACTTGGTGTCAGTGTATGTCTTTGAAACTTGGTGCAGGTGCGTGCGTGTGTTACTGCGTATCGGTGTATGTCTTTGTTACTTGGTGTCAGTGTATGTCTTTGTTACTTGGTGTCAGTGTATGTCTGTGTTACTTGGTGTAAGTGTATGTCTTTGTTACTTGGTGTCAGTGTATGTCTTTGTTCCTTTGTGCAAGAGTGTGTCTGTGTTGCTGGGTATCAGTGTATGTCTTTGTTACTTGGTGTCAGTGGAGGTCTGTGTTACTTTTTGTAAGTGTGTGTCTTTCTTACTTGGTGTAAGTGCCTGTCTTTGTGACTTGGTGTACGTGTATGTCTTTGTTACTTGGTGTCAGTGTCTGTCTTTGTTACTTGGTGTAAGTGTATGTCTTTTTTACTTGGTGTCAGTGTATGTCTTTGATACTTGGTGTAAGTGTGTGTCTGTGTTACTGGGTATCAGTGTCTGTCTTTGTTACTTGGTGAAAGTGTGTGTCTGTGTTACTGGGTATCAGTGTATGTCTTTGTTACTTGGTGTAAGTGCATGTCTTTGTTACTTGGTGTCAGTGTATGTCTTTGTACTTGGTGAAAGTGGATGTCTTTGTTGCTTGGTGTCAGTGTATGTCTGTGTTAGTGGGTATCAGTGTATGTCTTTGTTACTTGATGTCAGTGTCTGTCTTTGTTACTTGGTGTAAGTGTGTGTCTGTGTTACTGGGTATCAGTGTCTGTCTCTGTTACTTGGTCAAAGTGTGTGTCTTTGTTACTGGGTATTAGTGTATGTCTTTGTTACTTGGTGTCAGTGTATGTCTGTGTTACTTGGTGTAAGTGTGTGTCTGTGTTACTGGGTATCAGTGTATGTCTTTGTGACTTGGTGTCAGTGTATGTCTTTTTTACAGGGTGTCAGTGTGTGTCTTTGTGACTTGGTGTCAGTGTATGTCTTTATTACTTGGTGTAAGTGTGTGTCTGTGTTACTGGGTATCAGTGTCTGTCTTTGTTACTTGGTGAAAGTGTGTGTCTGTGTTACTGGGTATCAGTGTATGTCTTTGTTACTTGGTGTAAGTGCATGTCTTTGTTACTTGGTGTCAGTGTATGTCTTTGTACTTGGTGAAAGTGGATGTCTTTGTTGCTTGGTGTCAGTGTATGTCTGTGTTAGTGGGTATCAGTGTATGTCTTTGTTACTTGATGCCAGTGTCTGTCTTTGTGACTTGGTGTAAGTGTGTGTCTGTGTTACTGGGTATCAGTGTCTGTCTTTGTTACTTGGTGTCAGTGTATGTCTGTGTTACTTGGTGTAAGTGTGTGTCTGTGTTACTGGGTATCAGTGTATGTCTTTGTGACTTGTTGTCAGTGTATGTCTTTGTTACAGGGTGTCAGTGTGTGTCTTTGTGACTTGGTGTCAGTGTATGTCTTTATTACTTGGTGTAAGTGTGTG
This sequence comes from Heterodontus francisci, assembly GCF_036365525.1. Classification (NCBI taxonomy): domain Eukaryota; kingdom Metazoa; phylum Chordata; class Chondrichthyes; order Heterodontiformes; family Heterodontidae; genus Heterodontus; species Heterodontus francisci. Next base: position 12,918,485 of record NW_027140867.1, on the reverse strand, counting down.
TCTGTGTTACTGGGTATCATTGTATGTCTTTGTTACTTGGTGTCAGAGTATGTCAAAATAATTGGTGTAAGTGTATGTCTTTGTTACTTGCTGTCAGTGTATGTCTTTGTACTTGGTGTAAGTGGATATCTTTGTAACTTGGTGTCAGTGTATGTCTGTGTTACTTGGTGTCAGTGTGTGTCTTTGTTACTTGGTGTCAGTGTTTCTCTGTGTTAGTGGGTGTCAGTGTGTATCTGAGTTCCTGGGTGTCAGTATATGTCTTTGTTACTTGGTGTCAGTGTATGTCTGTGTTACTTGGTGTAAGTGTGTGTCTGTGTTACTGGGTATCAGTGTATGTCTTTGTTACTTGGTGTGAGTGTATGTCGTTGTTACTTGGTGTAAGTGTATGTCTTTGTTACTTGGTTTCAGTGTATGTGTTTGTTACTTGGTGTCAGTGTATGTTTTTGTTACTTGGTGTCAGTGTATGTCTTTGCTACTTGGTGTAAGTTTATGTCTTTGTTACTTGGTGTCAGTGTATGTCTTTGTTACTTGATGTAAGTGTGTGTCTGTGTTATTGGGTATCAGTGTCCGTCTTTTTTACTTGGTGTAAGATAGTGTCTGTGTTGCTGGGTATCATTGTATGTCTTTGTTACTTGGTGTCAATGTAGGTCTGTGTTACTTGGTGTAAGTGTGTGTCTTTCTTACTTGGTGTAAGTGCATGTCTTTGTGACTTGGTGTAAGTGTATGTCTTTGTTACTTGCTGTCAGTGAATGTCTTTGATACTTGGTGTAAGTGTGTGTCTGTGTTACTGGGTATCAGTGTCTGTCTTTGTTACTTGGTGAAAGTGTGTGTCTGTGTTACTGGGTATCAGTGTATGTCTTTGTTACTTGGTGAAAGTGGATGTCTTTGTTACTTGATGTCAGTGTATGTCTGTGTTACTTGGTGTAAGTGTGTGTCTGTGTTACTGGGTATCAGTGTCTGTCTTTGTTACTTGGTCAAAGTGTGTGTCTGTGTTACTGGGTGTCGGTGTTTGTCTGTGTTACTTGGTGAAAGTGTGTGTCTGTGTTACTGGGTATCAGTGTATGTCTTTGTGACTTGGTGTCAGTGTATGTCTTTGTTACAGGGTGTCAGTGTGTGTCTTTGTGACTTGGTGTCAGTGTATGTCTTCATTACTTGGTCTACGTGTGTGTCTGTGCTACTGGGTATCATTGTATGTCTTTGTTACTTGGTGTCAGAGTATGTCAAAATAATTGGTGTAAGTGTATGTCTTTGTTACTTGGTGTCAGTATATGTCTTTGTACTTGGTGTAAGTGGATATCTTTGTTACTTGGTGTCAGTGTATGTCTGTGTTACTTGGTGTCAGTGTGTGTCTTTGTTACTTGGTGTCAGTGTTTCTCTGTGTTACTGGGTGTAAGTGTGTATCTGTGTTCCTGGGTGTCAGTATATGTCTTTGTTGCTTGGTGTCAGTGTATGTCTGTGTTACTTGGTGTAAGTGTGTGTCTGTGTTACTGGGTATCAGTGTATGTATTTGTTGCATGGTGTAGGTGTGTGCCTGTGTTATTGGGTATCAGTGTATGTCTTTGTTACTTGGTGTCAGTGTATGTCTTTGTTACTTGGTGTAAGTGTATGTCTTTGTTGCTTGGTTTCAGTGCATGTCTTTGTTACTTGGTGTAAGTGTATGTTTTTGTTACTTGGTGTCAGAGTATGTCTTTGTTACTTGGTGTCCGTGTGTGTCTGTGTTACTGGTTGTCAGTGTAAGTATTTGTTACTGGGTGTCAGTGTATGTCTTTGTTACTTTGTGTAAGTGTGTGTCTGTGTTACTGGGTATCAGTGCCTGTCTTTGTACTTGGTGTAAGTGTGTGTCTGTGTTACTGGGTATCAGTGTATGTCTTTGTGACTTTGTGTCAGTGTATGTCTGTGTTACTTGGTGTAAGTGTGTGTCTGTGTTACTGGGTATCAGTGTATGTCTTTGTGACTTGGTGTCAGATTATGTCTTTGTTACTGGGTGTCAGTGTGTGTCTTTGTGACTTGGTGTCAGTGTATGTCTTTGTTACTTGGTGTAAGTGTGTGTCTGCGTTACTGGGTATCTGTGTATGTCTCTGTTACTTGGTGTCAGTGTATGTCAAAATACTTGGTGTAAGTGTATGTCTTTGTTACTTGGTGTAATTGTCTGTCTTTGTTACTTGGTGTAAGTGTATTTCTTTGTTACTTGATGTCAGTGTATGCCTTTGTTACTTGGTGTCAGTGTATGTCTGTGTTACTTGTTGTAAGTGTGTGTCTTTGTTACTTGGTGTAAGTGTGTGTCTTTGTTAATTGGTGTCAGTGCATGTCTTTGTTACTTGGTGTCAGTGTGTGTCTTTGTTACTGGGTATCAGTGTATGTCTTTGTGACTTGGTATCAGTGTATGTCTTTGTTCCTGGGTGTCAGTGTGTGTCTTTGTTACTGGCTATCAATGTATGTCTTTGTGACTTGGTATCAGTGTATGTCTTTGTTACTGGGTGTCAGTGTGTTTCTGTGTTACTGGGTATCAGTGTATGTCTTTGTTACTTTGTATCAGTGTATGTCATTGTTACTGGGTGGCAGTGTGTGTCTGTGTTCCTGGGAATCAGTGTATGTCTTTGTGACTTGGTGTCAGTGAATGTCTTTGTTACTGGGTGTCAGTGTGTGTCTTTGTGACTTGGTGTCAGTGTATGTCTTTGTTACTTGATGTAAGTGTGTGTCTGTGATACTGGTTATCAGTGTGTGTCTTTGTTACTTGGTGTCAGTGTTTCTCTGTGTTACTGGGTGTAAGTGTGTATCTGTGTTCCTGGGTGTCAGTAGATGTCTTTGTTGCTTGGTGTCAGTGTATGTCTGTGTTACTTGGTGTAAGTGTGTGTCTGTGTTACTGGGTATCAGTGTATGTATTTGTTACATGGTGTAGGTGTGTGCCTGTGTTATTGGTTATCAGTGTATGTCTTTGTTACTTGGTGTCAGTGTATGTCTTTGTTACTTGGTGTAAGTGTATGTCTTTGTTGCTTGGTTTCAGTGCATGTCTTTGTTACTTGGTGTAAGTGTATGTTTTTGTTACTTGGTGTCAGAGTATGTCTTTGTTACTTGGTGTCCGTGTGTGTCTTTGTTACTGGTTGTCAGTGTAAGTATTTGTTACTGGGTGTCAGTGTATGTCTTTGTTACTTTGTGTAAGTGTGTGTCTGTGTTACTGGGTATCAGTGCCTGTCTTTGTACTTGGTGTAAGTGTGTGTCTGTGTTACTGGGTATCAGTGTATGTCTTTGTGACTTTGTGTCAGTGTATGTCTGTGTTACTTGGTGTAAGTGTGTGTCTGTGTTACTGGGTATCAGTGTATGTCTTTGTGACTTGGTGTCAGATTATGTCTTTGTTACTGGGTGTCAGTGTGTGTCTTTGTGACTTGGTGTCAGTGTATGTCTTTGTTACTTGGTGTAAGTGTGTGTCTGCGTTACTGGGTATCTGTGTATGTCTCTGTTACTTGGTGTCAGTGTATGTCAAAATACTTGGTGTAAGTGTATGTCTTTGTTACTTGGTGTAATTGTCTGTCTTTGTTACTTGGTGTAAGTGTATGTCTTTGTTACTTGATGTCAGTGTATGCCTTTGTTACTTGGTGTCAGTGTATGTCTGTGTTACTTGTTGTAATTGTGTGTCTTTGTTACTTGGTGTAAGTGTGTGTCTTTGTTAATTGGTGTCAGTGCATGTCTTTGTTACTTGGTGTCAGTGTGTGTCTTTGTTACTGGGTATCAGTGTATGTCTTTGTGACTTGGTATCAGTGTATGTCTTTGTTCCTGGGTGTCAGTGTGTGTCTTTGTTACTGGCTATCAATGTATGTCTTTGTGACTTGGTATCAGTGTATGTCTTTGTTACTGGGTGTCAGTGTGTTTCTGTGTTACTGGGTATCAGTGTATGTCTTTGTTACTTTGTATCAGTGTATGTCTTTGTTCCTGGGTGTCAGTGTGTGTCTTTGTTACTGGCTATCAATGTATGTCTTTGTGACTTGGTATCAGTGTATGTCATTGTTACTGGGTGGCAGTGTGTGTCTGTGTTCCTGGGAATCAGTGTATGTCTTTGTGACTTGGTGTCAGTGAATGTCTTTGTTACTGGGTGTCAGTGTGTGTCTTTGTGACTTGGTGTCAGTGTATGTCTTTGTTACTTGATGTAAGTGTGTGTCTGTGATACTGGTTATCAGTGTATGTCTTTGTTACTTGGTGTCAGTGTATGTCTGTGTTACGTGGTGTAAGTGTTGTGTGTGTTACTGGGTGGCAGTGTGTGTCTGTGTTACTTTGTGTAAGTGTGTGTCTTTGTTACTTGGTGTCCGTGTGTGTCAGTGTTACTGGGTGTTAGTGCATGTCTTTGTTACTTGTTGCCATTGTATATCTGTGTTACTTGGTGTAAGTGTGTGTCTTTGTTATTTGGTGTAATTGTATGTCTTTGTTACTTGGTGCCAGTGTATGTCTGTGTTACTTGGTGTAAGTGTATGTCTTTGTTACTTGGTGTAAGTGTGTGTCTGTGTTACGTGGTGTAAGTGTGGGTCTGTGTTCCTGGGTATCAGTGTATGTCTTTGTTACTTGGTGTAAGTGTGTGTCTGTGTTACTTGGTGTAAGTGTGTGTCTTTGTTACTTGGTGTAAGTGTATGACTTTGTTAATTGGTGTCTGTGCTTGTCTTTGTTACTTGCTGACAGGGTGTGTCTCTGTTACTGGGTATCAGTGTATGTCTTTGTGACTTGGTATCAGTGTATGTCTTTGTTACTGGGTGTCAGTGTGTGTCTGTGTTACTGGGTGTCAGTGTGTGTCTGTGTTACTTGGTGTAAGTGTGTGTCTGTTACTTGGTGTCCGCGTGTGCCTGTGTTACTGGGTGTCAGTGCATGTCTTTGTTACTTGGTGTAAGTGTGTGCCTGTGTTATTGGGTATCAGTGTATGTCTTTGTTACTTGGTGTCAGTGTATGTCTTTGTTACTTGGTGTCAGTGTATGTATGTGTTACTTGGTGTAAGTGTATGTCTGTGTTACTTGGTGTAAGTGTATGTCTTTGCTGCTTGGTTTCAGTGTATGTCTTTGTTACTTGGTGTAAGTGTATGTTTTTGTTACTTGGTGTCAGAGTATGTCTTTGTTACTTGGTGTCCGTGTGTGTCTGTGTTACTGGGTGTCAGTGTAAGTATTTGTTACTGGGTGTCAGTGTATGTCTTTGTTACTTTGTGTAAGTGTGTGTCTGTGTTACTGGGTATCAGTGCCTGTCTTTGTACTTGGTGTAAGTGTGTGTCTGTGTTACTGGGTATCAGTGTATGTCTTTGTGACTTGGTGTCAGTGTATGTCTGTGTTACTTGGTGTAAGTGTGTGTCTGTTTTACTGGGTATCAGTGTATGTCTTTGTGAATTGGTGTCAGATTATGTCTTTGTTACTGGGTGTCAGTGTGTGTCTTTGTGACTTGGTGTCAGTGTATGTCTTTGTTACTTGGTGTAAGTGTGTGTCTGCGTTACTGGGTATCATTGTATGTCTCTGTTACTTGGTGTCAGTGTATGTCAAAATACTTGGTGTAAGTGTATGTCTTTGTTACTTGGTGTAAATGTCTGTCTTTGTTACTTGGTGTAAGTGTATGTCTTTGTTACTTGATGTCAGTGTATGCCTTTGTTACTTGGTGTCAGTGTATGTCTGTGTTACTTGTTGTATGTGTGTGTCTTTGTTACTTGGTGTAAGTGTGTGTCTTTGTTAATTGGTGTCAGTGCATGTCTTTGTTACTTGGTGTCAGTGTGTGTCTTTGTTACTGGGTATCAGTGTATGTCTTTGTCACTTGGTATCAGTGTATGTCTTTGTTCCTGGGTGTTAGTGTGTGTCTGTGTTACTGGCTATCAGTGTATGTCTTTGTGACTTGGTATCAGTGTATGTCTTTGTTACTGGGTGTCAGTGTGTTTCTGTGTTACTGGGTATCAGTGTATGTCTTTGTTACTTTGTATCAGTGTATGTCATTGTTACTGGGTGGCAATGTGTGTCTGTGTTCCTGGCAATCAGTGTATATCTTTGTGACTTGGTGTCAGTGTATGTCTTTGTTACTTGATGGAAGTGTCTGTCTGTGATACTGGTTATCAGTGTATGTCTTTGTTACTTGGTGTCAGTGTATGTCTGTGTTACGTGGTGTAAGTGTTGTGTGTGTTACTGGGTGGCAGTGTGTGTCAGTGTTACTGGGTGTTAGTGCATGTCTTTGTTACTTGTTGCCATTGTATATCTGTGTTACTTGGTGTAAGTGTGTGTCTTTGTTACTTGGTGTAATTGTATGTCTTTGTTACTTGGTGTCAGTGTATGTCTGCGTTACTTGGTGTAAGTGTATGTCTTTGTTACTTGGTGTAAGTGTGTGTCTGTGTTACGTGGTGTAAGTGTGGGTCTGTGTTCCTGGGTATCAGTGTATGTCTTTGTTACTTGGTGTAAGTGTGTGTCTGTGTTACTTGGTGTAAGTGTGTGTCTTTGTTACTTGGTGTAAGTGTATGACTTTGTTACTTGGTGTCTGTGCATGTCTTTGTTACTTGCTGACAGGGTGTGTCTCTGTTACTGGGTATCAGTGTATGTCTTTGTGACTTGGTATCAGTGTATGTCTTTGTTACTGGGTGTCAGTGTGTGTCTGTGTTACTGGGTGTCAGTGTGTGTCTGTGTTACTTGGTGTAAGTGTGTGTCTGTGACTTGGTGTCCGCGTGTGCCTCTGTTACTGGGTGTCACTGTATGTCTTTGTTACTGGGTGTCAGTGTCTGTCTTTGTTAATTGGTGTAAGTGTGTGTCTGTGTTACTTGGTGTAATTGTGTGTCTTTGTTACTTGGTGTAAGTGTATGTCTTTGTTACTTGGTGTCTGTGTATGTCTTTGTTACTTGGTGACAGGGTCTGTCTGTGTTACTGGGTATCAGTGTATGTCTTTGTGGCTTGGTATCAGTGTATGTCTTTGTTACTGGGAGTCAGTGTGTGTCTGTGTTACTGGGTATCAGTGTATGTCTTTGTGACTTGGTAACAGTGTATGTCTTTGTTACTGGGTGTCAGTGTGTGTCTGTGTTACTGGGTATCAGTGTATGTATGTGTGACTTGGTATCAGTGCATAGTCTTTGTTACTAGGTGTCAGTTTGTGTCTGTGTTCCTGGGTATCAGTGTATGTCTTTGTGACTTGGTGTCAGTGTATGTCTTTGTTACTGGGTGTCAGTGTGTGTCTTTGTGATTGGTGTCAGTGTATGTCTGTGTTACTTGGGCTAAGTGTGTGTCTGTGTTACTGGGTGTCAGTGTATGTCTTAGTTACTTGGTGTCAGTGTATATCTGCGTTACTTGGGGTAAGTATGTGTCTGTGTTACTGCGTGTCAGTGTGTGTCTGTGTTACTTGGTGTAAGTCTATGTCTTTGTTACTTGGTGTCCGTGTGTGTCTGTGTTACTGGGTTTCAGTGTATGTCTTTGTTACTGGGTGTCAGTGTGTTTCTGTGTTACTGGGTATCAGTGTATGTCTTTGTGACTTGGTATCAGTGTATGTCATTGTTACTGGGTGTCAGTGTGTGTCTGTGTTCCTGGGAATCAGTGTATGTCTTTGATACTGGGAGTCAGTGTGTGTCTTTGTGACTTGGTATCAGTGTATGTCTGTGTTACTTGGTGTCAGTGTGTGTCTGTGTTACTGGGCATCAGTGTATGTTTTTGTTACTTGGTGGCAGTGTATGTCTGTGTTACTTGGTGTAAGTGTGTGTCTGTGTTACTGGGTGGCAGTGTGTGTCTGTGTTACTTTGTGTAAATGTGTGTCTTTGTTACTTGGTGTAAGTGTGTGTCTGTGATACTGGGTATCAGTGTATGTCTTTGTTACTTGATGTCAGTGTATGTCTGTGTTACTTGGTGTCAGTGTGTGTCTGTGTTACTGGGCATCAGTGTATGTTTTTGTTACTTGGTGGCAGTATATTTCTGTGTTACTTGGTGTAAGTGTGTGTCTGTGTTACTGGGTGGCAGTGTGTGTCTGTGTTACTTTGTGTAAATGTGTGTCTTTGTTACTTGGTGTCCCTGTGTGTCTGTGGTACTGGGTGTTAGTGCATGTCTTTGTTACTTGTTGCCATTGTATATCTGTGTTACTTGGTGTAAGTGTGTGTCTTTCTTACTTGGTGTAATGGTATGTCTTTGTTACTTGGTGTCAGTGTATGTCTGTGTTACTTGTTGTAAGTTTATGTCTGTGTTCCTGGGTATCAGTGTATGTCTTTGTTACTTGGTGTCAGTGTATGTCTGTGTTACTTGGTGTAAGTGTGTGTCTGTGTTACTGGGTATCAGTGTATGTCTTTGTTAGTTGGTGTCAGTGTATGTCTGTGTTACTTGGTGTAAGTGTGTGTCTGTGTTACTGGGTGTCAGTGTGTGTCTGTGTTACTTGGTGTATGTGTGTGTCTTTGTCACTTGGTGTCCGCGTGTGCCTGTGCTACTGGGTGTCAGTGTATGTTTTTGTTACTGGGTGTCAGTGTATGTCTTTGTTACTTGGTGTAAGTGTGTGTCTGTGTTACTGGGTATCAGTGTCTGTCTTTGTTACTTGGTGTAAGTGTGTGTCTGTGTTACTTGGTGTAAGTGTGTGTCTTTGTTACTTGGTGTAAGTGTATGTCTTTGTTAATTGGTGTCTGTGTGTGTCTTTGTTACTTGGTGACAGGGTGTGTCTGTGTTACTGGGTATCAGCGTATGTCTTTGTGACTTGGTATCAGTGTATGTCTTTGTTACTGGGTGTCAGTGTGTGTCTGTGTTACTGGGTATCAGTGTATGTCTTTGTTACTTGGTAACAGTGTATGTCTTTGTAACTGGGTGTCAGTGTGTGTCTGTGTTACTGGGTATCAGTGTATGTCATTGTGACTTGGTATCAGTGTATGTCTTTGTTACTAGGTGTCAGTGTGTGTCTGTGTTCCTGGGTATCAGTGTATGTCTTTGTGACTTGGTGTCAGTGTATGTCTTTGTTACTGGGTGTCCGCGTGTGTCTTTGTGATTGGTGTCAGTGTATGTCTGTGTTACTTGGTGTAAGTGTGTGTCTGTGTTACTGGGTGTCAGTGTATGTCTTTGTTACTTGGTGTCAGTGTATGTCTGCGTTACTTGGGGTATGTATGTGTCTGTGTTACTGGGTGTCAGTGTGTGTCTGTGTTACTTGGTGTAAGTCTATGTCTGTGTTACTGGGGGTCTGTGTGTGTCTGTGATACTGGGTGTCAGTGTGAGTTTCTAACAGGATGTCAGTGTGTGTCTGTGTTACTGGGTGTCAGTGTAAGTCTTTGTTACTGGATGTATGTGTGTGTCTGTGTTACTGGGTATCAGTGTATGTCTTTGTTACTTGGTGTCAGTGTATGTCTGTGTTACTTGGTGTAAGTGTGTGTCTGTGTATCAGTGTATGTCTTAGTGACTTGGTGTCAGTGTATGTCTTTGTTACTGGGTATCAGTGTATGTCTTTGTTACTTGGTGTCAGTGTATATCTGTGTTACTGGGTATCAGTGTATGTCTTTGTGACTTGGTAACAGTGTATGTCTTTGTTACTGGGTGTCAGTGTGTGTCTGTGTTACTGGGTATCAGTGTATGTATGTGTGACTTGGTATCAGTGCATAGTCTTTGTTACTAGGTGTCAGTGTGTATCTGTGTTCCTGGGTATCAGTGTATGTCTTTGTGACTTGGTGTCAGTGTATGTCTTTGTTACTGGGTGTCAGTGTGTGTCTTTGTGATTGGTGTCAGTCTATGTCTGTGTTACTTGGGCTAAGTGTGTGTCTGTGTTACTGGGTGTCAGTGTATGTCTTAGTTACTTGGTGTCAGTGTATATCTGCGTTACTTGGGGTAAGTATGTGTCTGTGTTACTGCGTGTCAGTGTGTGTCTGTGTTACTTGGTGTAAGTCTATGTCTTTGTTACTTGGTGTCCGTGTGTGTCTGTGTTACTGGGTTTCAGTGTATGTCTTTGTTACTGGGTGTCAGTGTGTTTCTGTGTTACTGGGTATCAGTGTATGTCTTTGTGACTTGGTATCAGTGTATGTCATTGTTACTGGGTGTCAGTGTGTGTCTGTGTTCCTGGGAATCAGTGTATGTCTTTGTTACTGGGAGTCAGTGTGTGTCTTTGTGACTTGGTATCAGTGTATGTCTGTGTTACTTGGTGTCAGTGTGTGTCTGTGTTACTGGGCATCAGTGTATGTTTTTGTTACTTGGTGGCAGTGTATGTCTGTGTTACTTGGTGTAAGTGTGTGTCTGTGTTACTGGGTGGCAGTGTGTGTCTGTGTTACTTTGTGTAAATGTGTGTCTTTGTTACTTGGTGTAAGTGTGTGTCTGTGATACTGGGTATCAGTGTATGTCTTTGTTACTTGATGTCAGTGTATGTCTGTGTTATTTGGTGTCAGTGTGTGTCTGTGTTACTGGGCATCAGTGTATGTTTTTGTTACTTGGTGGCAGTATATTTCTGTGTTACTTGGTGTAAGTGTGTGTCTGTGTTACTGGGTGGCAGTGTGTGTCTGTGTTACTTTGTGTAAATGTGTGTCTTTGTTACTTGGTGTCCCTGTGTGTCTGTGGTACTGGGTGTTAGTGCATGTCTTTGTTACTTGTTGCCATTGTATATCTGTGTTACTTGGTGTAAGTGTGTGTCTTTCTTACTTGGTGTAATGGTATGACTTTGTTACTTGGTGTCAGTGTATGTCTGTGTTACTTGTTGTAAGTTTATGTCTGTGTTCCTGGGTATCAGTGTATGTCTTTGTTACTTGGTGTCAGTGTATGTCTGTGTTACTTGGTGTAAGTGTGTGTCTGTGTTACTGGGTATCAGTGTATGTCTTTGTTAGTTGGTGTCAGTGTATGTCTGTGTTACTTGGTGTAAGTGTGTGTCTGTGTTACTGGGTGTCAGTGTGTGTCTGTGTTACTTGGTGTATGTGTGTGTCTTTGTCACTTGGTGTCCGCGTGTGCCTGTGCTACTGGGTGTCAGTGTATGTTTTTGTTACTGGGTGTCAGTGTATGTCTTTGTTACTTGGTGCAAGTGTGTGTCTGTGTTACTGGGTATCAGTGTCTGTCTTTGTTACTTGGTGTAAGTGTGTGTCTGTGTTACTTGGTGTAAGTGTGTGTCTTTGTTACTTGGTGTAAGTGTATGTCTTTGTTAATTGGTGTCTGTGTGTGTCTTTGTTACTTGGTGACAGGGTGTGTCTGTGTTACTGGGTATCAGCGTATGTCTTTGTGACTTGGTATCAGTGTATGTCTTTGTTACTGGGTGTCAGTGTGTGTCTGTGTTACTGGGTATCAGTGTATGTCTTTGTTACTTGGTAACAGTGTATGTCTTTGTAACTGGGTGTCAGTGTGTGTCTGTGTTACTGGGTATCAGTGTATGTCATTGTGACTTGGTATCAGTGTATGTCTTTGTTACTAGGTGTCAGTGTGTGTCTGTGTTCCTGGGTATCAGTGTATGTCTTTGTGACTTGGTGTCAGTGTATGTCTTTGTTACTGGGTGTCCGCGTGTGTCTTTGTGATTGGTGTCAGTGTATGTCTGTGTTACTTGGTGTAAGTGTGTGTCTGTGTTACTGGGTGTCAGTGTATGTCTTTGTTACTTGGTGTCAGTGTATGTCTGCGTTACTTGGGGTATGTATGTGTCTGTGTTACTGGGTGTCAGTGTGTGTCTGTGTTACTTGGTGTAAGTCTATGTCTGTGTTACTGGGGGTCTGTGTGTGTCTGTGATACTGGGTGTCAGTGTGAGTTTCTAACTGGATGTCAGTGTGTGTCTGTGTTACTGGGTGTCAGTGTAAGTCTTTGTTACTGGATGTATGTGTGTGTCTGTGTTACTGGGTATCAGTGTATGTCTTTGTTACTTGGTGTCAGTGTATGTCTGTGTTACTTGGTGTAAGTGTGTGTCTGTGTATCAGTGTATGTCTTAGTGACTTGGTGTCAGTGTATGTCTTTGTTACTGGGTATCAGTGTATGTCTTTGTTACTTGGTGTCAGTGTATATCTGTGTTACTTGGTGTAAGTGTCTGTCTTTGTTACTTGGTGTAAGTGTGTGTCTGTGTTACTTTGTGCAAGTGTGTGTCTGTGTTCCTGGGTATCAATGTATTTATTTGTTACTTGGTGTCAGTGTATGTCTGTGTTACTTGGTGTAAGTGTGTGTCTTTGTTAATTGGTGTCCGTGTGTGTCTGTGTTACTGGGTGTCAGTGTATGTCTTTGTTACTGGGTGTCAGTGTATGTCTTTGTTACTTGGTGTAAGTGTGTGTCTGTGATACCGGGTATCAGTGTATGTCTTTGTGACTTGGTAACAGTGTATGTCTTTGTTACTGGGTGTCAGTGTGTGTCTGTGTTACTGGGTATCAGTGTATGTCTGTGTGACTTGGTATCAGTGCATGTCTTTGTTACTAGGTGTCAGTGTGTGTCTGTGTTCCTGGGTATCAGTGTATGTCTTTGTGACTTGGTGTCAGTGTATGTCTTTGTTACTGGGTGTCAGTGTGTGTCTTTGTGATTGGTGTCAGTGTATGTCTGTGTTACTTGGGCTAAATGTGTGTCTGTGTTACTGGGTGTCAGTGTATGTCTTAGTTACTTGGTGTCAGTGTATATCTGCGTTACTTGGGGTAAGTATGTGTCTGTGTTACTGCGTGTCAGTGTGTGTCTGTGTTACTTGGTGTAAGTCTATGTCTTTGTTACTTGGTGTCCGTGTGTGTCTGTGTTACTGGGTTTCAGTGTATGTCTTTGTTAGTGGGTGTCAGTGTGTTTCTGTGTTACTGGGTATCAGTGTATGTCTTTGTGACTTGGTATCACTGTATGTCTTTGTTACTGGGTGTCAGTGTGTGTCTGTGTTCCTGGGAATCAGTGTATGTCTTTGTTACTGGGAGTCAGTGTGTGTCTTTGTGACTTGGTATCAGTGTATGTCTGTGTTACTTGGTGTCAGTGTGTGTCTGTGTTACTGGGCATCAGTGTATGTTTTTGTTACTTGGTGGCAGTGTATGTCTGTGTTACTTGGTGTAAGTGTGTGTCTGTGTTACTGGGCGGCAGAGTGTGTCTGCGTTACTTTGTGTAAATGTGTGTCTTTGTTACTTGGTGTAAGTGTGTGTCTGTGATACTGGGTATCAGTGTATGTCTTTGTTACTTGATGTCAGTGTATGTCTGTGTTACTTGGTGTCAGTGTGTGTCTGTGTTACTGGGCATCAGTGTATGTTTTTGTTACTTGGTGGCAGTGTATTTCTGTGTTACTTGGTGTAAGTGTGTGTCTGTGTTACTGGGTGGCAGTGTGTGTCTGTGTTACTTTGTGTAAATGTGTGTCTTTGTTACTTGGTGTCCCTGTGTGTCTGTGGTACTTGGTGTTAGTGCATGTCTTTGTTACTTGTTGCCATTGTATATCTGTGTTACTTGGTGTAAGTGTGTGTCTTTCTTACTTGGTGTAATGGTATGTCTTTGTTACTTGGTGTCAGTGTATGTCTGTGTTACTTGTTGTAAGTTTATGTCTGTGTTCCTGGGTATCAGTGTATGTCTTTGTTACTTGGTGTCAGTGTATGTCTGTGTTACTTGGTGTAAGTGTGTGTCTGTGTTACTGGGTATCAGTGTATGTCTTTGTTAGTTGGTGTCAGTGTATGTCTGTGTTACTTGGTGTAAGTGTGTGTCTGTGTTACTGGGTGTCAGTGTGTGTCTGTGTTACTTGGTGTAAGTGTGTGTCTTTGTCACTTGGTGTCCGCGTGTGCCTGTGTTACTGGGTGTCAGTGTATGTTTTTGTTACTGGGTGTCAGTGTATGTCTTTGTTACTTGGTGTAAGTGTGTGTCTGTGTTACTGGGTATCAGTGTCTGTCTTTGTTACTTGGTGTAAGTGTGTGTCTGTGTTTCTTGGTGTAAGTGTGTGTCTTTGTTACTTGGTGTAAGTGTATGTCTTTGTTAATTGGTGTCTGTGTGTGTCTTTGTTACTTGGTGACAGGGTGTGTCTGTGTTACTGGGTATCAGCGTATGTCTTTGTGACTTGGTATCAGTGTATGTCTTTGTTACTGGGTGTCAGTGTGTGTCTGTGTTACTGGGTATCAGTGTATGTCTTTGTTACTTGGTAACAGTGTATGTCTTTGTAACTGGGTGTCAGTGTGTGTCTGTGTTACTGGGTATCAGTGTATGTCATTGTGACTTGGTATCAGTGTATGTCTTTGTTACTAGGTGTCAGTGTGTGTCTGTGTTCCTGGGTATCAGTGTATGTCTTTGTGACTTGGTGTCAGTGTATGTCTTTGTTGCTGGGTGTCCGCGTGTGTCTTTGTTAATTGGTGTAAGTGTGTGTCTGTGTTACTTGGTGTAATTGTGTGTCTTTGTTACTTGGTGTAAGTGTATGTCTTTGTTACTTGGTGCCTGTGTATGTCTTTGTTACTTGGTGACAGGGTCTGTCTGTGTTACTGGGTATCAGTGTATGTCTTTGTGGCTTGGTATCAGTGTATGTCTTTGTTACTGGGTGTCAGTGTGTGTCTGTGTTACTGGGTATCAGTGTATGTCTTTCTGACTTGGTAACAGTGTATGTCTTTGTTACTGGGTGTCAGTGTGTGTCTGTGTTACTGGGTATCAGTGTATGTATGTGTGACTTGGTATCAGTGCATAGTCTTTGTTACTAGGTGTCAGTGTGTGTCTGTGTTCCTGGGTATCAGTGTATGTCTTTGTGACTTGGTGTCAGTGTATGTCTTTGTTACTGGGTGTCAGTGTGTGTCTTTGTGATTGGTGTCAGTGTATGTCTGTGTTACTTGGGCTAAGTGTGTGTCTGTGTTACTGGGTGTCAGTGTATGTCTTAGTTACTTGGTGTCAGTGTATATCTGCGTTACTTGGGGTAAGTATGTGTCTGTGTTACTGCGTGTCAGTGTGTGTCTGTGTTACTTGGTGTAAGTCTATGTCTTTGTTACTTGGTGTCCGTGTGTGTCTGTGTTACTGGGTTTCAGTGTATGTCTTTGTTACTGGGTGTCAGTGTGTTTCTGTGTTACTGGGTATCAGTGTATGTCTTTGTGACTTGGTATCAGTGTATGTCATTGTTACTGGGTGTCAGTGTGTGTCTGTGTTCCTGGGAATCAGTGTATGTCTTTGTTACTGGGAGTCAGTGTGTGTCTTTGTGACTTGGTATCAGTGTATGTCTGTGTTACTTGGTGTCAGTGTGTGTCTGTGTTACTGGGTGTCAGTGTGTGTCTGTGTTACTTGGTGTAAGTGTGTGTCTTTGTTACTTGGTGTAAGTGTATGTCTTTGTTAATTGGTGTCTGTGTGTGTGTTTGTTACTTGGTGACAGGGTGTGTCTGTGTTCTTGGGTATCAGCGTATGTCTTTGTGACTTGGTATCAGTGTATGTCTTTGTTACTGGGTGTCAGTGTGTGTCTGTGTTACTGGGTATCAGTGTATGTCTTTGTTACTTGGTAACAGTGTATGTCTTTGTAACTGGGTGTCAGTGTGTGTCTGTGTTACTGGGTATCAGTGTATGTCATTGTGACTTGGTATCAGTGTATGTCTTTGTTACTAGGTGTCTGTGTGTGTCTGTGTTCCTGGGTATCAGTGTATGTCTTTGTGACTTGGTGTCAGTGTATGTCTTTGTTACTGGGTGTCCGCGTGTGTCTTTGTGATTGGTGTCAGTGTATGTCTGTGTTACTTGGTGTAAGTGTGTGTCTGTGTTACTGGGTGTCAGTGTATGTCTTTGTTACTTGGTGTCAGTGTATGTCTGCGTTACTTGGGGTATGTATGTGTCTGTGTTACTGGGTGTCAGTGTGTGTCTGTGTTACTTGGTGTAAGTCTATGTCTGTGTTACTGGGGGTCTGTGTGTGTCTGTGATACTGGGGGTCAGTGTGTGTTTCTAACTGGATGTCAGTGTGTGTCTGTGTTACTGGGTGTCAGTGTATGTCTTTGTTACTGGATGTATGTGTGTGTCTGTGTTACTGGGTATCAGTGTATGTCTTTGTTACTTGGTGTCAGTGTATGTCTGTGTTACTTGGTGTAAGTGTGTGTCTGTGTATCAGTGTATGTCTTAGTGACTTGGTGTCAGTGTATGTCTTTGTTACTGGGTATCAGTGTATGTCTTTGTTACTTGGTGTCAGAGTATATCTGTGTTACTTGGTGTAAGTGTCTGTCTTTGTTACTTGGTGTAAGTGTATGTCTGTGTTACTTGGTGTAAGTGTGTGTCTGTGTTCCTGGGTATCAATGTATTTCTTTGTTACTTGGTGTCAGTGTATGTCTGTGTTACTTGGTGTAAGTGTGTGTCTTTGTTAATTGGTGTCCGTGTGTGTCTGTGTTACTGGGTGTCAGTGTATGTCTTTGTTACTGGGTGTCAGTGTATGTCTTTGTTACTTGGTGTAAGTGTGTGTCTGTGATACCGGGTATCAGTGTATGTCTTTGTGACTTGGTAACAGTGTATGTCTTTGTTACTGGGTGTCAGTGTGTGTCTGTGTTACTGGGTATCAGTGTATGTCTGTGTGACTTGGTATCAGTGCATGTCTTTGTTACTAGGTGTCAGTGTGTGTCTGTGTTCCTGGGTATCAGTGTATGTCTTTGTGACTTGGTGTCAGTGTATGTCTTTGTTACTGGGTGTCAGTGTGTGTCTTTGTGATTGGTGTCAGTGTATGTCTGTGTTACTTGGGCTAAGTGTGTGTCTGTGTTACTGGGTGTCAGTGTATGTCTTAGTTACTTGGTGTCAGTGTATATCTGCGTTACTTGGGGTAAATATGTGTCTTTGTTACTGCGTGTCAGTGTGTATCTGTGTTACTTGGTGTAAGTCTATGTCTTTGTTACTTGGTGTCCGTGTGTGTCTGTGTTACTGGGTTTCAGTGTATGTCTTTGTTACTGGGTGTCAGTGTGTTTCTGTGTTACTGGGTATCAGTGTATGTCTTTGTGACTTGGTATCAGTGTATGTCTTTGTTACTGGGTGTCAGTGTGTGTCTGTGTTCCTGGGAATCAGTGTATGTCTTTGTTACTGGGAGTCAGTGTATGTCTTTGTGACTTGGTATCAGTGTATGTCTGTGTTACTTGGTGTCAGTGTGTGTCTGTGTTACTGGGCATCAGTGTATGTTTTTGTTACTTGGTGGCAGTGTATGTCTGTGTTACTTGGTGTAAGTGTGTGTCTGTGTTACTGGGCGGCAGAGTGTGTCTGCGTTACTTTGTGTAAATGTGTGTCTTTGTTACTTGGTGTAAGTGTGTGTCTGTGATACTGGGTATCAGTGTATGTCTTTGTTACTTGATGTCAGTGTATGTCTGTGTTACTTGGTGTCAGTGTGTGTCTGTGTGACTGGGCATTAGTGTATGTATTTGTTACTTGGTGGCAGTGTATTTCTGTGTTACTTGGTGTAAGTGTGTGTCTGTGTTACTGGGTGGCAGTGTGTTTCTGTGTAACTTTGTGTAAATGTGTGTCTTTGTTACTTGGTGTCCCTGTGTGTCTGTGGTACTGGGTGTTAGTGCATGTCTTTGTTACTTGTTGCCATTGTATATCTGTGTTACTTGGTGTAAGTGTGTGTCTTTCTTACTTGGTGTAATGGTATGTCTTTGTTACTTGGTGTCAGTGTATGTCTGTGTTACTTGTTGTAAGTTTATGTCTGTGTTCCTGGGTATCAGTGTATGTCTTTGTTACTTGGTGTCAGTGTATGTCTGTGTTACTTGGTGTAAGTGTGTGTCTGTGTTACTGGGTATCAGTGTATGTCTTTGTTAGTTGGTGTCAGTGTATGTCTGTGTTACTTGGTGTAAGTGTGTGTCTGTGTTACTGGGTGTCAGTGTGTGTCTGTGTTACTTGGTGTAAGTGTGTGTCTTTGTCACTTGGTGTCCGCGTGTGCCTGTGTTACTGGGTGTCAGTGTATGTTTTTGTTACTGGGTGTCAGTGTATGTCTTTGTTACTTGGTGTAAGTGTGTGTCTGTGTTACTGGGTATCAGTGTCTGTCTTTGTTACTTGGTGTAAGTGTGTGTCTGTGTTACTTGGTGTAAGTGTGTGTCTTTGTTACTTGGTGTAAGTGTATGTCTTTGTTAATTGGTGTCTGTGTGTGTCTTTGTTACTTGGTGACAGGGTGTGTCTGTGTTACTGGGTATCAGCGTATGTCTTTGTGACTTTGTATCAGTGTATGTCTTTGTTACTGGGTGTCAGTGTGTGTCTGTGTTACTGGGTATCAGTGTATGTCTTTGTTACTTGGTAACAGTGTATGTCTTTGTAACTGGGTGTCAGTGTGTGTCTGTGTTACTGGGTATCAGTGTATGTCATTGTGACTTGGTATCAGTGTATGTCTTTGTTACTAGGTGTCAGTGTGTGTCTGTGTTCCTGGGTATCAGTGTATGTCTTTGTGACTTGGTGTCAGTGTATGTCTTTGTTACTGGGTGTCCGCGTGTGTCTTTGTGATTGGTGTCAGTGTATGTCTGTGTTACTTGGTGTAAGTGTGTGTCTGTGTTACTGGGTGTCAGTGTATGTCTTTGTTACTTGGTGTCAGTGTATGTCTGCGTTACTTGGGGTATGTATGTGTCTGTGTTACTGGGTGTCAGTGTGTGTCTGTGTTACTTGGTGTAAGTCTATGTCTGAGTTACTGGGGGTCTGTGTGTGTCTGTGATACTGGGGGTCAGTGTGTGTTTCTAACTGGATGTCAGTGTGTGTCTGTGTTACTGGGTGTCAGTGTATGTCTTTGTTACTGGGTGTATGTGTGTGTCTGTGTTACTGGGTATCAGTGTATGTCTTTGTTACTTGGTGTCAGTGCATGTCTGTGTTACTTGGTGTAAGTGTGTGTCTGTGTATCAGTGTATGTCTTAGTGACTTGGTGTCAGTGTATGTCTTTGTTACTGGGTATCAGTGTATGTCTTTGTTACTTGGTGTCAGTGTATATCTGTGTTACTTGGTGTAAGTGTCTGTCTTTGTTCCTTGGTGTAAGTGTGTGTCTGTGTTACTTGGTGTAAGTGTGTGTCAGTGTTCCTGGGTATCAATGTATTTCTTTGTTACTTGGTGTCAGTGTATGTCTGTGTTACTTGGTGTAAGTGTGTGTCTTTGTTAATTGGTGTCCGTGTGTGTCTGTGTTACTGGGTGTCAGTGTATGTCTTTGTTACTGGGTGTCAGTGTATGTCTTTGTTACTTGGTGTAAGTGTGTGTCTGTGATACCGGGTATCAGTGTCTGTCTTTGTGACTTGGTGTCAGTGTATGTCTTTGTTACTTGGTGTAAGTGTGTGTCTGTGTTACTGGGATTCAGTGTTTGTCTTTGTTACTTGGTGTCAGTGTATGTGAAAATACTTGGTGAAAGTGTATGTCTTTGTTACTTGGTGTAATTGTCTGTCTTTGTTACTTGGTGTAAGTGTATGTCTTTGATACTTGATGTCAGTGTATGCCTTTGTTATTTGGTGTCAGTGAATGTCTGTGTTACTTGGTGTAAGTGTGTGTCTTTGTTACTTGGTGTAAGTGTATGTCTTTGTTACTTGGTGTCAGTGCATGTCTTTGTTACTTGGTGTCAGTGTGTGTCTGTGTTACTGGGTATCAGTGTATGTCTTTGTGACTTGGTATCAGTGTATGTCTTTGTTCCTTGGTGTCAGTGTCTGCTTGTTTTACTAGGTATCAGTGTATGTCTTTGTGACTTGTTATCAGTGTATGTCTTTGTTAATGGGTGTCAGTGTGTTTCTGTGTTACTGGGTATCAGTGTATGTCTTTGTGACTTGGTATCAATGTATGTCATTGTTACTGGGTGTCAGTGTGTGTCTGTGTTCCTGGGTATCAGTGTATGTCTTTGTGACTTGGTGTCAGTGTATGTCTTTGTTACTGGGTGTCAGTGTGTGCCTTTGTGACTTGGTGTCAGTGTATGTCATTGTTACTTGATGTAAGTGTGTGCCTGTGATACTGGGTATAAGTGTATGTCTTTGTTTCTTGGTGTCAGTGTATGTCTGTGTTACTTGGTGTAAGTGCGTGTCTGTGTATCAGTGTATGACTTTGTGCCTTGGTGTCAGTGTATGTGTTTGTTACTGGGTGTCAGTGTTTGTCTTTGTGATTTGGTGTCAGTGTATGTCTGTGTTACTGGGGGTCAGTGTGTGTCTGTGTTACTGGGGGTCAGTGTGTGTTTCTAACTGGGTGTCAGTGTGTGTCTGTGTTACTGGGTATCAGTGTATGTATTTGTTACTTGGTGTCAGTGTATGTCTGTGTTACTTGGTGTAAGTGTATGTCTTTGTTACTTGATGTAAGTGTGTGTCTGTGTTACTTGGTGTAAGTGTGTGTCTGTGTTCCTGGGTATCATTCTATGTCTTTGTTACTTGGTGTCAGTGTATGTCTGTGTTACTTGGTGTCCGTGTGTGTCTGTGTTACTGGGTGTTAGTGCATGTCTTTGTTACCTGTTGCCATTGTATATCTGTGTTACTTGGATTAAGTGTGTGTCTTTGTTACTTGGTGTAATTGTATGTCTTTGTTACTTGGTGTCAGTGTATGTCTGTGTTCCTGGGTATCAGTGTATGTCTTTGTTACTTGGTTTCAGTGTATGTCTGTGTTACTTGGTGTAAGTGTGTGTCTGTGTTACTGGATATCAGTGTATGTCTTTGTTACTTGGTGTCAGTGTGTGTCTGTGTTACTTGGTGTAAGTGTGTGTCTTTGTTACTTGGTGTCCGTGTGTGTCTGTGTTACTGGGTGTCAGTGTATGTCTTTGTTACTGGGTGTCAGTGTATGTCTTTGTTACTTGGTGTAAGTGTGTCTCTATGTTACTGGGTATCAGTGTCTGACTTTGTTAATTGGAGTAAGTTTATGTCTGTGTTACTTGGTGTCAGTGTGTGTCTTTGTTACTTGGAGTCCGTGTGTGTCTGTGTTACTGGGTGCCAGTGCATGTCTTTGTTACTTGGTGCCAGTGTATATCTGTGTTACTTGGTGTAAGTGTGTGTCTTTGTTACTTGATGTAATTGTATGTATTTGTTACTTGGTGTAAGTGTGTGTCTGTGTTACTTGGTGTAAGTGTGTGTCTGTGTTCCTGGGTATCAATGTATTTCTTTGTTACTTGGTGTCAGTGTATGTCTGTGTTACTTGGAGTAAGTGTGTGTCTTTGTTAATTGGTGTCCGTGTGTGTCTGTGTTACTGGGTGTCAGTGTATGTCTTTGTTACTGGGTGTCAGTGTATGTCTTTGTTACTTGGTGTAAGTGTGTGTCTGTGATACCGGGTATCAGTGTCTGTCTTTGTGACTTGGTGTCAGTGTATGTCTTTGTTACTTGGTGTAAGTGTGTGTCTGTGTTACTGGGATTCAGTGTTTGTCTTTGTTACCTGGTGTCAGTGTATGTCAAAATACTTGGTGAAAGTGTATGTCTTTGTTACATGGTGTAATTATCTGTCTTTGTTACTTGGTGTAAGTGTATGTCTTTGATACTTGATGTCAGTGTATGCCTTTGTTATTTGGTGTCAGTGAATGTCTGTGTTACTTGGTGTAAGTGTGTGTCTTTGTTACTTGGTTTAAGTGTATGTCTTTGTTACTTGGTGTCAGTGCATGTCTTTGTTACTTGGTGTCAGTGTGTGTCTGTGTTACTGGGTATCAGTGTATGTCTTTGTGACTTGGTATCAGTGTATGTCTTTGTTCCTGTGTGTCAGTGTGTGCTTGTTTTACTAGGTATCAGTGTATGTCTTTGTGACTTGGTATCAGTGTATGTCTTTGTTACTGGTTGTCTGTGTGTTTCTGTGTTACTGGGTATCAGTGTATGTCTTTGTGACTTGGTATCAGTGTATGTCATTGTTACTGGGTGTCAGTGTGTGTCTGTGTTCCTGGGTATCAGTGTATGTCTTTGTGACTTGGTGTCAGTGTATGTCTTTGTTACTGGGTGTCAGTGTGTGCCTTTGTTACTTGGTGGCAGTGTATGTCATTGTTACTTGATGTAAGTGTGTGCCTGTGATACTGGGTATAAGTGTATGTCTTTGTTTCTTGTTGTCAGTGTATGTCTGTGTTACTTGGTGTAAGTGCGTGTCTGTGTATCAGTGTATGTCTTTGTGACTTGGTGTCAGTGTATGTGTTTGTTACTGGGTGTCAGTGTGTGTCTTTGTGACTTGGTGTCAGTGTATGTCTGTGTTACTGGGGGTCAGTGTGTGTTTCTAACTGGGTGTCAGTGTGTGTCTGTGTTACTGGGTATCAGTGTATGTCTTTGTTACTTGGTGTCAGTGTATGTCTGTGTTACTTGGTGTAAGTGTATGTCTTTGTTACTTGATGTAAGTGTGTGTCTGTGTTACTTGGTGTAAGTGTGTGTCTGTGTTCCTGGGTATCATTGTATGTCTTTGTTACTTGGTGTCAGTGAATGTCTGTGTTACTTGGTGTCCGTGTGTGTCTGTGTTACTGGGTGTTAGTGCATGTCTTTGTTACTGTGTGTCAGTGTGTGTCTTTGTGACTTGGTGTCAGTGTATGTCTTTGTTACTTGATGTAAGTGTGTGTCTGTGATACTGGGTATCAGTTTATGTCTTTGTTACTTGGTGTCAGTGTATGTCTTTGTTACTGGGTGTCAGTGTGTGTCTTTGTGACTTGGTGTCAGTGTATGTCTGTGTTACTGGGGGTCAGTGTGTGTCTGTGTTACTGGGGGTCAGTGTGTGTTTCTAACTGGGTGTCAGTGTGTGTCTGTGTTACTGGGTATCAGTGCATGTCTTTGTTACTTGGTGTCAGTGTATGTCTGTGTTACTTAGTGTAAGTGTATGTCTTTGTTATTTGGTGTAAGTGTGTGTCTGTGTTACTTGGTGTAAGTGTGTGTCTGTGTTCATGGGTATCATTGTCTGTCTTTGTTACTTCGTGTCAGTGTATGTCTGTGTTACTTGATGTAAGTGTGTGTCTGTGTTACTGGGTGACAGTGTGTGTCTGTGTTACTTTGTGTAAGTGTGTGTATTTGTTACTTGGTGTCCGTGTGTGTCTGTGTAACTTGCTGTAAGTGTGTGTCTGTGTTACGAGGTATCAGTGTATGTCTTTGTTACTTGGTATCAGTGAATGTCTGTGTTACTTGGTGTAAGTGTGTGTCTGTGTTACTGGGTATCAGTGTATGTCTTTGTTACTTGGTGTCAGTGTATGTTTGTGTTACTTGGTGTAAGTGTGTGTCTGTGTTACTGGGTGGCAGTGTGTGTCTGTGTTACTTTGTGTAAGTGTGTGTCTTTGTTACTTGGTGTCCGTGTGTGTCTGTGGTACTGGGTGTTAGTGCATGTCTTTGTTACTTGTTGCCATTGTATATCTGTGTTACTTGGTGTAAGTGTGTGTCTTTGTTACTTGGTGTAATTGTACGTCTTTGTTACTTGGTGTCAGTGTATGTCTGTGTTACTTGGTGTAAGTGTATGTCTTTGTTACTTGGTTTAAGTGTTTGTCTGTTTTACTTGGTGTAAGTGTGTGTCTGTGTTCCTGCGTATCAGTGTATGTCTTTGTTATTGGTGTCAGTGTCTGTCTGAGTTTCTTGGTGTAAGTGTGTGTCTGTGTTACTGGGTATCAGTGTGTGTCTTTGTTACTGTGTATCAGTGCATGTCTTTGTGACTTGGTGTAATTGTATGTATTTGTTACTTGGTGTCAGTGTATGTCTGTGTTACTTGTTGTAAGTGTGTGTCTGTGTTACTGGGTGTCAGTGTGTGTCTGTGTTACTTGGTGTAAGTGTGTGTCTTTGTCACTTGGTGTCCACGTGTGCCTGTGTTACTGGGTTTCAGTGTATGTTTTTGTTACTGGGTGTCAGTGTATGTCTTTGTTACTTGGTGTAAGTGTGTGTCTGTGTTACTGGGTATCAGTGTCTGTCTTTGTTACTTGGTGCAAGTGTGTGTCTGTGTTACTTGGTGTAAGTGTGTGTCTTTGTTACTTGGTGTAAGTGTATGTCTTTGTTACTTGGTGTCTGTGTATGTCTTTGTTACTTGGTGACAGGGTGTGTCTGTGTTACTGGGTATCAGTGTATGTCTTTGTGACTTGGTATCAGTGTATGTCTTTGTTCCTGGGTGTCAGTGTGTGTCTGTGTTACTGGGTATCAGTGTATGTCTTTGTTACTTGGTAACAGTGTATGTCTTTGTTACTGGGTGTCAGTGTGTGTCTGTGTTACTAGGTATCAGTGTATGTCATTGCGACTTGGTATCATTGTATGTCTTTGTTGCTAGGTGTCAGTGTGTGTCTTTGTTACTGGGTGTCAGTGTGTGTCTTTGTGATTGGTGTCAGTGTATGTCTGTGTTACTTGGTGTAAGTGTGTGTCTGTGTTACTGGGTGTCAGTGTATGTCTTTGTTAAATGGTGTCAGTGTATGACTGCGTTACTTGGGGTAAGTATGTGTCTGTGTTACTGGGTGTCAGAGTCTGTCTGTGTTACTTGGTGTAAGTCTATGTCTTTGTTACTTGGTGTCCGTGTGTGTCTGTGTTACTGGGTGTCAGTGTATGTCTTTGTTACTGGGTGTAAGTGTGTGTCTGTGTTCCTGGGTATCAGTGTATGTCTTTGTTACTTGGTGTCAGTATATGTCTGTGTTACTTGGTGTAAGTGTGTGTCTGTGTATCAGTGTATTTCTTAGTGACTTGGTGTCAGTGTATGTCTTTGTTACTGGGTGTCAGTGTATGTCTTTGTGACTTGGTGTCAGTGTATGTCTGTTTTACTGGGGGTCAGTGTGTGTCTGTGATACTGGGGGTCAGTGTGTGTTTATAACTGGATGTCAGTGTGTGTCTGTGTTACTGGGTATCAGTGTATGTCTTTGTTACTTGGTGTCAGTGTATATCTGTGTTACTTGGTGTAAGTGTATGTCTTTGTTACTTGGTGTAAGTGTGTGTCTGTGTTACTTGGTGTAAGTGTGTGTCTGTGTTCCTGGGTATCATTCTATTTCTTTGTTACTTGGTGTCAGTGTATGACTGTGTTACTTGGTGTAAGTGTGTGTCTTTGTTAATTGGTGTCCGTGTGTGTCTGTGTTACTGGGTGTCAGTGTATGTCTTTGTTACTGGGTGTCAGTGTATGTCTTTGTTACTTGGTGTAAGTGAGTGTCTGTGTTACCGGGTATCAGTGTCTGTCTTTGTTACTTGGTGTAAGTGTGTGTCTTTGTTATTGGGTATCAGTGTATGTCTTTGTTACTTGGTGTCAGTGTATGTCTGTGTGACTTGGTGTAAGTGTTTGTCTGTGTTACTGGGTATCAGTGTCTGTCTTTGTGACTTGGTGTCAGTTTTTGTCTTTGTTACTGGGTGTCATTGTGTGTCTTTGTGACTTGGTGTCAGTGTATGTCTTTGTTACATGGTGTAAGTGTGTGTCTGTGTTACTGGGTTTCGGTGTATGTCTTTGTTACTTGGTGTCAGTGTATGTCTAAATACTTGGTGTAAGTGTATGTCTTTGTTACCTGGTGTAATTGTCTGTCTTTGTTACTTGGTGTAAATGTATGCCTTTGATACTTGATGTCAGTGTATGCCTTTGTTACTTGGTGTCAGTGTATGTCTGTGTTACTTGGTGTAAGTGTGTGTCTTTGTTACTTGGTGTAAGTGTATGTCTTTGTTACTTGGTGTCAGTGCATGTCTTTGTTACTTGGTGTCAGTGTGTGTCTTTGTTACTGGGTATCAGTGTATGTCTTTGTGACTTGGTATCAGTGTATGTCTTTGTTCCTGGGTGTCAGTGTGTGCCTGTGTTACTAGGTATCAGTGCATGTCTTTGTGACTTTGTATCAGTGTATGTCTTTGTTACTGGGTGTCAGTGTGTTTCTGTGTTACTGGGTATCAGTGTATGTCTTTGTGACTTGGTATCAGAGTATGTCATTGTTACTGGGTATCAGTGTGTGTCTGTGTTCCTGGGTATCAGTGTATGTCTTTGTGACTTGGTGTCAGTGTATGTCTTTGTTACTGGGTGTCAGTGTGTGCCTTTGTGACTTGGTGTCAGTGTATGTCTTTGTTACTTGATGTAAGTGTGTGTCTGTGATACTGGGTATAAGTGTATGTCTTTGTTTCTTGGTGTCAGTGTATGTCTGTGTTACTTAGTGTAAGTGCCTGTCTGTGTATCAGTGTATGTCTTTGTGACTTGGTGTAAGTGTATGTGTTTGTTACTGGGTGTCAGTGTGTGTCTTTGTGATTTGGTGTCAGTGTATGTCTGTGTTGCTGGGGGTCAGTGTGTGTCTGTGTTACTGGGGGTCAGTGTGTGTTTCTAACTGGGTGTCAGTGTGTGTCTGTGTTACTGGGTATCAGAGTATGTCTTTGTTACTTGGTGTCAGTGTATGTCTGTGTTACTTGGTGTAAGTGTATGTCTTTGTTACTTGGTGTAAGTGTGTGTCTGTGTTACTTGGTGTAAGTGTGTGTCTGTGTTCCTGGGTATCATTGTATGTCTTTGTTACTTGGTGTCAGTGTATGTCTGTGTTACTTGTGTCCGTGTGTGTCTGTGTTACTGGGTGTTAGTGCATGTCTTTGTTACTTGTTGCCTTTGTATATCTGTGTTACTTGGTGTAAGTGTGTGTCTTTGTTACTTTGTGTAATTGTATGTCTTTGTTACTTGGTGTCAGTGTTTGTCTGTGTTCCTGTGTATCAGTGTATGTCTTTGTTACTTGGTTTCAGTGTATGTCTGTGTTACTTGGTGTAAGTGTGTGTCTGTGTTACTGGGTATCAGTGTATGTCTTTGTTACTTGGTGTCAGTGTGTGTCTGTGTTACTTGGTGTAAGTATGTGTCTTTGTTACTTGGTGTCAGTGTATGTCTTTGTTACTGGGTGTCAGTGTATGTCTTTGTTACTTGGTGCAAGTGTGTCTCTGTGTTACTGGGTATCAGTGTCTGTCTTTGTTAATTGGTGTAAGTGTATGTCTGTGATACTTGGTGTAAGTGTGTATCTTTGTTACTTGGTGTCCGTGTGTGTCTGTGTTACTGGGTGTCAGTGCATGTCTTTGTTACTTGTTGCCATTTTATATCTGTGTTACTTGGTGGAAGTGTGTGTCTTTGTTACTTGGTGTAATTGTATGTCTTTGTTTCTTGGTGTCAGTGTATGTCTGTGTTACTTGGTGTAAGTGTATGTCTTTGTTACTTGGTCTAAGTGTGTGTCTGTGTTACTTGGTGTAAGTGTGTGTCTGTGTTCCTGGATATCAGTGTATGTCTTTGTTACTTGGTGTCAGTGTATGTCTGTGTTACTTGGTGTAAGTGTGTGTCTGTGTTACTGGGTATAAGTGTATGTCTTTGTTACTTGGTGTCAGTGTATGTCTGTGTTACTTGGTCAAGTGTGTGTCAGTGTTACTGGGTGTCAGTGTGTGTCTGTGTTACTTGGTGTAAGTGTGTGTCTTTGTTACTTGGTGTCCGTGTGTGTCTGTGTTACTGGGTGTCATTGTATGTCTTTGTTACTTGGTGTCGGTGTATGTCTTTGTTACTGTTTATTAGGGTTTCTCTGTGTTACTGGGTGTCAGTGTATGTCTTTGTTACTTGGTGTAAGTGTGTCTCTGTGTTACTGGGTATCAGTGTCTGACTTTGTTAATTGGTGTAAGTGTATGTCTGTGTTACTTGGTGTAAGTGTGTGTCTTTGTTACTTGGTGTCCGTCTGTGTCTGTGTTACTGGGTGTCATGGCATTTCATTGTTACTTGGTGCCAGTGTATATCTGTGTTACTTGGTGTAAGTGTGTGTCTTTGTTACTTGGTGTAATTGTATGTATTTGTTTCTTGGTGTCAGTGTATGTCTGTGTTACTTGGTGTAAGTGTATGTCTGTGTTACTTGGTCTAAGTGTGTGTCTGTGTTACTTGGTGTAAGTGTGTGTCTGTGTTCCTGGGTATCAGTGTATGTCTTTGTTACTTGGTGTCAGTGTATGTCTGTGATACTTGGTGTAACTGTCTGTCTGTGTTACTGGGTATCAGTGTATGTCTTTGTTACTTGGAGTCAGTGCATGTCTGTGTTACATGGTCAAGTGTGTGTCTGTGTTACTGGGTGTCAGTGTGTGTCTGTGTTACTTGGTGTAAGTGTGTGTCTTTGTTACTTGGTTTCCGTGTGTGTCTGTGTTACTGGGTGTCATTGTATGTCTTTGTTACTTGGTGTCTGTGTATGTCTTTGTTACTGTTTATTAGTGTTACTCTGTGTTACTGGGTTTCAGTGTATGTCTTTGTTACTTGGTGTAAGTTTGTGTCTGTGTTACTGGGTATCAGTGTCTGTCTTTGTTAATTGGTGTAAGTGTGAGTCTTTGTTACTTGGTGTAATTGTATGTCTTTGTTACTTGGTGTCAGTGTATGTCTGTGTTACTTGTTGTAATTGTATGTCTTTGTTACTTGGTGTAAGTGTGTGTCTGTGTTACTTGGTGTAAGTGTGTGTCTTTGTGACTTGGTGTCCGTGTGTGTCTGTGTTACTTGGTGTCAGTGCATGTCTTTGTTACTTGGTGTCAGTGCATGTCTTTGTTACTTGCTGTCAGTGTGGATCTGTGTTACTGGGTATCAGTGTATGTCTTTGTATATTGGTATCAGTGTAAGTCTTTATTACTGGGTGTCAAAGTGTGTCTGTGTTACTGGGTATCAGTGTATGTCTTTGTGACGTTGTATCAGTGTATGTCTTTGTTACTGCTTGTCAGTGTGTTTCTGTGTTATGGGTATCAGTGTATGTCTTTGTGACTTGGCATCAGTGTATGTCTTTGTTACTGGGTGTCAGTGTGTGTCTGTGTTCCTGGGTATCAGTGTATGTCTTTGTGACTTGGTGTCAGTTTATGTCTTTGTTACTGTGTGTCAGTGTTTGTCTTTGTGACTTGGTGTCAGGGTATGTCTTTGTTACTTGATGTTAGTGTGTGTCTGTGATATTGGGTATCAGTATATGTCTTTGTGACTTGGTGTCAGTGTATGTCTTTGTTACTGGGTGTCAGTGTGTGTCTTTGTGACTTAGTGTTTGTGTATGTCTGTGTTACTGGGTGTCAGTGTGTGTCTGTGTTACTGGTGGTCAGTGTGTGTTTCTAACTGGGTGTCAGTGTGTGTCTGTGTTACTGGGTATCAGTGTATGTCTTTGTTACTTGGTGTCAGTGTATGTCTGTGTTAATTGGTGTAATTGTGTGTCTGTGTTACTTGGTGTAAGTGTGTGTCTGTGTTCATGGGTATCACTGTCTGTCTTTGTTACTTCGTGTCAGTGTATGTCTGTGTTACTTGGTGTAAGTGTGTGTCTGTGTTACTGGGTATCAGTGTATGTCTTTGTTACTTGGTGTCAGTGTATGTCTGTGTTACTTGGTGGAAGTGTATGTCTTTGTTACTTGGTGAAAGTGTGTGTCTGTGTTACTTGGTGTAAATGTGTGCCTGTCTTACTTGGTGTCAGTGTGTTTCTGTGTTATATGGTGTAAGTGCATGTCTTTGTTTCTTGGTGCCATTGTATATCTGTGTTACTTAGTGTAAGTGTGTGTCTTTGTTACTTGGTGTAATTGTATGTCTTTGTTACTTGGTGTCAGTGTATGTCTGTGTTACTTCGTGTAAATGTATGTCTTCGTTACTTGGTGTAAGTGTGTGTCTGTGTTACAAGGTGTCCGTGTGTGTCTGTGTCGCTGGGTGTCATTGTTTGTCTTTGTTACTTGGTGTCTGTGTATGTCTTTGTTACTGGGTGTCAGTGTGTGTCTGTGTTACTTGGTGTCAGTGTCTGTCTGTGTTACTCGGTGTCAGTGTATGTCTTTGTTACTGGTGTCGGTGTATGTCTGTGTTACTTGGTCAAATGTGTGTCTGTGTTACTTGGTGTAAGTGTGTGTCTTTGTTACTTGGTGTCCGTGTGTGTCTGTGTTACTGGGTGTCATTGTATGTCTTTGTTACTTGGTGTCTGTGTATGTATTTGTTACTGAGTGTCAGTGTGTGTCTGTGTTACTTGGTGTCAGTGTGTGTTTGTTTGTGTTACTGGGTGTCAGTGTATGTCTTTGTTACTTGGTGTAAGTTTGTGTCTGTGTTACTGGGTATCAGTGTCTGTCTTTGTTACTTGGTTTAAGTGTGAGTCTTTGTTACTTGGTGTAATTGTATGTCTTTGTTACTTGGTGTCAGTGTATGTCTGTGTTACTTGGTTTCAGTGTATGTCTTTGTTAATTGGTGTAAGTGTGTGTCTGTGTTACTTGGTGTAAGTGTGTGTCTTTGTTACTTGGTGTCCGTGTGTGTCTGTGTTACTTGGTGTCAGTGCATGTCTTTGTTACTTGGTGTCAGTGCATGTCTTTGTTACTTGCTGTCAGTGTGCGTCTGTGTTACTGGGTATCAGTGTATGTCTTTGTATCTTGGTATCAGTGTCTGTCTTTATTACTGGGTGTCAGTGTGTGTCTGTGTTACTGGGTATCAGTGTATGTCTTTGTGACGTTGTATCAGTGTATGTCTTTGTTCCAGGGTGTCAGTGTGTCTCTGTGTTACTGGGTATCAGTCTATGTCTTTGTGCCTTGGTATCAGTGTATGTCTTTGTTACTGGGTATCAGTGTGTGTCTGTGTTCCTGGGTATCAGTGTATGTCTTTGTGACTTGATGTCAGTGTATGTCTTAGTTACTGGGTGTCAGTGTGTGTCTTTGTGACTTGGTGTCAGTGTATGTCTTTGTTAATTGATGTAAGTGTGTGTCTGTGATACTTGGTGTAAGTGTGTGTCTGTGTTCATGGGTATCACTGTCTGTCTTTGTTACTTCGTGTCAGTGTATGTCTGTGTTACTTGGTGTAAGTGTGTGTCTGTGTTACTGGGTATCAGTGTATGTCTTTGTTACTTGGTGTCAGTGTATGTCTGTGTTACTTGGTGGAAGTGTATGTCTTTGTTACTTGATGAAAGTGTGTGTCTGTGTTACTTGGTGTAAATGTGTGGCTGTCTTACTTGGTGTCAGTGTGTGTCTGTGTTATATGGTGTAAGTGCATGTCTTTGTTTCTTGGTGCCATTGTATATCTGTGTTACTTGGTGTAAGTGTGTGTCTTTGTTACTTGGTGTAATTGTATGTCTTTGTTACTTGGTGTCAGTGTATGTCTGTGTTACTTCGTGTAATTGTATGTCTTCGTTACTTGGTGTAAGTGTGTGTCTGTGTTACAAGGTGTCCGTGTGTGTCTGTGTCGCTGGGTGTCATTGTTTGTCTTTGTTACTTGGTGTCTGTGTATGTCTTTGTTACTGGGTGTCAGTGTGTGTCTGTGTTACTTGGTGTCAGTGTATGTCTGTGTTACTCGGTGTCAGTGTATGTCTTTGTTACTGGTGTCAGTGTATGTCTGTGTTACTTGGTCATGTGTGTGTCTGTGTTATTGGGTGTCAGTGTGTGTCTGTGTTACTTGGTGTAAGTGTGTGTCTGTGTTACTTGGTGTCCGTGTGTGTCTGTGTTACTGGGTGTCATTGTATGTCTTTGTTACTTGGTGTCTGTGTATGTATTTGTTACTGAGTGTCAGTGTGTGTCTGTGTTACTTGGTGTCAGTGTGTGTTTGTTTGTGTTACTGGGTGTCAGTGTATGTCTTGGTACTTGGTGTAAGTTTGTGTCTGTGTTACTGGGTATCAGTGCCTGTCTTTGTTACTTGGTTTAAGTGTGAGTCTTTGTTACTTGGTGTAATTGTATGTCTTTGTTACTTGGTGTCAGTGTATGTCTGTGTTACTTGGTGTCAGTGTATGTATTTGTTACTTGGTGTAAGTGTGTGTCTGTGTTACTTGGTGTAAGTGTGTGTCTTTGTTACTTGGTGTCCGTGTGTGTCTGTGTTACTTGGTGTCAGTGCATGTCTTTGTTACTTGGTGTCAGTGCATGTCTTTGTTACTTGCTGTCAGTGTGCGTCTGTGTTACTGGGTATCAGTGTATGTCTTTGTATCTTGGTATCAGTGTCTGTCTTTATTACTGGGTGTCAGTGTGTGTCTGTGTTACTGGGTATCAGTGTATGTCTTTGTGACGTTGTATCAGTGTATGTCTTTGTTCCAGGGTGTCAGTGTGTTTCTGTGTTACTGGGTATCAGTCTATGTCTTTGTGACTTGGTATCAGTGTATGTCTTTGTTACTGGGTATCAGTGTGTGTCTGTGTTCCTGGGTATCAGTGTATGTCTTTGTGACTTGATGTCAGTGTATGTCTTAGTTACTGGGTGTCAGTGTGTGTCTTTGTGACTTCGTGTCAGTGTATGTCTTTGTTAATTGATGTAAGTGTGTGTCTGTGATACTGGGTATCAGTGAATGTCTTTGTTACTTGGTGTCAGTGTATGTTTGTGTTACTTGGTGTAAGTGTGTGTCTGTGAATCAGTGTATGTCTTTGTGACTTGGTGTCAGTGTATGTCTTTGTTGCTGGGTGTCAGTGTGTGTCTTTGTGACTTGGTGTCAGTGTATCTCTGTGTTACTGGGGGTCAGTGTGTGTCTGTGTTACTGGGGGTCAGTGTGTGTTTCTAACTGGGTGTCAGTGTGTGTCTGTGTTACTGGGTATCAGTGTATGTATTTGTTACTTGGTGTCAGTGTATGTCTGTGTTACTTGGTGTAAGTGTATGTCTTTTTTACTTGGTGTAAGTGTGTGTCTGTGTTACTTGGTGTAAGTGTGTGTCTGTGTTCCTGGGTATCATTGTATGTCTTTGTTACTTGGTGTCAGTGTATGTCTGTGTTACTTGGTGTAAGTGTGTGTCTGTGTTACTGGTTATCAGTGTATGTCTTTGTTACTTGGTGTCAGTGTATGTCTGTGTTACTTGGTGTAAGTGTGTGTCTGTGTTACTTGGTGTCAGATGTGTCTGTGTTACTTGGTGTAAGTGTGTGTCTGTGTTACTGGGTATCAGTGTATGTCTTTGTTACTTGGTGTCAGTGTATGTCTGTGTTACTTGGTGGAAGTGTATGTCTTTGTTACTTGATGAAAGTGTGTGTCTGTGTTACTTGGTGTAAATGTGTGGCTGTCTTACTTGGTGTCAGTGTGTGTCTGTGTTATATGGTGTAAGTGCATGTCTTTGTTTCTTGGTGCCATTGTATATCTGTGTTACTTGGTGTAAGTGTGTGTCTTTGTTACTTGGTGTAATTGTATGTCTTTGTTACTTGGTGTCAGTGTATGTCTGTGTTACTTCGTGTAATTGTATGTCTTCGTTACTTGGTGTAAGTGTGTGTCTGTTTTACAAGGTGACCGTGTGTGTCTGTGTCGCTGGGTGTCATTGTTTGTCTTTGTTACTTGGTGTCTGTGTATGTCTTTGTTACTGGGTGTCAGTGTGTGTCTGTGTTACTTGGTGTCAGTGTATGTCTGTGTTACTCGGTGTCAGTGTATGTCTTTGTTACTGGTGTCAGTGTATGTCTGTGTTACTTTGTCATGTGTGTGTCTGTGTTATTGGGTGTCAGTGTGTGTCTGTGTTACTTGGTGTAAGTGTGTGTCTGTGTTACTTGGTGTCCGTGTGTGTCTGTGTTACTGGGTGTCATTGTATGTCTTTGTTACTTGGTGTCTGTGTATGTATTTGTTACTGAGTGTCAGTGTGTGTCTGTGTTACTTGGTGTCAGTGTGTGTTTGTTTGTGTTACTGGGTGTCAGTGTATGTCTTGGTACTTGGTGTAAGTTTGTGTCTGTGTTACTGGGTATCAGTGTCTGTCTTTGTTACTTGGTTTAAGTGTGAGTCTTTGTTACTTGGTGTAATTGTATGTCTTTGTTACTTGGTGTCAGTGTATGTCTGTGTTACTTGGTGTCAGTGTATGTCTTTGTTAATTGGTGTAAGTGTATGCCTGTGTTACTTGGTGTAAGTGTGTGTCTTTGTTACTTGGTGTCCGTGTGTGTCTGTGTTACTTGGTGTCAGTGCATGTCTTTGTTCCTTGGTGTCAGTGCATGTCTTTGTTACTTGCTGTCAGTGTGCGTCTGTGTTACTGGGTATCAGTGTATGTCTTTGTATCTTGGTATCAGTGTCTGTCTTTATTACTGGGTGTCAGTGTGTGTCTGTGTTACTGGGTATCAGTGTATGTCTTTGTGACGTTGTATCAGTGTATGTCTTTGTTCCAGGGTGTCAGTGTGTTTCTGTGTTACTGGGTATCAGTCTATGTCTTTGTGACTTGGTGTCAGTGAATGTCTTTGTTACTTGGTGTCAGTGTATGTTTGTGTTACTTGGTGTAAGTGTGTGTCTGTGAATCAGTGTATGTCTTTGTGACTTGGTGTCAGTGTATGTCTTTGTTGCTGGGTGTCAGTGTGTGTCTTTGTGACTTGGTGTCAGTGTATCTCTGTGTTACAGGGGGTCAGTGTGTGTCTGTGTTACTGGGGGTCAGTGTGTGTTTCTAACTGGGTGTCAGTGTGTGTCTGTGTTACTGGGTATCAGTGTATGTATTTGTTACTTGGTGTCAGTGTATGTCTGTGTTACTTGGTGTAAGTGTATGTCTTTTTTACTTGGTGTAAGTGTGTGTCTGTGTTACTTGGTGTAAGTGTGTGTCTGTGTTCCTGGGTATCATTGTATGTCTTTGTTACTTGGTGTCAGTGTATGTCTGTGTTACTTGGTGTAAGTGTGTGTCTGTGTTACTGGTTATCAGTGTATGTCTTTGTTACTTGGTGTCAGTGTATGTCTGTGTTACTTGGTGTAAGTGTGTGTCTGTGTTACTTGGTGTCAGATGTGTCTGTGTTACTTGGTGTAAGTGTGTGTCTTTGTTACTTGGTGTCCGTGTGTGTCTGTGTTATTGGGTGTCAGTGCATGTATTTGTTACTTGGTGCCATTGTATATCAGTGTTACTTGGTGTAAGTGTGTGTCTTTGTTACCTGGTGTAATTGTATATCTTTGTTACTTGGTGTCAGTGTATGTCTGTGTTACTTGGTGTAATTGTATGTCTTTGTTACTTGGTGTAAGTGTGTGTCTGTGTTACTTGGTGTAAGTGTGTGTCTGTGTTCCTGGGTATCAGTGTATGTCTTTGTTACTTGGTGTCAGTGTATGTCTGTGTTACTTGGTGTAAGTGTGTGTCTTTGTTACTGGGTATCAGTGTATGTCTTTGTTACTTGGTGTCAGTGTATGTCTGTGTTACTTGGTGTAAGTGTGTGTCTGTGTTACTGGGTGTCAGTGTGTGTCTGTGTTACTTGGTGTAAGTGTGTGTCTTTGTTACTTGGTGTAATTGTATGTCTTTGTTACTTGGTGTCAGTGTATGTCTGTGTTACTTGGTGTCAGTGTATGTATTTGTTACTTGGTGTAAGTGTGTGTCTGTGTTACTTGGTGTAAGTGTGTGTCTTTGTTACTTGGTGTCCGTGTGTGTCTGTGTTACTTGGTGTCAGTGCATGTCTTTGTTACTTGGTGTCAGTGCATGTCTTTGTTACTTGCTGTCAGTGTGCGTCTGTGTTACTGGGTATCAGTGTATGTCTTTGTATCTTGGTATCAGTGTCTGTCTTTATTACTGGGTGTCAGTGTGTGTCTGTGTTACTGGGTATCAGTGTATGTCTTTGTGACTTTGTATCAGTGTATGTCTTTGTTACTGGGTATCAGTGTGTGTCTGTGTTACTGGGTATCAGTGTATGTCTTTGTGACCTGGTTTCAGTGTATGTCTTTGTTACTGGGTGTCAGTGTGTGTCTTTGGGACTTGGTGTCAGTGTATGTCTTTGTTACTTGATGTAAGTGTGTGTCTGTGATACTGGGTATCAGTGTATGTCTTTGTTACTTGGTGTCAGTGTATGTCTGTGTTACTTGGTGTAAGTGTGTGTCTGTGAATCAGTGTATGTCTTTGTGACTTGGTGTCAGTGTATGTATTTGTTACTGGTTGTCAGTGTGTGTCTTTGTGACTTGGTGTCAGTGTATGTCTGTGTTACTGGGGGTCAGTGTGTGTCTGTGTTACTGGGGGTCAGTGTGTGTTTCTAACTGGGTGTCAGTGTGTGTCTGTGTTACTGGGTATCAGTGTATGTCTTTGTTACTTGGTGTCAGTGCATGTCTGTGTTACTTGGTGTCAGTGGATGTCTTTTTTACTTGGTGTAAGTGTGTGTCTGTGTTACTTGGTGTAAGTGTGTGTCTGTGCTCCTGGGTATCATTGTATGTCTTTGTTACTTCGTGTCAGTGTATGTCTCTGTTACTTGGTGTAAGTGTGTGTCTGTGTTAATGGGTATCAGTGTATGTCTTTGTTACTTGGTGTCAGTGTATGTCTGTGTTACTTGGTGTAAGTGTGTGTCTGTGTTACTTGGTGTCAGTGTGTGTCTGTGTTACTTGGTGTAAGTGT
The DNA here is from genome assembly GCF_036365525.1 of Heterodontus francisci. Taxonomy (NCBI): domain Eukaryota; kingdom Metazoa; phylum Chordata; class Chondrichthyes; order Heterodontiformes; family Heterodontidae; genus Heterodontus; species Heterodontus francisci. Next base: position 12,882,699 of record NW_027140867.1, on the reverse strand, counting down.
GTGTCTTTGTTACTTGGTGTCCGTGTGTGTCTGTGTTATTTGGTGTCAGTGCATGTATTTGTTACTTGGTGCCATTGTATATCTGTGTTACTTCGTGTAAGTGTGTGTCTTTGTTACCTGGTGTAATTGTATGTCTTTGTTACTTGGTGTCAGTGTATGTCTGTGTTACTTGGTGTAATTGTATGTCTTTGTTACTTGGTGTAAGTGTTTGTATGTGTTACTTGGTGTAAGTGTGTGTCTGTGTTCCTGGGTATCAGTGTATGTCTTTGTTACTTGGTGTCAGTGTATGTCTTTGTTAATTGATGTAAGTGTGTGTCTGTGATACTGGGTATCAGTGAATGTCTTTGTTACTTGGTGTCAGTGTATGTTTGTGTTACTTGGTGTAAGTGTGTGTCTGTGAATCAGTGTATGTCTTTGTGACTTGGTGTCAGTGTATGTCTTTGTTGCTGGGTGTCAGTGTGTGTCTTTGTGACTTGGTGTCAGTGTATCTCAGTGTTACTGGGGGTCAGTGTGTGTCTGTGTTACTGGGGGTCAGTGTGTGTTTCTAACTGGGTGTCAGTGTGTGTCTGTGTTACTGGGTATCAGTGTATGTCTTTGTTACTTGGTGTCAGTGTATGTCTGTGTTACTTGGTGTAAGTGTATGTCTTTTTTACTTGGTGTAAGTGTGTGTCTGTGTTACTTGGTGTAAGTGTGTGTCTGTGTTCCTGGGTATCATTGTATGTCTTTGTTACTTGGTGTCAGTGTATGTCTGTGTTACTTGGTGTAAGTGTGTGTCTGTGTTACTGGTTATCAGTGTATGTCTTTGTTACTTGGTGTCAGTGTATGTCTGTGTTACTTGGTGTAAGTGTGTGTCTGTGTTACTTGGTGTCAGATGTGTCTGTGTTACTTGGTGTAAGTGTGTGTCTTTGTTACTTGGTGTCCGTGTGTGTCTGTGTTATTGGGTGTCAGTGCATGTATTTGTTACTTGGTGCCATTGTATATCTGTGTTACTTGGTGTATGTGTGTGTCTTTGTTACCTGGTGTAATTGTATGTCTTTGTTACTTGGTGTCAGTGTATGTCTGTGTTACTTGGTGTAATTGTATGTCTTTGTTACTTGGTGTAAGTGTGTGTCTGTGTTACTTGGTGTAAGTGTGTGTCTGTGTTCCTGGGTATCAGTGTATGTCTTTGTTACTTGGTGTCAGTGTATGTCTGTGTTACTTGGTGTAAGAGTGTGTCTTTGTTACTGGTTATCAGTGTATGTCTTTGTTACTTGGTGTCAGTGTATGTCTGTGTTACTTGGTGTAAGTGTGTGTCTGTGTTACTGGGTGTCAGTGTGTGTCTGTGTTACTTGGTGTAAGTGTGTGTCTTTGTTACTTGGTGTAATTGTATGTCTGTGTTACTTGGTGTCAGTGTATGTATTTGTTACTTGGTGTAAGTGTGTGTCTGTGTTACTTGGTGTAAGTGTGTGTCTTTGTTACTTGGTGTCCGTGTGTGTCTGTGTTACTTGGTGTCAGTGCATGTCTTTGTTACTTGGTGTCAGTGCATGTCTTTGTTACTTGCTGTCAGTGTGCGTCTGTGTTACTGGGTATCAGTGTATGTCTTTGTATCTTGGTATCAGTGTCTGTCTTTATTACTGGGTGTCAGTGTGTGTCTGTGTTACTGGTTATCAGTGTATGTCTTTGTGACTTTGTATCAGTGTATGTCTTTGTTACAGGGTGTCAGTGTGTTTCTGTGTTACTGGGTATCAGTGTATGTCTTTGTGACTTGGTATCAGTGTATGTCTTTGTTACTGGGTATCAGTGTGTGTCTGTGTTACTGGGTATCAGTGTATGTCTTTGTGACTTGGTGTCAGTGTATGTCTTTGTTACTGGGTGTCAGTGTGTGTCTTTGGGACTTGGTGTCAGTGTATGTCTTTGTTACTTGATGTAAGTGTGTGTCTGTGATACTGGGTATCAGTGTATGTCTTTGTTACTTGGTGTCAGTGTATGTCTGTGTTACTTGGTGTAAGTGTGTGTCTGTGAATCAGTGTATGTCTTTGTGACTTGGTGTCAGTGTATGTATTTGTTACTGGGTGTCAGTGTGTGTCTTTGTGACTTGGTGTCAGTGTATGTCTGTGTTACTGGGGGTCAGTGTGTGTCTGTGTTACTGGGGGTCAGTGTGTGTTTCTAACTGGGTGTCAGTGTGTGTCTGTGTTACTGGGTATCAGTGTATGTCTTTGTTACTTGGTGTCAGTGCATGTCTGTGTTACTTGGTGTCAGTGGATGTCTTTTTTACTTGGTGTAAGTGTGTGTCTGTGTTACTTGGTGTAAGTGTGTGTCTGTGCTCCTGGGTATCATTGTATGTCTTTGTTACTTCGTGTCAGTGTATGTCTCTGTTACTTGGTGTAAGTGTGTGTCTGTGTTAATGGGTATCAGTGTATGTCTTTGTTACTTGGTGTCAGTGTATGTCTGTGTTACTTGGTGTAAGTGTGTGTCTGTGTTACTTGGTGTCAGTGTGTGTCTGTGTTACTTGGTGTAAGTGTGTGTCTTTGTTACTTGGTGTCCGTGTGTGTCTGTGTTATTTGGTGTCAGTGTATGTCTGTGTTACTTGTTGCCATTGTATATCTGTGTTACTTGGTGTAAGTGTGTGTCTTTGTTACCTGGTGTAATTGTATGTCTTTGTTACTTGGTGTCAGTGTATGTCTGTGTTACTTGGTGTAATTGTATGTCTTTGTTACTTGGTGTAGGTGTGTGTATGTGTTACTTGGTGTACGTGTGTGTCTGTGTTCCTGGGTATCAGTGTATGTCTTTGTTACTTGGTGTCAGTGTATGTCTGTGTTACTTGGTGTAAGTGTGTGTCTTTGTTACTGGGTATCAGTGTATGTCTTTGTTACTTGGTGTCAGTGTATGTCTGTGTTACTTGGTGTAAGTGTGTGTCTGTGTTACTGGGTGTCAGTGTGTGTCTTTGTTACTTGGTGTAATTGTATGTCTTTGTTACTTGGTGTCAGTGTATGTATGTGTTACTTGGTGTCAGTGTATGTATTTGTTACTTGGTGTAAGTGTGTGTCTGTGTTACTTGGTGTAAGTGTGTGTCTTTGTTACTTGGTGTCCGTGTGTGTCTGTGTTACTTGGTGTCAGTGCATGTCTTTGTTACTTGGTGTCAGTGCATGTCTTTGTTACTTGCTGTCAGTGTGCGTCTGTGTTACTGGGTATCAGTGTATGTCTTTGTATCTTGGTATCAGTGTCTGTCTTTATTACTGGGTGTCAGTGTGTGTCTGTGTTACTGGGTATCAGTGTATGTCTTTGTGACTTTGTATCAGTGTCTGTCTTTGTTACAGGGTGTCAGTGTGTTTCTGTGTTACTGGGTATCAGTGTATGTCTTTGTGACTTGGTATCAGTGTATGTCTTTGCTACTTGGTGTCAGTGTATGTCTGTGTTACTTGGTGTAAGTGTATGTCTTTTTTACTTGGTGTAAGTTTGTGTCTGTGTTACTTGGTGTAAGTGTGTGTCTGTGTTCCTGGGTATCATTGTATGTCTTTGTTACTTGGTGTCAGTGTATGTCTGTGTTACTTGGTGTAAGTGTGTGTCTGTGTTACTGGTTATCAGTGTATGTCTTTGTTACTTGGTGTCAGTGTATGTCTGTGCTACTTGGTGTAAGTGTGTGTCTGTGTTACTTGGTGTCAGATGTGTCTGTGTTACTTGGTGTAAGTGTGTGTCTTTGTTACTTGGTGTCCGTGTGTGTCTGTGTTATTGGGTGTCAGTGCATGTATTTGTTACTTGGTGCCATTGTATATCTGTGTTACTTGGTGTAAGTGTGTGTCTTTGTTACCTGGTGTAATTGTATGTCTTTGTTACTTGGTGTCAGTGTATGTCTGTGTTACTTGGTGTAATTGTATGTCTTTGTTACTTGGTGTAAGTGTGTGTCTGTGTTACTTGGTGTAAGTGTGTGTCTGTGTTCCTGGGTATCAGTGTATGTCTTTGTTACTTGGTGTCAGTGTATGTCTGTGTTACTTGGTGTAAGTGTGTGTCTTTGTTACTGGGTATCAGTGTATGTCTTTGTTACTTGGTGTCAGTGTATGTCTGTGTTACTTGGTGTAAGTGTGTGTCTGTGTTACTGGGTGTCAGTGTGTGTCTGTGTTACTTGGTGTAAGTGTGTGTCTTTGTTACTTGGTGTAATTGTATGTCTTTGTTACTTGGTGTCAGTGTATGTCTGTGTTACTTGTTGTCAGTGTATGTATTTGTTACTTGGTGTAAGTGTGTGTCTGTGTTACTTGGTGTAAGTGTGTGTCTTTGTTACTTGGTGTCCGTGTGTGTCTGTGTTACTTGGTGTCAGTGCATGTCTTTGTTACTTGGTGTCAGTGCATGTCTTTGTTACTTGCTGTCAGTGTGCGTCTGTGTTACTGGGTATCAGTGTATGTCTTTGTATCTTGGTATCAGTGTCTGTCTTTATTACTGGGTGTCAGTGTGTGTCTGTGTTACTGGGTATCAGTGTATGTCTTTGTGACTTTGTATCAGTGTATGTCTTTGTTACAGGGTGTCAGTGTGTTTCTGTGTTACTGGGTATCAGTGTATGTCTTTGTGACTTGGTATCAGTGTATGTCTTTGTTACTGGGTATCAGTGTGTGTCTGTGTTACTGGGTATCAGTGTATGTCTTTGTGACTTGGTGTCAGTGTATGTCTTTGTTACTGGGTGTCAGTGTGTGTCTTTGGGACTTGGTGTCAGTGTATGTCTTTGTTACTTGATGTAAGTGTGTGTCTGTGATACTGGGTATAAGTGTATGTCTTTGTTACTTGGTGTCAGTGTATGTCTGTGTTACTTGGTGTAAGTGTGTGTCTGTGAATCAGTGTATGTCTTTGTGACTTGGTGTCAGTGTATGTATTTGTTACTGGGTGTCAGTGTGTGTCTTTGTGACTTGGTGTCAGTGTATGTCTGTGTTACTGGGGGTCAGTGTGTGTCTGTGTTACTGGGGGTCAGTGTGTGTTTCTAACTGGGTGTCAGTGTGTGTCTGTGTTACTGGGTATCAGTGTATGTCTTTGTTACTTGGTGTCAGTGCATGTCTGTGTTACTTGGTGTCAGTGGATGTCTTTTTTACTTGGTGTAAGTGTGTGTCTGTGTTACTTGGTGTAAGTGTGTGTCTGTGCTCCTGGGTATCATTGTATGTCTTTGTTACTTCGTATCAGTGTATGTCTCTGTTACTTGGTGTAAGTGTGTGTCTGTGTTATTGGGTATCAGTGTATGTCTTTGTTACTTGGTGTCAGTGTATGTCTGTGTTACTTGGTGTAAGTGTGTGTCTGTGTTACTTGGTGTCAGATGTGTCTGTGTTACTTGGTGTAAGTGTGTGTCTTTGTTACTTGGTGTCCGTGTGTGTCTGTGTTATGGGGTGTCAGTGCATGTATTTGTTACTTGGTGCCATTGTATATCTGTGTTACTTGGTGTAAGTGTGTGTCTTTGTTACCTGTTGTAATTGTATGTCTTTGTTACTTGGTGTCAGTGTATGTCTGTGTTAATTGGTGTAATTGTATGTCTTTGTTACTTGGTGTAAGTGTGTGTCTGTGTTACTTGGTGTAAGTGTGTGTCTGTGTTCCTGGGTATCAGTGTATGTCTTTGTTACTTGGTGTCAGTGTATTTCTGTGTTACTTGGTGTAAGTGTGTGTCTTTGTTACTGGGTATCAGTGTATGTCTTTGTTACTTGGTGTCAGTGTATGTCTGTGTTACTTGGTGTAAGTGTGTGTCTGTGTTACTGGGTGTCAGTGTGTGTCTGTGTTACTTGGTGTAAGTGTGTGTCTTTGTTACTTGGTGTAATTGTATGTCTTTGTTACTTGGTGTCAGTGTATGTCTGTGTTACTTGGTGTCAGTGTATGTATTTGTTACTTGGTGTAAGTGTGTGTCTGTGTTACTTGGTGTAAGTGTGTGTCTTTGTTACTTGGTGTCCGTGTGTGTCTGTGTTACTTGGTGTCAGTGCATGTCTTTGTTACTTGGTGTCAGTGCATGTCTTTGTTACTTGCTGTCAGTGTGCGTCTGTGTTACTGGGTATCAGTGTATGTCTTTGTATCTTGGTATCAGTGTCTGTCTTTATTACTGGGTGTCAGTGTGTGTCTGTGTTACTGGGTATCAGTGTATGTCTTTGTGACTTTGTATCAGTGTATGTCTTTGTTACAGGGTGTCAGTGTGTTTCTGTGTTACTGGGTATCAGTGTATGTCTTTGTGACTTGGTATCAGTGTATGTCTTTGTTACTGGGTATCAGTGTGTGTCTGTGTTACTGGGTATCAGTGTATGTCTTTGTGACTTGGTGTCAGTGTATGTCTTTGTTACTGGGTGTCAGTGTGTGTCTTTGGGACTTGGTGTCAGTGTATGTCTTTGTTACTTGATGTAAGTGTGTGTCTGTGATACTGGGTATCAGTGTATGTCTTTGTTACTTGGTGTCAGTGTATGTCTGTGTTACTTGGTGTAAGTGTGTGTCTGTGAATCAGTGTATGTCTTTGTGACTTGGTGTCAGTGTATGTATTTGTTACTGGGTGTCAGTGTGTGTCTTTGTGACTTGGTGTCAGTGTATGTCTGTGTTACTGGGGGTCAGTGTGTGTCTGTGTTACTGGGGGTCAGTGTGTGTTTCTAACTGGGTGTCAGTGTGTGTCTGTGTTACTGGGTATCATTGTATGTCTTTGTTACTTGGTGTCAGTGCATGTCTGTGTTACTTGGTGTCAGTGGATGTCTTTTTTACTTGGTGTAAGTGTGTGTCTGTGTTACTTGGTGTAAGTGTGTGTCTGTGCTCCTGGGTATCATTGTATGTCTTTGTTACTTCGTATCAGTGTATGTCTCTGTTACTTGGTGTAAGTGTGTGTCTGTGTTATTGGGTATCAGTGTATGTCTTTGTTACTTGGTGTCAGTGTATGTCTGTGTTACTTGGTGTAAGTGTGTGTCTGTGTTACTTGGTGTCAGTGTGTGTCTGTGTTACTTGGTGTAAGTGTGTGTCTTTGTTACTTGGTGTCCGTGTGTGTCTGTGTTATTTGGTGTCAGTGCATGTATTTGTTACTTGGTGCCATTGTATATCTGTGTTACTTGGTGTAAGTGTGTGTCTTTGTTACCTGGTGTAATTGTATGTCTTTGTTACTTGGTGTCAGTGTATGTCTGTGTTACTTGGTGCAATTGTATGTCTTTGTTACTTGGTGTAAGTGTGTGTATGTGTTACTTGGTGTAAGTGTGTGTCTGTGTTCCTGGGTATCAGTGTATGTCTTTGTTACTTGGTGTCAGTGTATGTCTGTGTTACTTGGTGTAAGTGTGTGTCTTTGTTACTGGGTATCAGTGTATGTCTTTGTTACTTGGTGTCAGTGTATGTCTGTGTTACTTGGTGTAAGTGTGTGTCTGTGTTACTGGGTGTCAGTTTGTGTCTGTGTTACTTGGTGTAAGTGTGTGTCTTTGTTACTTGGTGTAATTGTATGTCTTTGTTACTTGGTGTCAGTGTATGTCTGTGTTACTTGGTGTCAGTGTATGTATTTGTTACTTGGTGTAAGTGTGTGTCTGTGTTACTTGGTGTAAGTGTGTGTCTTTGTTACTTGGTGTCCGTGTGTGTCTGTGTTACTTGGTGTCAGTGCATGTCTTTGTTACTTGGTGTCAGTGCATGTCTTTGTTACTTGCTGTCAGTGTGCGTCTGTGTTACTGGGTATCAGTGTATGTCTTTGTATCTTGGTATCAGTGTCTGCCTTTATTACTGGGTGTCAGTGTGTGTCTGTATTACTGGGTATCAGTGTATGTCTTTGTGACTTTGTATCAGTGTATGTCTTTGTTACAGGGTGTCAGTGTGTTTCTGTGTTACTGGGTATCAGTGTATGTCTTTGTGACTTGGTATCAGTGTATGTCTTTGTTACTGGGTATCAGTGTGTGTCTGTGTTCCTGGGTGTCAGTGTATGTCTTTGTGACTTGGTGTCAGTGTATGTCTTTGTTACTGGGTGTCAGTGTGTGTCTTTGGGACGTGGTGTCAGTGTATGTCTTTGTTACTTGATGTAAGTGTGTGTCTGTGATACTGGGTATCAGTGTATGTCTTTGTTACTTGGTGTCAGTGTATGTCTGTGTTACTTGGTGTAAGTGTGTGTCTGTGAATCAGTGTATGTCTTTGTGACTTGGTGTCAGTGTATGTATTTGTTACTGGGTGTCAGTGTGTGTCTTTGTGACTTGGTGTCAGTGTATGTCTGTGTTACTGGGGGTCAGTGTGTGTCTGTGTTACAGGGGGTCAGTGTGTGTTTCTAACTGGGTGTCAGTGTGTGGCTGTGTTACTGGGTATCAGTGTATGTCTTTGTTACTTTTTGTCAGTGCATGTCTGTGTTACTTGGTGTCAGTGGATGTCTTTTTTACTTGGTGTAAGTGTGTGTCTGTGTTACTTGGTGTAAGTGTGTGTCTGTGTTCCTGGGTATCAGTGTATGTCTTTGTTACTTGGTGTCAGTGTATGTCTGTGTTACTTGGTGTAAGTGTGTGTCTTTTTACTGGGTATCAGTGTATGTCTTTGTTACTTGGTGTCAGTGTATGTCTGTGTTACTTGTTGTAAGTGTGTGTCTGTGTTACTGGGTGTCAGTGTGTGTCTGTGTTACTTGGTGTAAGTGTGTGTCTTTGTTACTTGGTGTAATTGTATGTCTTTGTTACTTGGTGTCAGTGTATGTCTGTGTTACTTGGTGTCAGTGTATGTATTTGTTACTTGGTGTAAGTGTGTGTCTGTGTTACTTGGTGTAAGTGTGTGTCTTTGTTACTTGGTGTCCGTGTGTGTCTGTGTTACTTGGTGTCAGTGCATGTCTTTGTTACTTGGTGTCAGTGCATGTCTTTGTTACTTGCTGTCAGTGTGCGTCTGTGTTACTGGGTATCAGTGTATGTCTTTGTATCTTGGTATCAGTGTCTGTCTTTATTACTGGGTGTCAGTGTGTGTCTGTGTTACTGGGTATCAGTGTATGTCTTTGTGACTTTGTATCAGTGTATGTCTTTGTTACAGGGTGTCAGTGTGTTTCTGTGTTACTGGGTATCAGTGTATGTCTTTGTGACTTGTTATCAGTGTATGTCTTTGTTACTGGGTATCAGTGTGTGTCTGTGTTACTGGGTATCAGTGTATGTCTTTGTGACTTGGTGTCAGTGTATGTCTTTGTTACTGGGTGTCAGTGTGTGTCTTTGGGACGTGGTGTCAGTGTATGTCTTTGTTACTTGATGTAAGTGTGTGTCTGTGATACTGGGTATCAGTGTATGTCTTTGTTACTTGGTGTCAGTGTATGTCTGTGTTACTTGGTGTAAGTGTGTGTCTGTGAATCAGTGTATGTCTTTGTGACTTGGTGTCAGTGTATGTATTTGTTACTCTGTGTCAGTGTGTGTCTTTGTGACTTGGTGTCAGTGTATGTCTGTGTTACTGGGGGTCAGTGTGTGTCTGTGTTACTGGGGGTCAGTGTGTGTTTCTAACTGGGTGTCAGTGTGTGTCTGTGTTACTGGGTATCAGTGTATGTCTTTGTTACTTGGTGTCAGTGCATGTCTGTGTTACTTGGTGTCAGTGGATGTCTTTTTTACTTGGTGTAAGTGTGTGTCTGTGTTACTTGGTGTAAGTGTGTGTATGTGCTCCTGGGTATCATTGTATGTCTTTGTTACTTCGTGTCAGTGTATGTCTCTGTTACTTGGTGTAAGTGTGTGTCTGTGTTAATAGGTATCAGTGTATGTCTTTGTTACTTGGTGTCACTGTATTCTGTGTTACTTGGTGTAAGTGTGTGTCTGTGTTACTTGGTGTCAGTGTGTGTCTGTGATACTTGGTGGAAGTGTCTGTCTGTGTTACTTGGTGTAAGTGTGTGTCTGTGTTCCTGGGTATCATAGTATGTCTTTGTTACTTCGTGTCAGTGTGTGTCTGTGTTACTTGGTGTAAGTGTGTGTCTGTGTTCCTGGGTATCAGTGTATGTCTTTGTTACTTGGTGTCAGTGTATGTCTGTGTTACTTGGTGTAAGTGTTTGTCTTTGTTACTGGGTATCAGTGTATGTCTTTGTTACTTGGTGTCAGTGTATGTCTGTGTTACTTGGTGTAAGTGTGTGTCTGTGTTACTGGGTGTCAGTGTGTGTCTGTGTTACTTGGTGTAAGTGTGTGTCTTTGTTACTTGTTGTAATTGTATGTCTTTGTTACTTGGTGTCAGTGTATGTCTGTGTTACTTGGTGTCAGTGTATGTATTTGTTACTTGGTGTAAGTGTGTGTCTGTGTTACTTGGTGTAAGTGTGTGACTTTGTTACTTGGTGTCTGTGTGTGTCTGTGTTACTTGGTGTCAGTGCATGTCTTTGTTACTTGGTGCCAGTGCATGTCTTTGTTACTTGCTGTCAGTGTGTGTCTGTGTTTCTGGGGGTCAGTGTGTGTTTCTAACTGGGTGTCAGTGGGTGTCTGTGTTACTGGGTATCAGTGTATGTCTTTGTTACTTGGGGTCAGTGTATGTCTGTGTTACTTGGTGTAAGTGCATGTCTTTTTTACTTGGTGTAAGTGTGTGTCTGTGTTACTTGGTGTAAGTGTGTGTCTGTGTTCCTGGGTATCATTGTATGTCTTTGTTACTTCGTGTCAGTGTATGGCTGTGTTACTTGCTGTAAGTGTGTGTCTGTGTTACTGGGTATCAGTGTATGTCTTTGTTACTTGGTGTCAGTATATGTCTGTGTTACTTGGTGTAAGTGTGTGTCTGTGTTACTTGGTGTCAGTGTGTGTCTGTGTTACTTGGTGTAAGTGTGTGTGTTTGTTACTTGGTGTCCGTGTGTGTCTTTGTTATTGGGTGTCAGTGCATGTATTTGTTACTTTTTGCCATTGTATATCTGTGTTACTTGGTGTAAGTGTGTGTCTTTGTTACTTGGTGTAATTGTATGTCTTTGTTACTTGGTGTAAGTGTGTGTCTGTGTTACTTGGTGTAAGTGTGTGTCTGTGTTCCTGGGTATCAGTGCATGTCTTTGTTACTTGGTGTCTGTGTATGTCTGTGTTACTTGGTGTAAGTGTGTGTCTTTGTTACTGGGTATCAGTGTATGTCTTTGTTACTTGGTGTCAGTGTATGTCTGTGTTACTTGGTGTAAGTGTGTGTCTATGTTACTGGGTGTCAGTGTGTGTCTGTGTTACTTGGTGTAAGTGTGTGTCTTTGTTACTTGGTGTAATTGTATGTCTATGTTACTTGGTGTCAGTGTATGTATTTGTTACTTGGTGTAAGTGTGTGACTGTGTTACTTGGTGTAAGTGTGTGTCTTTTTTACTTGGTGTCCGTGTGTGTCTGTGTTACTTGGTGTCAGTGCATGTCTTTGTTACTTGGTGTCAGTGCATGTCTTTGTTACTTGCTGTCAGTGTGCGTCTGTGTTACTGGGTTTCAGTGTATGTCTTTGTATCTTGGTATCAGTGTCTGTCTTTATTACTGGGTGTCAGTGTGTGTCTGTTTTACTCGGTATCAGTGTATGTCTTTGTGACTTTGTATCAGTGTATGTCTTTGTTACAGGGTGTCAGTGTGTTTCTGTGTTACTGGGTATCAGTGTATGTCTTTGTGACTTGGTATCAGTGTATGTCTTTGTTACTGGGTATCTGTGTGTGTCTGTGTTCCTGGGTATCAGTGTATGTCTTTGTGACTTGGTGTCAGTGTATGTCTTTGTTGCTGGGTGTCAGTGTGTGTCTTTGTGACTTGGTGTCAGTGTATGTCTTTGTTACTTGATGTAAGTGTGTGTCTGTGATACTGGGTATCAGTGTATGTCTTTATTACTTGGTGTCAGTGTATGTCTGTGTTATTTGGTGTAAGTGTGTGTCTGTGAATCAGTGTATGTCTTTGTGACTTGGTGTCAGTGTATGTCTTTGTTGCTGGGTGTCAGTGTGTGTCTTTGTGACTTGGTGTCAGTGTATGTCTGTGTTACTGAGGGTCAGTGTGTGTCTGTGTTACTGGGGGTCAGTGTGTGTTTCTAACTGGGTGTCAGTGTGTGTCTGTGTTACTGGGTATCAGTGTATGTCTTTGTTACTTGGTGTCAGTGTATGTCTGTGTTACTTGGTGTAAGTGTATGTCTTTTTTACTTGGTGTAAGTGTGTGTCTGTGTTACTTGGTGTATGTGTGTGTCTGTGCTCCTGGGTATCATTGTATGTCTTTGTTACTTCGTGTCAGTGTATGGCTGTGTTACTTGGTGTAAGTGTGCGTCTGTGTTAATGGGTATCAGTGTATGTCTTTGTTACTTGGTGTCAGTGTATGTCTGTGTTACTTGGCGTAAGTGTGTGTCTGTGTTACTTGGTGTCAGTGTGTGTCTGTGTTACTTGGTGGAAGTGTGTGTCTGTGTTACTTGGTGTAAGTGAGTGTCTGTGTTCCTGGGTATCATTGTATGTCTTTGTTACTTCGTGTCAGTGTATGTCTGTGTTACTTGGTGTAAGTGTGTGTCTGTGTTACTGGGTATCAGTGTCTGTCTTTGTTACTTGGTTTAAGTGTGAGTCTTTGTTACTTGGTGTAATTGTATGTCTTTGTTACTTGGTGTCAGTGTATGTCTGGGTTACTTGGTGTCAGTGTATGTCTTTGTTAATTGGTGTAAGTGTGTGTCTGTGTTACTTGGTGTAAGTGTGTGTCTTTGCTACTTGGTGTCCGTGTGTGTCTGTGTTACTTGGTGTCAGTGCATGTCTTTGTTACTTGGTGTCAGTGCATGTCTTTGTTACTTGCTGTCAGTGTGCGTCTGTGTTACTGGGTATCAGTGTATGTCTTTGTATCTTGGTATCAGTGTCTGTCTTTATTACTGGGTGTCAGTGTGTGTCTGTGTTACTCGGTATCAGTGTATGTCTTTGTGACTTTGTATCAGTGTATGTCTTTGTTACTGGGTATCAGTGTGTGTCTGTGTTCCTGGGTATCAGTGTATGTCTTTGTGACTTGGTGTCAGTGTATGTCTTTGTTACTTGATGTAAGTGTGTGTCTGTGATACTGGGTATCAGTGTATGTCTTTGTTACTTGGTGTCAGTGTATGTCTGTGTTACTTGGTGTAAGTTTGTGTCTGTGAATCAGTGTATACCTTTGTGACTTGGTGTCAGTGTATGTCTTTGTTACTGGGTGTCAGTGTGTGTCTTTGTGACTTGGTGTCAGTGTATGTCTGTGTTACTGGGTGTCAGTGTGTGTCTGTATTACTGGGGGTCAGTGTGTGTTTCTAACTGGGTGTCAGTGTGTGTCTGTGTTACTGGGTATCAGTGTATGTCTTTGTTACTTGGTGTCAGTGTATGTCTGTGTTACTTGGTGTAAGTGTATGTCTGTGCTCCTGGGTATGATTGTATGTCTTTGTTACTTCGTGTCAGTGTATGGCTGTGTTACTTGGTGTAAGTGTGCGTCTGTGTTCATGGGTATCAGTGTATGTCTTTGTTACTTGGTGTCAGTGTATGTCTGTGTTATTTGGTGTAAGTGTGTGTCTGTGTTACTTGGTGTCAGTGTGTGTCTGTGTTACTTGGTGGAAGTGTGTGTCTGTGTTACTTGGTGTAAGTGTGTGTCTGTGTTCCTGGGTATCATTGTATGTCTTTGTTACTTGGATTAAGTGTGAGTCTTTGTTACTTGGTGTAATTGTATGTCTTTGTTACTTGGTGTCAGTGTATGTCTGTGTTACTTGGTGTCAGTGTATGTCTTTGTTAATTGGTGTAAGTGTGTGTCTGTGTTACTTGGTGTAAGTGTGTGTCTTTGTTACTTGGTGTCCGTGTGTGTCTGTGTTACTTGGTGTCAGTGCATGTCTTTGTTACTTGGTGTCAGTGCATGTCTTTGTTACTTGCTGTCAGTGTGCGTCTGTGTTACTGGGTATCAGTGTATGTCTTTGTATCTTGGTATCAGTGTCTGTCTTTATTACTGGGTGTCAGTGTGTGTCTGTGTTACTGGGTATCAGTGTATGTCTTTGTGACTTTGTATCAGTGTATGTCTTTGTTACAGGGTGTCAGTGTGTTTCTGTGTTACTGGGTATCAGTGTATGTCTTTGTGACTTGGTATCAGTGTATGTCTTTGTTACTGGATATCAGTGTATGTCTGTGTTCCTGGGTATCAGTGTATGTCTTTGTGACTTTGTGTCAGTGTATGTCTTTGTTACTGGGTGTCAGTGTGTGTCTTTGTGACTTGGTGTCAGTGTATGTCTTTGTTACTTGATGTAAGTGTGTGTCTGTGATACTGGGTTTCAGTGTCTGTCTTTGTTACTTGGTGTCAGTGTATGTCTGTGTTACTTGGTGTAAGTGTGTGTCTGTGAATCAGTGTATGTCTTTGTGACTTGGTGTCAGTGTATGTCTTTGTTACTGGGTGTCAGTGTGTGTCTTTGTGACTTGGTGTCAGTGTATGTCTGTGTTACTGGGGGTCAGTGTGTGTCTGTATTACTGGGGGTCAGTGTGTGTTTCTAACTGGGTGTCAGTGTGTGTCTGTGTTACTGGGTATCTGTGTATGACTTTGTTACTTGGTGTCAGTGTATGTCTGTGTTACTTGGTGTAAGTGTATGTCTTTTTTACTTGGTGTAAGTGTGTGTCTGTGTTACTTGGTGTAAGTGTGTGTCTGTGCTCCTGGGTATCATTGTATGTCTTTGTTACTTCGTGTCAGTGTACGGCTGTGTTACTTGGTGTAAGTGTGCGTCTGTGTTAATGGGTATCAGTGTATGTCCTTGTTACTTGGTGTCAGTGTATGTCTGTGTTACTTGGTGTAAGTGTGTGTCTGTGTTACTTGGTGTCAGTGTGTGTCTGTGTTACTTGGTGGAAGTGTGTGTCTGTGTTACTTGGTGTAAGTGTGTGTCTGTGTTCCTGGGTATCATTGTATGTCTTTGTTACTTCGTGTCAGTGTATGTCTGTGTTACTTGGTGTAAGTGTGTGACTGTGTTACTGGGTATCAGTGTCTTTCTTTGTCACTTGGTTTAAGTGTGAGTCTTTGTTACTTTGTGTAATTGTATGTCTTTGTTACTTGGTGTCAGTGTATGTCTGTGTTACTAGGTGTCAGTGTATGTCTTTGTTAATTGGTGTAAGTGTGTGTCTGTGTTACTTGGTGTAAGTGTGTGTCTTTGTTACTTGGTGTCCGTGTGTGTCTGTGTTACTTCGTGTCAGTGCATGTCTTTGTTACTTGTTGTCAGTGCATGTCTTTGTTACTTGCTGTCAGTGTGCGTCTGTGTTACTGGGTATCAGTGTATGTCTTTGTATCTTGCTATCAGTGTCTGTCTTTATTACTGGGTGTCAGTGTGTGTCTGTGTTACTGGGTATCAGTGTATGTCTTTGTGACGTTGTATCAGTGTATGTCTTTGTTACAGGGTGTCAGTGTTTTTCTGTGTTACTGGGTATCAGTCTATGTCTTTGTGACTTGGTATCAGTGTATGTCTTTGTTACTGGGTATCAGTGTGTGTCTGTGTTCCTGGGTATCAGTGTATGTCTTTGTGACTTGATGTCAGTGTATGTCTTAGTTGCTGGGTGTCAGTGTGTGTCTTTGTGACTTGGTGTCAGTGTATGTCTTTGTTACTTGATGTAAGTGTGTGTCTGTGATACTGGGTATCAGTGACTGTCTTTGTTACTTGGTGTCACTGTATGTTTGTGTTACTTGGTGTAAGTGTGTGTCTGTGAATCAGTGTATGTCTTTGTGACTTGGTGTCAGTGTATGTCTTTGTTGCTGGGTGTCAGTGTGTGTCTTTGTGACTTGGTGTCAGTGTATCTCTGTGTTACTGGGGGTCAGTGTGTGTCTGTGTTACTGGGGGTCAGTGTGTGTTTCTAACTGGGTGTCAGTGTGTGTCTGTGTTACTGGGTATCAGTGTATGTCTTTGTTACTTGGTGTCAGTGTATGTCTGTGTTACTTGGTGTAAGTGTATGTCTTTTTTACTTGGTGTAAGTGTGTGTCTGTGTTACTTGGTGTAAGTGTGTGTCTGTGTTCCTGGGTATCATTGTATGCCTTTGTTACTTCGTGTCAGTGTATGGCTGTGTTACTTGGTGTAAGTGTGCGTCTGTGTTAATGGGTATCAGTGTATGTCTTTGTTACTTGGTGTCAGTGTATGTCTGTGTTACTTGGTGTAAGTGTGTGTCTGTGTTACTTGGTGTCAGTGTGTGTCTGTGTTACTTGGTGGAAGTGTGTGTCTGTGTTACTTGGTGTAAGTGTGTGTCTGTGTTCCTGGGTATCATTGTATGTCATTGTTACTTCGTGTCAGTGTCTGTCTGTGTTACTTGGTGTAAGTGTGTGTCTGTGTTACTGGGTATCAGTGTCTGTCTTTGTTACTTGGTTTAAGTGTGAGTCTTTGTTACTTGGTGTAATTTTATGCCTTTGTTACTTGGTGTCAGTGCATGTCTGTGTTACTTGGTGTCAGTGTATGTCTTTGTTAATTGGTGTAAGTGTGTGTCTGTGTTACTTCGTGTAAGTGTGTGTCTTTGTTACTTGGTGTCCGTGTGTGTCTGTGTTACTTGGTGTCAGTGCATGTCTTTGTTACTTGGTGTCAGTGCATGTCTTTGTTACTTGCTGTCAGTGTGCGTCTGTGTTTCTGGGGGTCAGTGTATGTCTTTGTTACTTGGGGTCAGTGTATGGCTGTGTTACTTGCTGTAAGTATATGTCTTTTCTACATGGTGTAAGTGTGTGTCTGTGTTACTTGGTGTAAGTGTGTGTCTGTGTTACTGGGTATCATTGTATGTCTTTGTTACTTCGTGTCAGTGTATGTCTGTGTTACTTGGTGTAAGTGTGTGCCTGTGTTACCGGGTGTCAGTGTGTGTCTGTGTTACTTGGTGTAAGTGTGTGTCTTTGTTACTTGGTGTAAGTGTGTGTCCGTGTTACTTGGTGTAAGTGTGTGACTTTGTTACTTGGTGTCCGTGTGTGTCTGTGTTACTTGGTGTCAGTGCATGTCTTTGTTACTTGGTGCCAGTGCATGTCTTTGTTACTTGCTGTCAGTGTGTGTCTGTGTTTCTGGGGGTCAGTGTATGTCTGTGTTACTTGCTGTAAGTGTATGTCTTTTCTACATGGTGTAAGTGTGTGTCTGTGTTACTTGGTGTAAGAGTGTGTCTGTGTTCCTGGGTATCATTGTATGTCTTTGTTACATCGTGTCAGTGTATGTCTGTGTTACTTGGTGTAAGTGTGTGTCTGTGTTACTGGGTATCAGTGTATGTCTTTGTTACTTGGTGTCAGTGTATGTCTGTGTTACTTGGTGTAAGTGTGTGTCTGTGTTACTTGGTGTCAGTGTGTGTATGTGTTACTTGGTGTCAGTGTGTGTCTTTGTTACTTGGTGTCCGTGTGTGTCTGTGTTACTGGGTGTCAGTGCATGTATTTGTTACTTGGTGCCATTGTATATATGTGTTACTTGGTGTAAGTGTGTGTCTTTGTTACTTGCTGTAATTGTATGTCTTTGTTACTTGGTGT
Organism: Heterodontus francisci; assembly: GCF_036365525.1. Classification (NCBI taxonomy): domain Eukaryota; kingdom Metazoa; phylum Chordata; class Chondrichthyes; order Heterodontiformes; family Heterodontidae; genus Heterodontus; species Heterodontus francisci. Next base: position 12,865,444 of record NW_027140867.1, on the reverse strand, counting down.
CAGTGTATGTCTGTGTTACTTGGTGTAATTGTATGTCTTTGTTACTTGGTGTAAGTGTGTGTCTGTGTTACTTGGTGTAAGTGTGTGTCTGTGTTCCTGGGTATCAGTGCATGTTTTTGTTACTTGGTGTCAGTGTATGTCTGTGTTACCTGGTGTAAGTGTGTGTCTTTGTTACTGGGTATCAGTGTATGTCTTTGTTACTTGGTGTCAGTGTATGTCTGTGTTACTTGGTGTAAGTGTGTGTCTTTGTTACTGGGTATCAGTGTATGTCTGTGTTACTTGGTGTAAGTGTGTGTCTGTGTTACTGGGTGTCAGTGTGTGTCTGTGTTACTTGGTGTAAGTGTGTGTCTTTGTTACTTGGTGTAATTGTATGTCTTTGTTACTTGGTGTCAGTGTATGTCTGTGTTACTTGGTTTCAGTGTATGTATTTGTTACTTGGTGTAAGTGTGTGACTGTGTTACTTGGTGTAAGTGTGTGTCTTTGTTACTTGGTGTCCGTGTGTGTCTGTGTTACTTGGTGTCAGTGCATGTTTTTGTTACTTGCTGTCAGTGTGCGTCTGTGTTACTGGGTATCAGTGTATGTCTTTGTATCTTGGTATCAGTGTCTGTCTTTATTACTGGGTGTCAGTGTGTGTCTGTGTTACTGGGTATCAGTGTATGTCTTTGTGACTTTGTATCAGTGTATGTCTTTGTTACAGGGTGTCAGTGTGTTTCTGTGTTACTGGGTTTCAGTGTAAGTCTTTGTGACTTGGTATCATTGTATGTCTTTGTTACTGGGTATCAGTGTGTGTCTGTGTTCCTGGGTATCAGTGTATGTCTTTGTGACTTGGTGTCAGTGTATGTCTTTGTTACTGGGTGTCAGTGTGTGTCTTTGTGACTTGGTGTCAGTGTATGTCTTTGTTACTTGATGTAAGTGTGTGTCTGTGATACTGGGTATCAGTGTATGTCTTTGTTACTTGGTGTCAGTGTATGTCTGTGTTACTTGGTGTAAGTGTGTGTCTGTGAATCAGTGTATGTCTTTGTGACTTGGTGTCAGTGTATGTCTTTGTCACTGGGTGTCAGTGTGTGTCTTTGTGACTTGGTGTCAGTGTATGTCTGTGTTACTGGCGGTCAGTGTGTGTCTGTGTTACTGGGGGTCAGTGTGTGTTTCTAACTGGGTGTCAGTGTGTGTCTGTGTTACTGGGTATCAGTGTATGTCTTTGTTACTTGGTGTCAGTGTATGTCTGTGTTACTTGGTGTAAGTGTATGTCTTTTTTACTTTGTGTAAGTGTGTGTCTGTGTTACTTGGTGTAAGTGTGTGTCTGTGCTCCTGAGTATCATTGTATGTCTTTGTTACTTCGTGTCAGTGTATGGCTGTGTTACTTGGTGTAAGTGAGTGTCTGTGTTAATGGGTATCAGTGTATGTCTTTGTTACTTGGTGTCAGTGTATGTCTGTGTTACTTGGTGTAAGTGTGTGTCTGTGTTACTTGGTGTCAGTGTGTGTCTGTGTTACTTGGTGGAAGTGTGTGTCTGTGTTACTTGGTGTAAGTGTGTGTCTGTGTTCCTGGGTATCATTGTATGTCTTTGTTACTTCGTGTCAGTGTATGTCTGTGTTACTTGGTGTAAGTGTGTGTCTGCGTTACTGGGTATCAGTGTATGTCTTTGTTACTTGGTGTCAGTGTATGTCTGTGTTACTTGGTGTAAGTGTGTGTCTGTGTTACTTGGTGTCAGTGTGTGTCTGTGTTACTTGGTGTAAGTGTGTGTCTTTGTTACTTGGTGTCCGTGTGTGCCTGTGTTATTGGGTGTCAGTGCCTGTATTTGTTACTTGGTTCCATTGTATATCTGTGTTACTTGGTGTAAGTGTGTGTCTTTGTTACTTGGTGTAATTGTATGTCTTTGTTACTTGGTGTCAGTGTATGTCTGTGTTACTTGGTGTAATTGTATGTCTTTGTTACTTGGTGTAAGTGTGTTTCTGTGTTGTTTGGTGTAAGTTTGTGTCTGTGTTCCTGGGTATCAGTGCATGTCTTTGTTACTTGGTGTCAGTGTATGTCTGTGTTACCTGGTGTACGTGTGTGTCTTTGTTACTGGGTATCAGTGTATGTCTTCGTTACTTGGTGTCAGTGTATGTCTGTGTTACTTGGTGTAAGTGTGTGTCTGTGTTACTGGGTGTCAGTGTGTGTCTGTGTTACTTGGTGTAAGTGTGTGTCTTTGTTACTTGGTGTAATTGTATGTCTTTGTTACTTGGTGTCAGTGTATGTCTGTGTTACTTGGTTTCAGTGTATGTATTTGTTACTTGGTGTAAGTGTGTGACTGTGTTACTTGGTGTAAGTGTGTGTCTTTGTTACTTGGTGTCCGTGTGTGTCTGTGTTACTTGGTGTCAGTGCATGTCTTTGTTACTTGGTGTCAGTGCATGTCTTTGTTACTTGCTGTCAGTGTGCGTCTGTGTTACTGGGTATCAGTGTATGTCTTTGTATCTTGGTATCAGTGTCTGTCTTTATTACTGGGTGTCAGTGTGTGTCTGTGTTACTGGGTATCAGTGTATGTCTTTGTGACTTTGTATCAGTGTATGTCTTTGTTACAGGGTGTCAGTGTGTTTCTGTGTTACTGGGTATCAGTGTAAGTCTTTGTGACTTGGTATCATTGTATGTCTTTGTTACTGGATATCAGTGTGTGTCTGTGTTCCTGGGTATCAGTGTATGTCTTTGTGACTTGGTGTCAGTGTATGTCTTTGTTACTGGGTGCCAGTGTGTGTCTTTGTGACTTGGTGTCAGTGTATGTCTTTGTTACTTGATGTAAGTGTGTGTCTGTGATACTGGGTATCAGTGTATGTCTTTGTTACTTGGTGTCAGTGTATGTCTGTGTTACTTGGTGTAAGTGTGTGTCTGTGAATCAGTGTATGTCTTTGTGACTTGGGGTCAGTGTATATCTTTGTCACTGGGTGTCAGTGTGTGTCTTTGTGACTTGGTGTCAGTGTATGTCTGTGTTACTGGCGGTCAGTGTGTGTCTGTGTTACTGGGGGTCAGTGTGTGTTTCTAACTGGGTGTCAGTGTGTGTCTCTGTTACTGGGTATCAGTGTATGTCTTTGTTACTTGGTGTCAGTGTATGTCTGTGTTACTTGGTGTAAGTGTATGTCTTTTTTACTTGGTGTAAGTGTGTGTCTGTGTTACTTGGTGTAAGTGTGTGTCTGTGCTCCTGAGTATCATTGTATGTCTTTGTTACTTCGTGTCAGTGTATGGCTGTGTTACTTGGTGTAAGTGTGTGTCTGTATTAATGGGTATCAGTGTATGTCTTTGTTACTTGGTGTCAGTGTATGTCTGTGTTACTTGGTGTAAGTGTGTGTCTTTGTTACTGGGTATCAGTGTATGTCTGTGTTACTTGGTGTAAGTGTGTGTCTGTGTTACTGGGTGTCAGTGTGTGTCTGTGTTACTTGGTGTAAGTGTGTGTCTTTGTTACTTGGTGTAATTGTATGTCTTTGTTACTTGGTGTCAGTGTATGTCTGTGTTACTTGGTTTCAGTGTATGTATTTGTTACTTGGTGTAAGTGTGTGACTGTGTTACTTGGTGTAAGTGTGTGTCTTTGTTACTTGGTGTCCGTGTGTGTCTGTGTTACTTGGTGTCAGTGCATGTCTTTGTTACTTGGTGTCAGTGCATGTCTTTGTTACTTGCTGTCAGTGTGCGTCTGTGTTACTGGGTATCAGTGTATGTCTTTGTATCTTGGTATCAGTGTCTGTCTTTATTACTGGGTGTCAGTGTGTGTCTGTGTTACTGGGTATCAGTGTATGTCTTTGTGACTTTGTATCAGTGTATGTCTTTGTTACAGGGTGTCAGTGTGTTTCTGTGTTACTGGGTATCAGTGTAAGTCTTTGTGACTTGGTATCATTGTATGTCTTTGTTACTGGGTATCAGTGTGTGTCTGTGTTCCTGGGTATCAGTGTATGTCTTTGTGACTTGGTGTCAGTGTATGTCTTTGTTACTGGGTGTCAGTGTGTTTCTTTGTGACTTGGTGTCAGTGTATGTCTTTGTTACTTGATGTAAGTGTGTGTCTGTGATACTGGGTATCAGTGTATGTCTTTGTTACTTGGTGTCAGTGTATGTCTGTGTTACTTGGTGTAAGTGTGTGTCTGTGAATCAGTGTATGTCTTTGTGACTTGGGGTCAGTGTATGTCTTTGTCACTGGGTGTCAGTGTGTGTCTTTGTGACTTGGTGTCAGTGTATGTCTGTGTTACTGGCGGTCAGTGTGTGTCTGTGTTACTGGGGGTCAGTGTGTGTTTCTAACTGGGTGTCAGTGTGTGTCTCTGTTACTGGGTATCAGTGTATGTCTTTGTTACTTGGTGTCAGTGTATGTCTGTGTTACTTGGTGTAAGTGTATGTCTTTTTTACTTGGTCTAAGTGTGTGTCTGTGTTACTTGGTGTAAGTGTGTGTCTGTGCTCCTGAGTATCATTGTATGTCTTTGTTACTTCGTGTCAGTGTATGGCTGTGTTACTTGGTGTAAGTGTGTGTCTGTGTTAATGGGTATCAGTGTATGTCTTTGTTACTTGGTGTCAGTGTATGTCTGTGTTACTTGGTGTAAGTGTGTGTCTGTGTTACTTGGTGTCAGTGTGTGTCTGTGTTACTTGGTGGAAGTGTGTGTCTGTGTTACTTGGTGTAAGTGTGTGTCTGTGTTCCTGGGTATCATTGTATGTCTTTGTTACTTCGTGTCAGTGTATGTCTGTGTTACTTGGTGTAAGTGTGTGTCTGTGTTACTGGGTATCAGTGTATGTCTTTGTTACTTGGTGTCAGTGTATGTCTGTGTTACTTGGTGTAAGTGTGTGTCTGTGTTACTTGGTGTCAGTGTGTGTCTGTGTTACTTGGTGTAAGTGTGTGTCTTTGTTACTTGGTGTCCGTGTGTGTCTGTGTTATTGGGTGTCAGTGCCTGTATTTGTTACTTGGTTCCATTGTATATCTGTGTTACTTGGTGTAAGTGTGTGTCTTTGTTACTTGGTGTAATTGTATGTCTTTGTTACTTGGTGTCAGTGTATGTCTGTGTTACTTGGTGTAATTGTATGTCTTTGTTACTTGGTGTAAGTGTGTTTCTGTGTTACTTGGTGTAAGTGTGTGTCTGTGTTCCTGGGTATCAGTGTATGTCTTTGTTACTTGGTGTCAGTGTATGTCTGTGTTACTTGGTGTAAGTGTTTGTCTTTGTTACTGGGTATCAGTGTATGTCTTTGTTACTTGGTGTCAGTGTATGTCTGCGTTACTTGGTGTAAGTGTGTGTCTGTGTTACTGGGTGTCAGTGTGTGTCTGTGTTACTTGGTGTAAGTGTGTTTCTTTGTTACTTGGTGTAATTGCATGTCTTTGTTACTTGGTGTCAGTGTATATCTGTGTTACTTGGTGTCAGTGTATGTATTTGTTACTTGGTGTAAGTGTGTGTCTGTGTTACTTGGTGTAAGTGTGTGTCTTTGTTACTTGGTGTCCGTGTGTGTCTGTGTTACTTGGTGTCAGTGCATGTCTTTGTTTCTTGGTGCCAGTGCATCTCGTTGTTACTTGCTGTCAGTGTGCGTCTGTGTTACTGGGTATCAGTGGATGTCTTTGTATCTTGGTATCAGTGTCTGTCTTTATTACTGGGTGTCAGTGTGTGTCTGTGTTACTGGGTATCAGTGTATGTCTTTGTGACTTTGCATCAGTGTATGTCTTTGTTACAGGGTGTCAGTGTGTTTCTGTGTTACTGGGTATCAGTGTATGTCTGTGTGACTTGGTATCAGTGTATGTCTTTGTTACTAGGTGTCAGTGTGTGTCTGTGTTCCTGGGTATCAGTGTATGTCTTTGTGACTTGGTGTCAGTGTATGTCTGTGTTACTTGGTGTAAGTTTCTGTCTGTGTTACATGGGTGTCAGTGTATGTCTTTGTTACTTGCTGTCAGTGTATGTCTGTGTTACTTGGGGTAAGTATGTGTCTGTGTTACTGGGTGTCAGTGTGTGTCTGTGTTACTTGGTGTAAATATATGTCTTTGTTACTTGGTGTCCGTGTGTGTCTGTGTTACTGGGTGTCAGTGTATGTCTTTGTTACTGGGTGTCAGTGTATGTCTTTGTTAGTTGGTGTAACTGTGTGTCTGTGTTACTGGGTATCAGTGTATGTCTTTGTTACTTGGTGTCAGTGTATGTCTGTGTTACTTGGTGTAAGTGTGTGTCTGTGTATCAGTGTATGTCTTTGTGACTTGTTGTCAGTGTATGTCTTTGTTACTGGGTGTCAGTGTGTGTCTTTGTGACTTGGTGTCAGTGTATGTCTGTGTTACTGGGGGTCAGTGCGTGTCTGTGATACTGGGGGTCAGTGTGTGTTTCTACCTGGATGTCAGTGTGTGTCTGTGTTACTCGGAATCAGTGTATGTCTTTGTCACTTGGTGTCAGTGTATATCTGTTTTTCTTGTTGTAAGTGTATGTCTTTGTTACTTGGTGTAAGTGTGTGTCTGTGTTACTTGGTGTAAGTGTGTGTCTGTGTTCCTGGGTATCTTTGTATGTCTTTGTTACTTGGTGTCAGTGAATGTCTGTGTTACTTGGTGTAAGTGTGTGTCTTTGTTACTTGGTGTCCGTGTGTGTCTGTGTTACTGTGTGTCAGTGTATGTCTTTGTTACTGGGTGTCAGTGTATGTCTTTGTTACTTGGTGTAAGTGTGTGTCTGTGTTACTGGGTATCAGTGTCTGTCTTTGTTTCTTGGTGTCAGTTTATGTCTTTGTTACTGGGTGTCAGTGTGTGTCTTTGAGACTAGGTGTCAGTGTATGTCTTTGTTACTTGGTGTCAGTGTATGTCAAAATACTTGGTGTAAGTGTATGTCTTTGTTACTTGGTGTAAGTGTATGTCTTTGTTACTTGATGTCAGTGTATGCCTTTGTTACTTGGTGTCAGTGTATGTCTGTGTTACTTGGTGTAAGTGTGTGTCTTTGTTACTTGGTGTAAGTGTATGTCTTTGTTACATGGTGTCAGTGCATGTCTTTGTTACTTGGTGTCAGTGTGTGTCTGTGTTACTGGGTATCAGTGTATGTATTTGTGACTTGGTATCAGTTTATGTCTTTGTTCCTGGGTGTCTGTGTGTGTCTGTGTTACTGGGTATCTGTGTATGTCTTTGTGACTTGGTATCAGTGTATGCCATTGTTACTGGGTGTCAGAGTGTGTCTGTGTTCCTGGGTATCAGTGTATGTCTTTGTGACTTGGTGTCAGTGTATGTCTTTGTTACTGCGTGTCAGTGTGTGTCTTTGCGACTTGGTGTCAGTGTATGTCTTTGTTACTTGATGTAAGTGTGTGTCTGTGATACTGGGCATCAGTGTATGTCTTTGTGACTTGGTAACAGTGTATGTATTTGTTACTGGTTGTCATTGTGTGTCTTTCTTACTGGGTATCAGTGTATGTCTGTGTGACTTGGTATCAGTGTATGTCTTTGTTACTAGGTGTCAGTGTGTGTCTGTGTTCCTGGGTATCTGTGTATGTCTTTGTGACTTGGTGTCAGTGTATGTTTTTGTTACTGGGTGTCAGTGTGTGTCTTTGTGATTGGTGTCAGTGTATGTCTGTGTTACTTGGTGTAAGTGTGTGTCTGTGTTACTGGGTATCAGTGTATGTCTTTGTTACTTGCTGTCAGTGTATGTCTGTGTTACTTGGGGTAAGTATGTGTCTGTGTTACTGGGTGTCAGTGTGTGTCTGTGTTACTTGGTGTAAATCTATGTCTTTGTTACTTGGTGTCCTTGTGTGTCTGTGTTACCGGGGGTCAGTGTATGTCTTTGTTACTGGGTGTCAGTGTATGTCTTTGTTAGTTGGTGTAAGTGTGTGTCTGTGTTACTGGGTATCAGTGTATGTCTTTGTTACTTGGTGTCAGTGTATGTCTATGTTACTTGGTGTAAGTGTGTGTCTGTGTATCAGTGTATGTCTTTGTGACTTGTTGTCAGTGTATGTCTTTGTTACTGGGTGTCAGTGTGTGTCTTTGTGACTTGGTGTCAGTGTATGTCTGTGTTACTGGGGTTCAGTGTGTGTCTGTGATACTGGGGGTCAATGTGTGTTTCTAACTGGTTGTCAGTGTGTGTCTGTGTTACTCGGTATCAGTGTATGTATTTGTCACTTGGTGTCAGTGTATATCTGTGTTACTTGTTGTAAGTGTATGTCTTTGTTACTTGGTGTAAGTGTGTGTCTGTGTTACTTGGTGTAAGTGTGTGTCTGTGTTCCTGGGTATCATTGTATGTCTTTGTTACTTGGTGTCAGTGTATGTCTGTGTTACTTGGTGTAAGTGTGTGTCTTTGTTACTTGGTGTCCGTGTGTGTCTGTGTTACTTGGTGTAAGTGTGTGTCTGTGTTACTGGGTGTCAGTGTGTGTCTGTGTTACTTGGTGTAAGTCTGTGTCTTTGTTACTTGGTGTCCGTGTGTGTCTGTGTTACCTGGTATCAGTGTATGTCTTTGTTACTTGGTGTCAGTGGATGTCAAAATACTTGCTGTAAGTGGATGTCTTTGTTACTTGGTGTAATTGTCTGTCTTTGTGACTTGGTGTCAGTGTATGTCTGTGTTACTTGGTGTAAGTGTGTGTCTTTGTTACCTGGTGTAAGTGTATGACTTTGTTACTTGATGTCAGTGTATGTCTTTGTTACTTGGTGTCAGTGTGTCTCTGATTTACTGGGCATCAGTGTATGTCTTTGTGACTTGGTATCAGTGCATGTCTTTGTGACTTGGTGTCAGTGTATGTCTTTTTTACTGGGTGTAAGTGGATGTCAAAATACTTGGTGTAAGTGTATGTCTTTGTTACTTGGTGTAATTGTCTGTCTTTGTTACTTGGTGTCAGTGTTCGTCTGTGTTACTAGGTGTAAGTGTGTGTCTTTGTTACTGGGCATCAGTGTATGTCTTTGTGACTTGGTATTAGTGTATGTCTTTGAGACTTGGTGTCAGTGTATGTCTTTTTTACTGGGTGTCAGTGTTTCTCTCTGTTACTGGGTGTCAGTGTGTGTTTGTTTGTGTTACTGGGTGTCAGTGTGTGTCTGTGACACTAGGTGTCAGTATGTAGTTTAGTTTAGAGATACAGCACTTAAACAGGCCCTTCGGCCCACCGAGTCTGTGCCGACCATCAACAACCCATTTATACTAATCCTACACTAATCCCGTATTCCTATCACATCCCCACCTATCCCTATATATTTCCCTACCACGTACCTATACTAGGGGCAATTTATGATGGCCAATTAACCTATCAACCTGCAAGTCTTTGGCATGTGGGAGGAAACCGGAGCACCGGGAGGAAACCCACGCAGACACAGGGAGAACTTGCAAACTCCGCACAGGCAGGACCCAGAATAGAACCCGGTTCCCTGGAGCTGTGAGGCTGCGGTGCTAACCACTGCGCCAATGTGCCCAACCCCCAGTGTGTGCCTGTGTTACTGGGTATCAGTGTAAAGCTCTGTTACTTGGTGTCAGTGCATGTCTGTGTTACTTGGTGTAAGTGTGTGTCTGTGATACTGGGTGTCAGTGTGTGTCTGTGTTACTTGGTGTAAGCCTGTGTCTTTGTTACTTGGTGTCCGTGTGTGTCTGTGTTACCTGGTATCAGTGTATGTCTTTGTTACTTGGTGTCAGTGGATGTCAAAATACTTGCTGTAAGTGGATGTCTTTGTTACTTGGTGTAATTGTCTGTCTTTGTTACTTGGTGTCAGTGTATGTCTGTGTTACTTGGTGTAAGTGTGTGTCTTTGTTACCTGGTGTAAGTGCATGTCTTTGTGACTTGGTGTAAGTGTGTGTCTGTGTTACTGGGTATCAGTGCTTGTCTTTGTTACTTGGTGTCATTGTATGTCTGTGTTACTTGGTGTAATTGTCTGTCTTTGTTACTGGGTGTCAGTGTATGTCTTTGTTACTTGGTGTAATTGTCTGTCTTTGTTACTTGGTGTCAGTGTATGTCTGTGTTACTTGGTGTAAGTGTGTGTATTTGTTACTGGGCATCAGTGTATGTCTTTGTGACTTGGTATCAGTGTATGTCTTTGTGACTTGGTGTCAGTGTATGTCTTTGTTACTGTGTATCAGTGTTTCTCTGTGTTACTGGGTGTCAGTGTGTGTTTGTTTGTGTTACTGGGTGTCAGTGTTTGTCTGTGACACGAGGTGTCAGTATTTAGTTTAGTTTGGATATACAGCACTTAAATAGGCCCATCGGCCCACTGAGTCTGTGCCGACCATCAACCACCCATTTATACTAATCCTACACTGATCCCGTATTCCTATCACATCCCCACCTATCCCTATATATTTCCCGACCACGTACCTATACTAGGGGCAATTTATGATGGCCAATTAACCTATCAACCTGAAAGTCTTTGGCATGTGGGAGGAAACCGGAGCACCGGGAGGAAACCCACGCAGACACAGGGAGAACTTGCAAACTCTGCACAGGCAGGACCCAGAATCGAACCCGGTTCCCTGGAGCTGTGAGGCTGCGGTGCTAACCACTGCGCCAATGTGCCCACCCCCCAGTGTGTGCCTGTGTTACTGGGTATCAGTGTATGTCTCTGTTACTTGGTGTCAGTGTATGTCTGTGTTACTTGGTGTAAGTGTGTGTCTGTGCTACTGGGTGTCAGTGTGTGTCTGTGTTACTTGGTGTAAGTCTGTGTCTTTGTTAGTTGGTGTCCGTGTGTGTCTGTGTTACCTGGTATCAGTGTATGTCTTTGTTACTTCGTTTCAGTGGATGTCAAAATACTTGCTGTAAGTGGATGTCTTTGTTACTTGGTGTAATTGTCTGTCTTTGTTACTTGGTGTCAGTGTATGTCTGTGTTACTTGGTGTAAGTGTGTGTCTTTGTTACCTGGTGTAAGTGTATGACTTTGTTACTTGATGTCAGTGTATGTCTTTGTTACTTGGTGTCAGTGTGTGTCTGATTTACTGGGCATCAGTGTATGTCTTTGTGACTTGGTATCAGTGCATGTCTTTGTGACTTGGTGTCAGTGTATGTCTTTTTTACTGGGTGTAAGTGGATGTCAAAATACTTGGTGTAACTGTATGTCTTTGTTACTTGGTGTAATTGTCTGTCTTTGTTACTTGGTGTCAGTGTATGTCTGTGTTACTAGGTGTAATTGTGTGTCTTTGTTACTGGGCATCAGTGTATGTCTTTGTGACTTGGTATTAGTGTATGTCTTTGAGACTTGGTGTCAGTGTAAGTCTATTTTACTGGGTGTCAGTGTGTGTCTGTGTTACTTGGTGTCAGTGTATGTCTTTGTTACTGTGTATCAGTGTTTCTCTCTGTTACTGGGTGTCAGTCTGTGTTTGTTTGTGTTACTGGGTGTCAGTGTATGTCTTTGTTACTTGGTGTCAGTGGATGTCAAAATACTTGAGGTTAGTGGATGTCTTTGTTGCTTGGTGTCATTGTATGTCTGTGTTACTTGGTGTCAGTGTGTTTGTTTGTGTTACTGGGTGTCAGTGTATGTCTTTGTTACTTGGTGTAAGTGAGTGTCTGTGTTTCTGGGTATCAGTGTCTGTCTTTTTTACTTGGTGTAAGTGTGTGTCTGTGTTACTGGGTATCAGTGCTTGTCTTTGTTACTTGGTGTCATTGTATGTCTGTGTTACTTGGTGTAAGTGTGTGTCTGTGTTACTGGGTATCAGTGTATGCCTTTGTTACTTGGTGTCAGTGTATGTCTGTGTTACTTGGTGCAAGTGTGTGTCTTTGTCAATGGGCATCAGTGTATGTCTTTGTGACTTGGTGTCAGTGTATGTCTTCTTTACAGGGTGTCAGTGTGTGTCTGTGTTACTTGGTGTCAGTGTATGTCTTTGTTACTGTGTATCAGTGTTTCTCTGTGTTCCTGGGTGTCAGTGTGTGTTTGTTTGTGGTACTGGGTATCAGTGTGTGTCTGTGACACTAGGTGTCAGTATATAGTTTAGTTTCGAGAAACAGCACTTAAACAGGCCCTCCGTCCCACCGAGTCTGTGCCGACCATCAACCACCCATTTACGCTAATCCTACACTAATCCCGTATTCCTATCACATCCCCACCTATCCCTACATATTTCCCTACCACCTACCTATACTAGGGGAAATTTATGATTGCCAATTAACCTATCAACCTGCAAGTCTTTGGCATGTGGGAGGAAACCGGAGCACCGGGAGGAAACCCACGCAGACACAGGGAGAACTTGCAAACTCCGCACAGGCAGGACACAGAATCGAACCAGGTTCCCTGGAGCTGTGAGGCTGCGGTGCTAACCACTGCGCCAATGTGCCCACACCCCAGTGTGTGCCTGTGTTACTGGGTATCAGTGTAAGTCTCTGTTACTTGGTGTCAGTGTGTGTCTGTGTTACTTGGTGTAAGTGTGTGTCTGTGTTACTGGGTGTCAGTGTGTGTCTGTGTTACTTGGTGTAAGTCTGTGTCTTTGTTAGTTGGTGTCCGTGTGTGTCTGTGTTACCTGGTGTCAGTGTATGTCTTTGTTACTTGGTGTCAGTGGATGTCAAAATACTTGGTGTCAGTGGATGTCTTTGATACTTGGTGTAATTGTCTGTCTTTGTTACTTGGTGTCAGTGTATGTCTGTGTTACTTGGTGTAAGTGTGTGTCTTTGTTACCTGGTGTAAGTGTATGTCTTTGTTACTTGGTGTCAGTGTATGTCTTTGTTACTTGGTGTCAGTGTGTGTCTGTGTTACTGGGCATCAGTGTATGTCTTTGTGACTTGGTATCAGTGCATGTCTTTGTGACTTGGTGTCAGTGTATGTCTTATTTACTAGGTGTAAGTGTGTGTCTGCGTTACTGGGTATCAGTGTATGTCTTTGTTACTTGGTGTCAGTGGATGTCAAAATACTTGGTGTAAGTGTATGTCTTTGTTACTTGGTGTAATTGTCTGTCTTTGTTACTTGGTGTCAGCATGTGTCTTTGTTACTTGGTGTGAGTGCATGTCTTTGTTACTTGGTGTCAGTGTATGTCTTTGTTACTTGGTGTCAGTGTCTGTCTGTGTTACTGGGTGTACGTGTGTGTCTGCGTTACTTGGTGTCAGTGTATGTCTGTGTTACTTGGTGCAAGTGTGTGTCTTTCTCAAAGGGCATCAGTGTATGTCTTTGTGACTTGGTATCAGTGTATGTCTTTGTGACTTGGTGTCAGTGTATGTCTTCTTTACAGGGTGTCAGTGTGTGTCTGTGTTACTTGGTGTCAGTGTATGTCTTTGTTACTGTGTATCAGTGTTTCTCTGTGTTACTGGGTGTCAGTGTGTGTTTGTTTGTGGTACTGGGTATCAGTGTGTGTCTGTGACACTAGGTGTCAGTATATAGTTTAGTTTCGAGAAACAGCACTTCAACAGGCCCTTCGGCCCACCGAGTCTGTGCCGACCATCAACCACCCATTTACACTCATCCTACACTAATCCCGTATTCCTATCAAATCCCCACCTATCCCTATATATTTCCCTACCACCTACCTATACTTGGGGCAATTTATGATGGCCAATTAACCTATCAACCTGCAAGTCTTTGGCATGTGGGAGGAAACCGGAGCACCGGGAGGAAACCCACGCAGACAGAGGGAGAACTTGCAAACTCCGCACAGGCAGTACCCAGAATCTAATCCGGGTCCCTGGAGCTGTGAGGCTGCGGTGCTAACCACTGCGCCAATGTGCCCCCCCCCCCCCCCCCCCCCGCCAGTGTGTGCCTGTGTTACTGGGTATCAGTGTATGTCTTTGTTACTTGTTGTCAGTGGATGTCAAAATACTTGGGGTTAGTGGATGTCTTTGTTACTTGGTGTAATTGTCTGTCTTTGTCACTTGGTGTCAGTGTATGTCTGTGTTACTTGGTGTAAGTGTGTGTCTTTGTTATTGGGTATCAGTGTCTGTCTTTGTGACTTGGCATCAATGTATGTCTTTGTTACTTGGTGTCAGTGTATGTCTTTGTTACTGGGTGTCAGTGTGTGTCTGTGTTACTTGGTGTCAGTGTATGTCTTTGTTACTTGGTATCAGTGTATGTCTTTGTGACTTGGTGTCAGTGTATGTCTTCTTTACAGGGTGTCAGTGTGTGTCTGTGTTACTTGGTGTCAGTGTATGTCTTTGTTACTGTGTATCAGTGTTTCTCTGTGTTAGTGGGTTTCAGTGTCTGGTTGTTTGTGTTACTGGCTGTCAGTGTGTGTCTGTGTTACTGGGTATCAGTGTATGTCTTTGTTACTTGGTGTCAGTGTATGTCTTTGTGACTTGGTGTAAGTGTATGTCTTTGTTACTTGGTGTCAGTGTATGTCTTTGTTACTTGGTGTAAGTGTGTGTCTGTGTTACTGGGTGTCATTGTGTGTCTGTGTTACTTGGTGTAAGTGTGTGTCTTTGTTACTTAGTGTAATTGTCTGTCTTTGTTACTTGGTGTCAGTGTATGTCTGTTTTACTTGGTGTAAGTGTGTGTCTGTGTTACTGGGTGTCAGTGTGTGTCTGTGTTACTTGGTGTAAGTGTGTGTCTGTGTTACTGGGTGTCAGTGTGTGTCTGTGTTACTTGGTGTAAGTCTGTGTCTTTGTTAGTTGGTGTCCGTGTGTGTCTGTGTTACCTGGTGTCAGTGTATGTCTTTGTTACTTGGTGTCAGTGGATGTCAAAATACTTGGTGTCAGTGGATGTCTTTGATACTTGGTGTAATTGTCTGTCTTTGTTACTTGGTGTCAGTGTATGTCTGTGTTACTTGGTGTAAGTGTGTGTCTTTGTTACCTGGTGTAAGTGTATGTCTTTGTTACTTGGTGTCAGTGTATGTCTTTGTTACTTGGTGTCAGTGTGTGTCTGTGTTACTGGGCATCAGTGTATGTCTTTGTGACTTGGTATCAGTGCATGTCTTTGTGACTTGGTGTCAGTGTATGTCTTATTTACTAGGTGTAAGTGTGTGTCTGCGTTACTGGGTATCAGTGTATGTCTTTGTTACTTGGTGTCAGTGGATGTCAAAATACTTGGTGTAAGTGTATGTCTTTGTTACTTGGTGTAATTGTCTGTCTTTGTTACTTGGTGTCAGCATGTGTCTTTGTTACTTGGTGTGAGTGCATGTCTTTGTTACTTGGTGTCAGTGTATGTCTTTGTTACTTGGTGTCAGTGTCTGTCTGTGTTACTGGGTGTACGTGTGTGTCTGCGTTACTTGGTGTCAGTGTATGTCTGTGTTACTTGGTGCAAGTGTGTGTCTTTCTCAAAGGGCATCAGTGTATGTCTTTGTGACTTGGTATCAGTGTATGTCTTTGTGACTTGGTGTCAGTGTATGTCTTCTTTACAGGGTGTCAGTGTGTGTCTGTGTTACTTGGTGTCAGTGTATGTCTTTGTTACTGTGTATCAGTGTTTCTCTGTGTTACTGGGTGTCAGTGTGTGTTTGTTTGTGGTACTGGGTATCAGTGTGTGTCTGTGACACTAGGTGTCAGTATATAGTTTAGTTTCGAGAAACAGCACTTCAACAGGCCCTTCGGCCCACCGAGTCTGTGCCGACCATCAACCACCCATTTACACTCATCCTACACTAATCCCGTATTCCTATCAAATCCCCACCTATCCCTATATATTTCCCTACCACCTACCTATACTTGGGGCAATTTATGATGGCCAATTAACCTATCAACCTGCAAGTCTTTGGCATGTGGGAGGAAACCGGAGCACCGGGAGGAAACCCACGCAGACAGAGGGAGAACTTGCAAACTCCGCACAGGCAGTACCCAGAATCTAATCCGGGTCCCTGGAGCTGTGAGGCTGCGGTGCTAACCACTGCGCCAATGTGCCCCCCCCCCCCCCCCCCCCCGCCAGTGTGTGCCTGTGTTACTGGGTATCAGTGTATGTCTTTGTTACTTGTTGTCAGTGGATGTCAAAATACTTGGGGTTAGTGGATGTCTTTGTTACTTGGTGTAATTGTCTGTCTTTGTCACTTGGTGTCAGTGTATGTCTGTGTTACTTGGTGTAAGTGTGTGTCTTTGTTATTGGGTATCAGTGTCTGTCTTTGTGACTTGGCATCAATGTATGTCTTTGTTACTTGGTGTCAGTGTATGTCTTTGTTACTGGGTGTCAGTGTGTGTCTGTGTTACTTGGTGTCAGTGTATGTCTTTGTTACTTGGTATCAGTGTATGTCTTTGTGACTTGGTGTCAGTGTATGTCTTCTTTACAGGGTGTCAGTGTGTGTCTGTGTTACTTGGTGTCAGTGTATGTCTTTGTTACTGTGTATCAGTGTTTCTCTGTGTTAGTGGGTTTCAGTGTCTGGTTGTTTGTGTTACTGGCTGTCAGTGTGTGTCTGTGTTACTGGGTATCAGTGTATGTCTTTGTTACTTGGTGTCAGTGTATGTCTTTGTGACTTGGTGTAAGTGTATGTCTTTGTTACTTGGTGTCAGTGTATGTCTTTGTTACTTGGTGTAAGTGTGTGTCTGTGTTACTGGGTGTCATTGTGTGTCTGTGTTACTTGGTGTAAGTGTGTGTCTTTGTTACTTAGTGTAATTGTCTGTCTTTGTTACTTGGTGTCAGTGTATGTCTGTTTTACTTGGTGTAAGTGTGTGTCTTTGTTACTTGGTCTAAGTGTATGTCATTGTTACTTGGTGTCAGTGTATGTCTTTGTTACTTGGTGTCAGTGTGTGTCTGTGTTACTGGGCATCAGTGTATGTCTTTGTGACAGGGTATCAGTGTGTGCCTGTGTTACTGGGTATCAGTGTATGTCTTTGTTAATTGGTGTCAGTGTGTTTCTGTGTTACTGGGTATCAGTGTTTGTCTTTGTTACTGTGCATCAGTGCGTGTTACTGGGTGTCAGTGTGTGTCTGTGACACTAGGTGTCAGTATTTAGTTTAGTTTCGAGATACAGCACTTGAACAGGCACTTCGGCCCACCGAGTCTGTGCCGACCATCAACCACCCATTTATACTAATCCTGCACTAATTCCGTATTCCTATCACATCCCCACCTATCCCTATATATTTCCCGACCACCTACAAATACTAGGGGCAATTTATGATGGCCAATTAACATATCAACCTGCAAGTCTTTGGCATGTGGGAGGAAAACGGAGCACCCGGAGGAAACCCACGCAGACACAGGGAGAACTTGCAAACTCAGCACAGGCAGTACCCAGAATCGAACCCGGGTCCCTGGAGCTGTGAGGCTGCGGTGCTAACCAATGCGCCAATGTGCCCCCCGCAGTGCGTGCCTTTGTAACTTGGTGTCAGTGTGTGTCTGTGTTACTGGGCATCAGTGTACGTCTTTGTGACTTGGTGTCAGTGTATGTCTTTTTTACTGGGTGTCAGTGTGTCTCTGTGTTACTGGGTGTCAGTGTGTGTTTGTTTGTGTTAATGGGTATCAGTGTATGTCTTTGTGACTTGGTATCAGTGTATGTCATTGTTACTGGTTGTCAGTGTGTGTCTGTGTTACTGGGCATCAGTGTACGTCTTTGTGACTTGGTGTCAGTGTATGTCTTTTTTACTGGGTGTCAGTGTGTCTCTGTGTTACTGGGTGTCAGTGTGTGTTTGTTTGTGTTACTGGGTATCAGTGTATGTCTTTGTGACTTGGTATCAGTGTATGTCTTTGTTACTGGGTGTCAGTGTGTGTCTGTGTTACTTGGTGTAAGTGTATGTCTTTGTTACTTGGTGTAATTGTCTGTCTTTGTTACTTGGTGTCAGTGTATGTCTGTGTTTCTTGGTGTAAGAGTGTGTCTTTGCTCCTGAGTATCATTGTATGTCTTTGTTACTTCGTGTCAGTGTATGGCTGTGTTACTTGGTGTAAGTGAGTGTCTGTGTTAATGGGTATCAGTGTATGTCTTTGTTACTTGGTGTCAGTGTATGTCTGTGTTACTTGGTGTAAGTGTGTGTCTGTGTTACTTGGTGTCAGTGTGTGTCTGTGTTACTTGGTGGAAGTGTGTGTCTGTGTTACTTGGTGTCAGTGTGTGTCTGTGTTACTTGGTGTCAGTGTATGTCTGTGTTACTTGGTGTAAGTGTGTGTCTTTGTTATTGGGTATCAGTGTCTGTCTTTGTGACTTGGCATCAATGTATGTCTTTGTTACTTGGTGTCAGTGTATGTCTTTGTTACTGGGTGTCAGTGTGTGTCTGTGTTACTTGGTGTCAGTGTATGTCTTTGTTACTTGGTATCAGTGTATGTCTTTGTGACTTGGTGTCAGTGTATGTCTTCTTTACAGGGTGTCAGTGTGTGTCTGTGTTACTTGGTGTCAGTGTATGTCTTTGTTACTGTGTATCAGTGTTTCTCTGTGTTAGTGGGTTTCAGTGTCTGGTTGTTTGTGTTACTGGCTGTCAGTGTGTGTCTGTGTTACTGGGTATCAGTGTATGTCTTTGTTACTTGGTGTCAGTGTATGTCTTTGTGACTTGGTGTAAGTGTATGTCTTTGTTACTTGGTGTCAGTGTATGTCTTTGTTACTTGGTGTAAGTGTGTGTCTGTGTTACTGGGTGTCATTGTGTGTCTGTGTTACTTGGTGTAAGTGTGTGTCTTTGTTACTTAGTGTAATTGTCTGTCTTTGTTACTTGGTGTCAGTGTATGTCTGTTTTACTTGGTGTAAGTGTGTGTCTGTGTTACTGGGTGTCAGTGTGTGTCTGTGTTACTTGGTGTAAGTGTGTGTCTGTGTTACTGGGTGTCAGTGTGTGTCTGTGTTACTTGGTGTAAGTCTGTGTCTTTGTTAGTTGGTGTCCGTGTGTGTCTGTGTTACCTGGTGTCAGTGTATGTCTTTGTTACTTGGTGTCAGTGGATGTCAAAATACTTGGTGTCAGTGGATGTCTTTGATACTTGGTGTAATTGTCTGTCTTTGTTACTTGGTGTCAGTGTATGTCTGTGTTACTTGGTGTAAGTGTGTGTCTTTGTTACCTGGTGTAAGTGTATGTCTTTGTTACTTGGTGTCAGTGTATGTCTTTGTTACTTGGTGTCAGTGTGTGTCTGTGTTACTGGGCATCAGTGTATGTCTTTGTGACTTGGTATCAGTGCATGTCTTTGTGACTTGGTGTCAGTGTATGTCTTATTTACTAGGTGTAAGTGTGTGTCTGCGTTACTGGGTATCAGTGTATGTCTTTGTTACTTGGTGTCAGTGGATGTCAAAATACTTGGTGTAAGTGTATGTCTTTGTTACTTGGTGTAATTGTCTGTCTTTGTTACTTGGTGTCAGCATGTGTCTTTGTTACTTGGTGTGAGTGCATGTCTTTGTTACTTGGTGTCAGTGTATGTCTTTGTTACTTGGTGTCAGTGTCTGTCTGTGTTACTGGGTGTACGTGTGTGTCTGCGTTACTTGGTGTCAGTGTATGTCTGTGTTACTTGGTGCAAGTGTGTGTCTTTCTCAAAGGGCATCAGTGTATGTCTTTGTGACTTGGTATCAGTGTATGTCTTTGTGACTTGGTGTCAGTGTATGTCTTCTTTACAGGGTGTCAGTGTGTGTCTGTGTTACTTGGTGTCAGTGTATGTCTTTGTTACTGTGTATCAGTGTTTCTCTGTGTTACTGGGTGTCAGTGTGTGTTTGTTTGTGGTACTGGGTATCAGTGTGTGTCTGTGACACTAGGTGTCAGTATATAGTTTAGTTTCGAGAAACAGCACTTCAACAGGCCCTTCGGCCCACCGAGTCTGTGCCGACCATCAACCACCCATTTACACTCATCCTACACTAATCCCGTATTCCTATCAAATCCCCACCTATCCCTATATATTTCCCTACCACCTACCTATACTTGGGGCAATTTATGATGGCCAATTAACCTATCAACCTGCAAGTCTTTGGCATGTGGGAGGAAACCGGAGCACCGGGAGGAAACCCACGCAGACAGAGGGAGAACTTGCAAACTCCGCACAGGCAGTACCCAGAATCTAATCCGGGTCCCTGGAGCTGTGAGGCTGCGGTGCTAACCACTGCGCCAATGTGCCCCCCCCCCCCCCCCCCGCCAGTGTGTGCCTGTGTTACTGGGTATCAGTGTATGTCTTTGTTACTTGTTGTCAGTGGATGTCAAAATACTTGGGGTTAGTGGATGTCTTTGTTACTTGGTGTAATTGTCTGTCTTTGTCACTTGGTGTCAGTGTATGTCTGTGTTACTTGGTGTAAGTGTGTGTCTTTGTTATTGGGTATCAGTGTCTGTCTTTGTGACTTGGCATCAATGTATGTCTTTGTTACTTGGTGTCAGTGTATGTCTTTGTTACTGGGTGTCAGTGTGTGTCTGTGTTACTTGGTGTCAGTGTATGTCTTTGTTACTTGGTATCAGTGTATGTCTTTGTGACTTGGTGTCAGTGTATGTCTTCTTTACAGGGTGTCAGTGTGTGTCTGTGTTACTTGGTGTCAGTGTATGTCTTTGTTACTGTGTATCAGTGTTTCTCTGTGTTAGTGGGTTTCAGTGTCTGGTTGTTTGTGTTACTGGCTGTCAGTGTGTGTCTGTGTTACTGGGTATCAGTGTATGTCTTTGTTACTTGGTGTCAGTGTATGTCTTTGTGACTTGGTGTAAGTGTATGTCTTTGTTACTTGGTGTCAGTGTATGTCTTTGTTACTTGGTGTAAGTGTGTGTCTGTGTTACTGGGTGTCATTGTGTGTCTGTGTTACTTGGTGTAAGTGTGTGTCTTTGTTACTTAGTGTAATTGTCTGTCTTTGTTACTTGGTGTCAGTGTATGTCTGTTTTACTTGGTGTAAGTGTGTGTCTTTGTTACTTGGTCTAAGTGTATGTCATTGTTACTTGGTGTCAGTGTATGTCTTTGTTACTTGGTGTCAGTGTGTGTCTGTGTTACTGGGCATCAGTGTATGTCTTTGTGACAGGGTATCAGTGTGTGCCTGTGTTACTGGGTATCAGTGTATGTCTTTGTTAATTGGTGTCAGTGTGTTTCTGTGTTACTGGGTATCAGTGTTTGTCTTTGTTACTGTGCATCAGTGCGTGTTACTGGGTGTCAGTGTGTGTCTGTGACACTAGGTGTCAGTATTTAGTTTAGTTTCGAGATACAGCACTTGAACAGGCACTTCGGCCCACCGAGTCTGTGCCGACCATCAACCACCCATTTATACTAATCCTGCACTAATTCCGTATTCCTATCACATCCCCACCTATCCCTATATATTTCCCGACCACCTACAAATACTAGGGGCAATTTATGATGGCCAATTAACATATCAACCTGCAAGTCTTTGGCATGTGGGAGGAAAACGGAGCACCCGGAGGAAACCCACGCAGACACAGGGAGAACTTGCAAACTCAGCACAGGCAGTACCCAGAATCGAACCCGGGTCCCTGGAGCTGTGAGGCTGCGGTGCTAACCAATGCGCCAATGTGCCCCCCGCAGTGCGTGCCTTTGTAACTTGGTGTCAGTGTGTGTCTGTGTTACTGGGCATCAGTGTACGTCTTTGTGACTTGGTGTCAGTGTATGTCTTTTTTACTGGGTGTCAGTGTGTCTCTGTGTTACTGGGTGTCAGTGTGTGTTTGTTTGTGTTAATGGGTATCAGTGTATGTCTTTGTGACTTGGTATCAGTGTATGTCATTGTTACTGGTTGTCAGTGTGTGTCTGTGTTACTGGGCATCAGTGTACGTCTTTGTGACTTGGTGTCAGTGTATGTCTTTTTTACTGGGTGTCAGTGTGTCTCTGTGTTACTGGGTGTCAGTGTGTGTTTGTTTGTGTTACTGGGTATCAGTGTATGTCTTTGTGACTTGGTATCAGTGTATGTCTTTGTTACTGGGTGTCAGTGTGTGTCTGTGTTACTTGGTGTAAGTGTATGTCTTTGTTACTTGGTGTAATTGTCTGTCTTTGTTACTTGGTGTCAGTGTATGTCTGTGTTTCTTGGTGTAAGAGTGTGTCTTTGCTCCTGAGTATCATTGTATGTCTTTGTTACTTCGTGTCAGTGTATGGCTGTGTTACTTGGTGTAAGTGAGTGTCTGTGTTAATGGGTATCAGTGTATGTCTTTGTTACTTGGTGTCAGTGTATGTCTGTGTTACTTGGTGTAAGTGTGTGTCTGTGTTACTTGGTGTCAGTGTGTGTCTGTGTTACTTGGTGGAAGTGTGTGTCTGTGTTACTTGGTGTAAGTGTGTGTCTGTGTTCCTGGGTATCATTGTATGTCTTTGTTACTTCGTGTCAGTGTATGTCTGTGTTACTTGGTGTAAGTGTGTGTCTGCGTTACTGGGTATCAGTGTATGTCTTTGTTACTTGGTGTCAGTGTATGTCTGTGTTACTTGGTGTAAGTGTGTGTCTGTGTTACTTGGTGTCAGTGTGTGTCTGTGTTACTTGGTGTAAGTGTGTGTCTTTGTTACTTGGTGTCCGTGTGTGCCTGTGTTATTGGGTGTCAGTGCCTATATTTGTTACTTGGTTCCATTGTATATCTGTGTTACTTGGTGTAAGTGTGTGTCTTTGTTACTTGGTGTAATTGTATGTCTTTGTTACTTGGTGTCAGTGTATGTCTGTGTTACTTGGTGTAATTGTATGTCTTTGTTACTTGGTGTAAGT
Source organism: Heterodontus francisci (assembly GCF_036365525.1). Taxonomy (NCBI): domain Eukaryota; kingdom Metazoa; phylum Chordata; class Chondrichthyes; order Heterodontiformes; family Heterodontidae; genus Heterodontus; species Heterodontus francisci. The sequence goes on along the minus strand of NW_027140867.1, from coordinate 12,843,155 downwards.
GTGTTTCTGTGTTGTTTGGTGTAAGTTTGTGTCTGTGTTCCTGGGTATCAGTGCATGTCTTTGTTACTTGGTGTCAGTGTATGTCTGTGTTACCTGGTGTACGTGTGTGTCTTTGTTACTGGGTATCAGTGTATGTCTTCGTTACTTGGTGTCAGTGTATGTCTGTGTTACTTGGTGTAAGTGTGTGTCTGTGTTACTGGGTGTCAGTGTGTGTCTGTGTTACTTGGTGTAAGTGTGTGTCTTTGTTACTTGGTGTAATTGTATGTCTTTGTTACTTGGTGTCAGTGTATGTCTGTGTTACTTGGTTTCAGTGTATGTATTTGTTACTTGGTGTAAGTGTGTGACTGTGTTACTTCGTGTAAGTGTGTGTCTTTGTTACTTGGTGTCCGTGTGTGTCTGTGTTACTTGGTGTCAGTGCATGTCTTTGTTACTTGGTGTCAGTGCATGTCTTTGTTACTTGCTGTCAGTGTGCGTCTGTGTTACTGGGTATCAGTGTATGTCTTTGTATCTTGGTATCAGTGTCTGTCTTTATTACTGGGTGTCAGTGTGTGTCTGTGTTACTGGGTATCAGTGTATGTCTTTGTGACTTTGTATCAGTGTATGTCTTTGTTACAGGGTGTCAGTGTGTTTCTGTGTTACTGGGTATCAGTGTAAGTCTTTGTGACTTGGTATCATTGTATGTCTTTGTTACTGGATATCAGTGTGTGTCTGTGTTCCTGGGTATCAGTGTATGTCTTTGTGACTTGGTGTCAGTGTATGTCTTTGTTACTGGGTGTCAGTGTGTGTCTTTGTGACTTGGTGTCAGTGTATGTCTTTGTTACTTGATGTAAGTGTGTGTCTGTGATACTGGGTATCAGTGTATGTCTTTGTTACTTGGTGTCAGTGTATGTCTGTGTTACTTGGTGTAAGTGTGTGTCTGTGAATCAGTGTATGTCTTTGTGACTTGGGGTCAGTGTATATCTTTGTCACTGGGTGTCAGTGTGTGTCTTTGTGACTTGGTGTCAGTGTATGTCTGTGTTACTGGCGGTCAGTGTGTGTCTGTGTTACTGGGGGTCAGTGTGTGTTTCTAACTGGGTGTCAGTGTGTGTCTCTGTTACTGGGTATCAGTGTATGTCTTTGTTACTTGGTGTCAGTGTATGTCTGTGTTACTTGGTGTAAGTGTATGTCTTTTTTACTTGGTGTAAGTGTGTGTCTGTGTTACTTGGTGTAAGTGTGTGTCTGTGCTCCTGAGTATCATTGTATGTCTTTGTTACTTCGTGTCAGTGTATGGCTGTGTTACTTGGTGTAAGTGTGTGTCTGTGTTAATGGGTATCAGTGTATGTCTTTGTTACTTGGTGTCAGTGTATGTCTGTGTTACTTGGTGTAAGTGTGTGTCTTTGTTACTGGGTATCAGTGTATGTCTGTGTTACTTGGTGTAAGTGTGTGTCTGTGTTACTGGGTGTCAGTGTGTGTCTGTGTTACTTGGTGTAAGTGTGTGTCTTTGTTACTTGGTGTAATTGTATGTCTTTGTTACTTGGTGTCAGTGTATGTCTGTGTTACTTGGTTTCAGTGTATGTATTTGTTACTTGGTGTAAGTGTGTGACTGTGTTACTTGGTGTAAGTGTGTGTCTTTGTTACTTGTTGTCCGTGTGTGTCTGTGTTACTTGGTGTCAGTGCATGTCTTTGTTACTTGGTGTCAGTGCATGTCTTTGTTACTTGCTGTCAGTGTGCGTCTGTGTTACTGGGTATCAGTGTATGTCTTTGTATCTTGGTATCAGTGTCTGTCTTTATTACTGGGTGTCAGTGTGTGTCTGTGTTACTGGGTATCAGTGTATGTCTTTGTGACTTTGTATCAGTGTATGTCTTTGTTACAGGGTGTCAGTGTGTTTCTGTGTTACTGGGTATCAGTGTAAGTCTTTGTGACTTGGTATCATTGTATGTCTTTGTTACTGGGTATCAGTGTGTGTCTGTGTTCCTGGGTATCAGTGTATGTCTTTGTGACTTGGTGTCAGTGTATGTCTTTGTTACTGGGTGTCAGTGTGTTTCTTTGTGACTTGGTGTCAGTGTATGTCTTTGTTACTTGATGTAAGTGTGTGTCTGTGATACTGGGTATCAGTGTATGTCTTTGTTACTTGGTGTCAGTGTATGTCTGTGTTACTTGGTGTAAGTGTGTGTCTGTGAATCAGTGTATGTCTTTGTGACTTGGGGTCAGTGTATGTCTTTGTCACTGGGTGTCAGTGTGTGTCTTTGTGACTTGGTGTCAGTGTATGTCTGTGTTACTGGCGGTCAGTGTGTGTCTGTGTTACTGGGGGTCAGTGTGTGTTTCTAACTGGGTGTCAGTGTGTGTCTCTGTTACTGGGTATCAGTGTATGTCTTTGTTACTTGGTGTCAGTGTATGTCTGTGTTACTTGGTGTAAGTGTATGTCTTTTTTACTTGGTCTAAGTGTGTGTCTGTGTTACTTGGTGTAAGTGTGTGTCTGTGCTCCTGAGTATCATTGTATGTCTTTGTTACTTCGTGTCAGTGTATGGCTGTGTTACTTGGTGTAAGTGTGTGTCTGTGTTAATGGGTATCAGTGTATGTCTTTGTTACTTGGTGTCAGTGTATGTCTGTGTTACTTGGTGTAAGTGTGTGTCTGTGTTACTTGGTGTCAGTGTGTGTCTGTGTTACTTGGTGGAAGTGTGTGTCTGTGTTACTTGGTGTAAGTGTGTGTCTGTGTTCCTGGGTATCATTGTATGTCTTTGTTACTTCGTGTCAGTGTATGTCTGTGTTACTTGGTGTAAGTGTGTGTCTGTGTTACTGGGTATCAGTGTATGTCTTTGTTACTTGGTGTCAGTGTATGTCTGTGTTACTTGGTGTAAGTGTGTGTCTGTGTTACTTGGTGTCAGTGTGTGTCTGTGTTACTTGGTGTAAGTGTGTGTCTTTGTTACTTGGTGTCCGTGTGTGTCTGTGTTATTGGGTGTCAGTGCCTGTATTTGTTACTTGGTTCCATTGTATATCTGTGTTACTTGGTGTAAGTGTGTGTCTTTGTTACTTGGTGTAATTGTATCTCTTTGTTACTTGGTGTCAGTGTATGTCTGTGTTACTTGGTGTAATTGTATGTCTTTGTTACTTGGTGTAAGTGTGTTTCTGTGTTACTTGGTGTAAGTGTGTGTCTGTGTTCCTGGGTATCAGTGTATGTCTTTGTTACTTGGTGTCAGTGTATGTCTGTGTTACTTGGTGTAAGTGTTTGTCTTTGTTACTGGGTATCAGTGTATGTCTTTGTTACTTGGTGTCAGTGTATGTCTGCGTTACTTGGTGTAAGTGTGTGTCTGTGTTACTGGGTGTCAGTGTGTGTCTGTGTTACTTGGTGTAAGTGTGTTTCTTTGTTACTTGGTGTAATTGCATGTCTTTGTTACTTGGTGTCAGTGTATATCTGTGTTACTTGGTGTCAGTGTATGTATTTGTTACTTGGTGTAAGTGTGTGTCTGTGTTACTTGGTGTAAGTGTGTGTCTTTGTTACTTGGTGTCCGTGTGTGTCTGTGTTACTTGGTGTCAGTGCATGTCTTTGTTTCTTGGTGCCAGTGCATCTCGTTGTTACTTGCTGTCAGTGTGCGTCTGTGTTACTGGGTATCAGTGGATGTCTTTGTATCTTGGTATCAGTGTCTGTCTTTATTACTGGGTGTCAGTGTGTGTCTGTGTTACTGGGTATCAGTGTATGTCTTTGTGACTTTGCATCAGTGTATGTCTTTGTTACAGGGTGTCAGTGTGTTTCTGTGTTACTGGGTATCAGTGTATGTCTGTGTGACTTGGTATCAGTGTATGTCTTTGTTACTAGGTGTCAGTGTGTGTCTGTGTTCCTGGGTATCAGTGTATGTCTTTGTGACTTGGTGTCAGTGTATGTCTTTGTTACTGGGTGTCAGTGTGTGTCTTTGTGATTGGTGTCAGTGTATGTCTGTGTTACTTGGTGTAAGTTTCTGTCTGTGTTACTGGGTGTCAGTGTATGTCTTTGTTACTTGCTGTCAGTGTATGTCTGTGTTACTTGGGGTAAGTATGTGTCTGTGTTACTGGGTGTCAGTGTGTGTCTGTGTTACTTGGTGTAAATATATGTCTTTGTTACTTGGTGTCCGTGTGTGTCTGTGTTACTGGGTGTCAGTGTATGTCTTTGTTACTGGGTGTCAGTGTATGTCTTTGTTAGTTGGTGTAACTGTGTGTCTGTGTTACTGGGTATCAGTGTATGTCTTTGTTACTTGGTGTCAGTGTATGTCTGTGTTACTTGGTGTAAGTGTGTGTCTGTGTATCAGTGTATGTCTTTGTGACTTGTTGTCAGTGTATGTCTTTGTTACTGGGTGTCAGTGTGTGTCTTTGTGACTTGGTGTCAGTGTATGTCTGTGTTACTGGGGGTCAGTGCGTGTCTGTGATACTGGGGGTCAGTGTGTGTTTCTACCTGGATGTCAGTGTGTGTCTGTGTTACTCGGAATCAGTGTATGTCTTTGTCACTTGGTGTCAGTGTATATCTGTTTTTCTTGTTGTAAGTGTATGTCTTTGTTACTTGGTGTAAGTGTGTGTCTGTGTTACTTGGTGTAAGTGTGTGTCTGTGTTCCTGGGTATCTTTGTATGTCTTTGTTACTTGGTGTCAGTGAATGTCTGTGTTACTTGGTGTAAGTGTGTGTCTTTGTTACTTGGTGTCCGTGTGTGTCTGTGTTACTGTGTGTCAGTGTATGTCTTTGTTACTGGGTGTCAGTGTATGTCTTTGTTACTTGGTGTAAGTGTGTGTCTGTGTTACTGGGTATCAGTGTCTGTCTTTGTTTCTTGGTGTCAGTTTATGTCTTTGTTACTGGGTGTCAGTGTGTGTCTTTGAGACTAGGTGTCAGTGTATGTCTTTGTTACTTGGTGTCAGTGTATGTCAAAATACTTGGTGTAAGTGTATGTCTTTGTTACTTGGTGTAAGTGTATGTCTTTGTTACTTGATGTCAGTGTATGCCTTTGTTACTTGGTGTCAGTGTATGTCTGTGTTACTTGGTGTAAGTGTGTGTCTTTGTTACTTGGTGTAAGTGTATGTCTTTGTTACATGGTGTCAGTGCATGTCTTTGTTACTTGGTGTCAGTGTGTGTCTGTGTTACTGGGTATCAGTGTATGTCTTTGTGACTTGGTATCAGTTTATGTCTTTGTTCCTGGGTGTCTGTGTGTGTCTGTGTTACTGGGTATCTGTGTATGTCTTTGTGACTTGGTATCAGTGTATGCCATTGTTACTGGGTGTCAGAGTGTGTCTGTGTTCCTGGGTATCAGTGTATGTCTTTGTGACTTGGTGTCAGTGTATGTCTTTGTTACTGCGTGTCAGTGTGTGTCTTTGCGACTTGGTGTCAGTGTATGTCTTTGTTACTTGATGTAAGTGTGTGTCTGTGATACTGGGCATCAGTGTATGTCTTTGTGACTTGGTAACAGTGTATGTATTTGTTACTGGTTGTCATTGTGTGTCTTTCTTACTGGGTATCAGTGTATGTCTGTGTGACTTGGTATCAGTGTATGTCTTTGTTACTAGGTGTCAGTGTGTGTCTGTGTTCCTGGGTATCTGTGTATGTCTTTGTGACTTGGTGTCAGTGTATGTTTTTGTTACTGGGTGTCAGTGTGTGTCTTTGTGATTGGTGTCAGTGTATGTCTGTGTTACTTGGTGTAAGTGTGTGTCTGTGTTACTGGGTATCAGTGTATGTCTTTGTTACTTGCTGTCAGTGTATGTCTGTGTTACTTGGGGTAAGTATGTGTCTGTGTTACTGGGTGTCAGTGTGTGTCTGTGTTACTTGGTGTAAATCTATGTCTTTGTTACTTGGTGTCCTTGTGTGTCTGTGTTACCGGGGGTCAGTGTATGTCTTTGTTACTGGGTGTCAGTGTATGTCTTTGTTAGTTGGTGTAAGTGTGTGTCTGTGTTACTGGGTATCAGTGTATGTCTTTGTTACTTGGTGTCAGTGTATGTCTATGTTACTTGGTGTAAGTGTGTGTCTGTGTATCAGTGTATGTCTTTGTGACTTGTTGTCAGTGTATGTCTTTGTTACTGGGTGTCAGTGTGTGTCTTTGTGACTTGGTGTCAGTGTATGTCTGTGTTACTGGGGTTCAGTGTGTGTCTGTGATACTGGGGGTCAATGTGTGTTTCTAACTGGTTGTCAGTGTGTGTCTGTGTTACTCGGTATCAGTGTATGTATTTGTCACTTGGTGTCAGTGTATATCTGTGTTACTTGTTGTAAGTGTATGTCTTTGTTACTTGGTGTAAGTGTGTGTCTGTGTTACTTGGTGTAAGTGTGTGTCTGTGTTCCTGGGTATCATTGTATGTCTTTGTTACTTGGTGTCAGTGTATGTCTGTGTTACTTGGTGTAAGTGTGTGTCTTTGTTACTTGGTGTCCGTGTGTGTCTGTGTTACTTGGTGTAAGTGTGTGTCTGTGTTACTGGGTGTCAGTGTGTGTCTGTGTTACTTGGTGTAAGTCTGTGTCTTTGTTACTTGGTGTCCGTGTGTGTCTGTGTTACCTGGTATCAGTGTATGTCTTTGTTACTTGGTGTCAGTGGATGTCAAAATACTTGCTGTAAGTGGATGTCTTTGTTACTTGGTGTAATTGTCTGTCTTTGTGACTTGGTGTCAGTGTATGTCTGTGTTACTTGGTGTAAGTGTGTGTCTTTGTTACCTGGTGTAAGTGTATGACTTTGTTACTTGATGTCAGTGTATGTCTTTGTTACTTGGTGTCAGTGTGTCTCTGATTTACTGGGCATCAGTGTATGTCTTTGTGACTTGGTATCAGTGCATGTCTTTGTGACTTGGTGTCAGTGTATGTCTTTTTTACTGGGTGTAAGTGGATGTCAAAATACTTGGTGTAAGTGTATGTCTTTGTTACTTGGTGTAATTGTCTGTCTTTGTTACTTGGTGTCAGTGTTCGTCTGTGTTACTAGGTGTAAGTGTGTGTCTTTGTTACTGGGCATCAGTGTATGTCTTTGTGACTTGGTATTAGTGTATGTCTTTGAGACTTGGTGTCAGTGTATGTCTTTTTTACTGGGTGTCAGTGTTTCTCTCTGTTACTGGGTGTCAGTGTGTGTTTGTTTGTGTTACTGGGTGTCAGTGTGTGTCTGTGACACTAGGTGTCAGTATGTAGTTTAGTTTAGAGATACAGCACTTAAACAGGCCCTTCGGCCCACCGAGTCTGTGCCGACCATCAACAACCCATTTATACTAATCCTACACTAATCCCGTATTCCTATCACATCCCCACCTATCCCTATATATTTCCCTACCACGTACCTATACTAGGGGCAATTTATGATGGCCAATTAACCTATCAACCTGCAAGTCTTTGGCATGTGGGAGGAAAGCGGAGCACCGGGAGGAAACCCACGCAGACACAGGGAGAACTTGCAAACTCCGCACAGGCAGGACCCAGAATCGAACCCGGTTCCCTGGAGCTGTGAGGCTGCGGTGCTAACCACTGCGCCAATGTGCCCAACCCCCAGTGTGTGCCTGTGTTACTGGGTATCAGTGTAAAGCTCTGTTACTTGGTGTCAGTGCATGTCTGTGTTACTTGGTGTAAGTGTGTGTCTGTGATACTGGGTGTCAGTGTGTGTCTGTGTTACTTGGTGTAAGCCTGTGTCTTTGTTACTTGGTGTCCGTGTGTGTCTGTGTTACCTGGTATCAGTGTATGTCTTTGTTACTTGGTGTCAGTGGATGTCAAAATACTTGGTGTAAGTGGATGTCTTTGTTACTTGGTGTAATTGTCTGTCTTTGTTACTTGGTGTCAGTGTATGTCTGTGTTACTTGGTGTAAGTGTGTGTCTTTGTTACCTGGTGTAAGTGCATGTCTTTGTGACTTGGTGTAAGTGTGTGTCTGTGTTACTGGGTATCAGTGCTTGTCTTTGTTACTTGGTGTCATTGTATGTCTGTGTTACTTGGTGTAATTGTCTGTCTTTGTTACTGGGTGTCAGTGTATGTCTTTGTTACTTGGTGTAATTGTCTGTCTTTGTTACTTGGTGTCAGTGTATGTCTGTGTTACTTGGTGTAAGTGTGTGTATTTGTTACTGGGCATCAGTGCATGTCTTTGTGACTTGGTATCAGTGTATGTCTTTGTGACTTGGTGTCAGTGTATGTCTTTGTTACTGTGTATCAGTGTTTCTCTGTGTTACTGGGTGTCAGTGTGTGTTTGTTTGTGTTACTGGGTGTCAGTGTTTGTCTGTGACACGAGGTGTCAGTATTTAGTTTAGTTTGGATATACAGCACTTAAATAGGCCCATCGGCCCACTGAGTCTGTGCCGACCATCAACCACCCATTTATACTAATCCTACACTGATCCCGTATTCCTATCACATCCCCACCTATCCCTATATATTTCCCGACCACGTACCTATACTAGGGGCAATTTATGATGTCCAATTAACCTATCAACCTGCAAGTCTTTGGCATGTGGGAGGAAACCGGAGCACCGGGAGGAAACCCACGCAGACACAGGGAGAACTTGCAAACTCTGCACAGGCAGGACCCAGAATCGAACCCGGTTCCCTGGAGCTGTGAGGCTGCGGTGCTAACCACTGCGCCAATGTGCCCACCCCCCAGTGTGTGCCTGTGTTACTGGGTATCAGTGTATGTCTCTGTTACTTGGTGTCAGTGTATGTCTGTGTTACTTGGTGTAAGTGTGTGTCTGTGTTACTGGGTGTCAGTGTGTGTCTGTGTTACTTGGTGTAAGTCTGTGTCTTTGTTAGTTGGTGTCCGTGTGTGTCTGTGTTACCTGGTATCAGTGTATGTCTTTGTTACTTCGTTTCAGTGGATGTCAAAATACTTGCTGTAAGTGGATGTCTTTGTTACTTGGTGTAATTGTCTGTCTTTGTTACTTGGTGTCAGTGTATGTCTGTGTTACTTGGTGTAAGTGTGTGTCTTTGTTACCTGGTGTAAGTGTATGACTTTGTTACTTGATGTCAGTGTATGTCTTTGTTACTTGGTGTCAGTGTGTGTCTGATTTACTGGGCATCAGTGTATGTCTTTGTGACTTGGTATCAGTGCATGTCTTTGTGACTTGGTGTCAGTGTATGTCTTTTTTACTGGGTGTAAGTGGATGTCAAAATACTTGGTGTAACTGTATGTCTTTGTTACTTGGTGTAATTGTCTGTCTTTGTTACTTGGTGTCAGTGTATGTCTGTGTTACTAGGTGTAATTGTGTGTCTTTGTTACTGGGCATCAGTGTATGTCTTTGTGACTTGGTATTAGTGTATGTCTTTGAGACTTGGTGTCAGTGTAAGTCTATTTTACTGGGTGTCAGTGTGTGTCTGTGTTTCTTGGTGTCAGTGTATGTCTTTGTTACTGTGTATCAGTGTTTCTCTCTGTTACTGGGTGTCAGTCTGTGTTTGTTTGTGTTACTGGGTGTCAGTGTGTGTCTGTGACACTAGGTGTCAGTATGTAGTTTAGTTTAGAGATACAGCACTTAAACAGGCCCTTCGGCCCACCGAGTCTGTGCCGACAATCAACAACCCATTTATACTAATCCTACACTAATCCCGTATTCCTATCACATCCCCACCTATCCCTATATATTTCCCTACCACGTACCTATACTAGGGGCAATTTATGATGGCCAATTAACCTATCAACCTGCAAGTCTTTGGCATGTGGGAGGAAACCGGAGCACCGGGAGGAAACCCACGCAGACACAGGGAGAACTTGCAAACTCCGCACAGGCAGGACCCAGAATCGAACCCGGTTCCCTGGAGCTGTGAGGCTGCGGTGCTAACCACTGCGCCAATGTGCCCAACCCCCAGTGTGTGCCTGTGTTACTGGGTATCAGTGTAAAGCTCTGTTACTTGGTGTCAGTGCATGTCTGTGTTACTTGGTGTAAGTGTGTGTCTGTGTTACTGGGTGTCAGTGTGTGTCTGTGTTACTTGGTGTAAGCCTGTGTCTTTGTTACTTGGTGTCCGTGTGTGTCTGTGTTACCTGGTATCAGTGTATGTCTTTGTTACTTGGTGTCAGTGGATGTCAAAATACTTGGTGTAAGTGGATGTCTTTGTTACTTGGTGTAATTGTCTGTCTTTGTTACTTGGTGTCAGTGTATGTCTGCGTTACTTGGTGTAAGTGTGTGTCTTTGTTACCTGGTGTAAGTGCATGTCTTTGTGACTTGGTGTAAGTGTGTGTCTGTGTTACTGGGTATCAGTGCTTGTCTTTGTTACTTGGTGTCATTGTATGTCTGTGTTACTTGGTGTAAGTGTGTGTCTGTGTTACTGGGTATCAGTGTATGTCTTTGTTACTTGGTGTAATTGTCTGTCTTTGTTACTTGGTGTCAGTGTATGTCTGTGTTACTTGGTGTAAGTGTGTGTATGTGTTACTGGGTATCAGTGTATGTCTTTGTGACTTGGTATCAGTGTATGTCTTTGTGACTTGGTGTCAGTGTATGTCTTTGTTACTGTTTATCAGTGTTTCTCCGTGTTCCTGGGTGTCAGTGTGTGTTTGTTTGTGTTACTGGGTGTCAGTGTTTGTCTGTGACACGAGGTGTCAGTATTTAGTTTAGTTTGGATATACAGCACTTAAATAGGCCCTTCGGCCCACTGAGTCTGTGCCGACCATCAACCACTCATTTATACTAATCCTACACTGATCCCGTATTCCTATCACATCCCCACCTATCCCTATATATTTCCCGACCACGTACCTATACTAGGGGCAATTTATGATGGCCAATTAACCTATCAACCTGCAAGTCTTTGGCATGTGGGAGGAAACCGGAGCACCGGGAGGAAACCCACGCAGACACAGGGAGAACTTGCAAACTCTGCACAGGCTGGACCCAGAATCGAACCCGGTTCCCTGGAGCTGTGAGGCTGCGGTGCTAACCACTGCGCCAATGTGCCCAACCCCCAGTGTGTGCCTGTGTTACTGGGTATCAGTGTATGTCTTTGTTACTTGGTGTCAGTGGATGTCAAAATACTTGAGGTTAGTGGATGTCTTTGTTGCTTGGTGTCATTGTATGTCTGTGTTACTTGGTGTCAGTGTGTTTGTTTGTGTTACTGGGTGTCAGTGTATGTCTTTGTTACTTGGTGTAAGTGAGTGTCTGTGTTTCTGGGTATCAGTGTCTGTCTTTTTTACTTGGTGTAAGTGTGTGTCTGTGTTACTGGGTATCAGTGCTTGTCTTTGTTACTTGGTGTCATTGTATGTCTGTGTTACTTGGTGTAAGTGTGTGTCTGTGTTACTGGGTATCAGTGTATGCCTTTGTTACTTGGTGTCAGTGTATGTCTGTGTTACTTGGTGCAAGTGTGTGTCTTTGTCAATGGGCATCAGTGTATGTCTTTGTGACTTGGTATCAGTGTATGTCTTTGTGACTTGGTGTCAGTGTATGTCTTCTTTACAGGGTGTCAGTGTGTGTCTGTGTTACTTGGTGTCAGTGTATGTCTTTGTTACTGTGTATCAGTGTTTCTCTGTGTTACTGGGTGTCAGTGTGTGTTTGTTTGTGGTACTGGGTATCAGTGTGTGTCTGTGACACTAGGTGTCAGTATATAGTTTAGTTTCGAGAAACAGCACTTAAACAGGCCCTCCGGCCCACCGAGTCTGTGCCGACCATCAACCACCCATTTACGCTAATCCTACACTAATCCCGTATTCCTATCACATCCCCACCTATCCCTACATATTTCCCTACCACCTACCTATACTAGGGGAAATTTATGATTGCCAATTAACCTATCAACCTGCAAGTCTTTGGCATGTGGGAGGAAACCGGAGCACCGGGAGGAAACCCACGCAGACACAGGGAGAACTTGCAAACTCCGCACAGGCAGGACACAGAATCGAACCAGGTTCCCTGGAGCTGTGAGGCTGCGGTGCTAACCACTGCGCCAATGTGCCCACACCCCAGTGTGTGCCTGTGTTACTGGGTATCAGTGTAAGTCTCTGTTACTTGGTGTCAGTGTATGTCTGTGTTACTTGGTGTAAGTGTGTGTCTGTGTTACTGGGTGTCAGTGTGTGTCTGTGTTACTTGGTGTAAGTCTGTGTCTTTGTTAGTTGGTGTCCGTGTGTGTCTGTGTTACCTGGTGTCAGTGTATGTCTTTGTTACTTGGTGTCAGTGGATGTCAAAATACTTGGTGTCAGTGGATGTCTTTGATACTTGGTGTAATTGTCTGTCTTTGTTACTTGGTGTCAGTGTATGTCTGTGTTACTTGGTGTAAGTGTGTGTCTTTGTTACCTGGTGTAAGTGTATGTCTTTGTTACTTGGTGTCAGTGTATGTCTTTGTTACTTGGTGTCAGTGTGTGTCTGTGTTACTGGGCATCAGTGTATGTCTTTGTGACTTGGTATCAGTGCATGTCTTTGTGACTTGGTGTCAGTGTATGTCTTATTTACTAGGTGTAAGTGTGTGTCTGCGTTACTGGGTATCAGTGTATGTCTTTGTTACTTGGTGTCAGTGGATGTCAAAATACTTGGTGTAAGTGTATGTCTTTGTTACTTGGTGTAATTGTCTGTCTTTGTTACTTGGTGTCAGCATGTGTCTTTGTTACTTGGTGTGAGTGCATGTCTTTGTTACTTGGTGTCAGTGTATGTCTTTGTTACTTGGTGTCAGTGTCTGTCTGTGTTACTGGGTGTACGTGTGTGTCTGCGTTACTTGGTGTCAGTGTATGTCTGTGTTACTTGGTGCAAGTGTGTGTCTTTCTCAAAGGGCATCAGTGTATGTCTTTGTGACTTGGTATCAGTGTATGTCTTTGTGACTTGGTGTCAGTGTATGTCTTCTTTACAGGGTGTCAGTGTGTGTCTGTGTTACTTGGTGTCAGTGTATGTCTTTGTTACTGTGTATCAGTGTTTCTCTGTGTTACTGGGTGTCAGTGTGTGTTTGTTTGTGGTACTGGGTATCAGTGTGTGTCTGTGACACTAGGTGTCAGTATATAGTTTAGTTTCGAGAAACAGCACTTCAACAGGCCCTTCGGCCCACCGAGTCTGTGCCGACCATCAACCACCCATTTACACTCATCCTACACTAATCCCGTATTCCTATCAAATCCCCACCTATCCCTATATATTTCCCTACCACCTACCTATACTTGGGGCAATTTATGATGGCCAATTAACCTATCAACCTGCAAGTCTTTGGCATGTGGGAGGAAACCGGAGCACCGGGAGGAAACCCACGCAGACAGAGGGAGAACTTGCAAACTCCGCACAGGCAGTACCCAGAATCTAATCCGGGTCCCTGGAGCTGTGAGGCTGCGGTGCTAACCACTGCGCCAATGTGCCCCCCCCCCCCCCCCCCCCGCCAGTGTGTGCCTGTGTTACTGGGTATCAGTGTATGTCTTTGTTACTTGTTGTCAGTGGATGTCAAAATACTTGGGGTTAGTGGATGTCTTTGTTACTTGGTGTAATTGTCTGTCTTTGTCACTTGGTGTCAGTGTATGTCTGTGTTACTTGGTGTAAGTGTGTGTCTTTGTTATTGGGTATCAGTGTCTGTCTTTGTGACTTGGCATCAATGTATGTCTTTGTTACTTGGTGTCAGTGTATGTCTTTGTTACTGGGTGTCAGTGTGTGTCTGTGTTACTTGGTGTCAGTGTATGTCTTTGTTACTTGGTATCAGTGTATGTCTTTGTGACTTGGTGTCAGTGTATGTCTTCTTTACAGGGTGTCAGTGTGTGTCTGTGTTACTTGGTGTCAGTGTATGTCTTTGTTACTGTGTATCAGTGTTTCTCTGTGTTAGTGGGTTTCAGTGTCTGGTTGTTTGTGTTACTGGCTGTCAGTGTGTGTCTGTGTTACTGGGTATCAGTGTATGTCTTTGTTACTTGGTGTCAGTGTATGTCTTTGTGACTTGGTGTAAGTGTATGTCTTTGTTACTTGGTGTCAGTGTATGTCTTTGTTACTTGGTGTAAGTGTGTGTCTGTGTTACTGGGTGTCATTGTGTGTCTGTGTTACTTGGTGTAAGTGTGTGTCTTTGTTACTTAGTGTAATTGTCTGTCTTTGTTACTTGGTGTCAGTGTATGTCTGTTTTACTTGGTGTAAGTGTGTGTCTTTGTTACTTGGTCTAAGTGTATGTCATTGTTACTTGGTGTCAGTGTATGTCTTTGTTACTTGGTGTCAGTGTGTGTCTGTGTTACTGGGCATCAGTGTATGTCTTTGTGACAGGGTATCAGTGTGTGCCTGTGTTACTGGGTATCAGTGTATGTCTTTGTTAATTGGTGTCAGTGTGTTTCTGTGTTACTGGGTATCAGTGTTTGTCTTTGTTACTGTGCATCAGTGCGTGTTACTGGGTGTCAGTGTGTGTCTGTGACACTAGGTGTCAGTATTTAGTTTAGTTTCGAGATACAGCACTTGAACAGGCACTTCGGCCCACCGAGTCTGTGCCGACCATCAACCACCCATTTATACTAATCCTGCACTAATTCCGTATTCCTATCACATCCCCACCTATCCCTATATATTTCCCGACCACCTACAAATACTAGGGGCAATTTATGATGGCCAATTAACATATCAACCTGCAAGTCTTTGGCATGTGGGAGGAAAACGGAGCACCCGGAGGAAACCCACGCAGACACAGGGAGAACTTGCAAACTCAGCACAGGCAGTACCCAGAATCGAACCCGGGTCCCTGGAGCTGTGAGGCTGCGGTGCTAACCAATGCGCCAATGTGCCCCCCGCAGTGCGTGCCTTTGTAACTTGGTGTCAGTGTGTGTCTGTGTTACTGGGCATCAGTGTACGTCTTTGTGACTTGGTGTCAGTGTATGTCTTTTTTACTGGGTGTCAGTGTGTCTCTGTGTTACTGGGTGTCAGTGTGTGTTTGTTTGTGTTAATGGGTATCAGTGTATGTCTTTGTGACTTGGTATCAGTGTATGTCATTGTTACTGGTTGTCAGTGTGTGTCTGTGTTACTGGGCATCAGTGTACGTCTTTGTGACTTGGTGTCAGTGTATGTCTTTTTTACTGGGTGTCAGTGTGTCTCTGTGTTACTGGGTGTCAGTGTGTGTTTGTTTGTGTTACTGGGTATCAGTGTATGTCTTTGTGACTTGGTATCAGTGTATGTCTTTGTTACTGGGTGTCAGTGTGTGTCTGTGTTACTTGGTGTAAGTGTATGTCTTTGTTACTTGGTGTAATTGTCTGTCTTTGTTACTTGGTGTCAGTGTATGTCTGTGTTTCTTGGTGTAAGAGTGTGTCTTTGTTACTTGGTGTCAGTGTATGTCTGTGTTACCTGGTGTAGTGTGTGTCTGTGTTACTGGGCATCAGTGTATGTCTTTGTGACTTGGTGTCAGTGTGTGTCTGTGTTACTTGTTGTAAGTGTGTGTCTGTGTTCCTGGGTATCAGTGTATGTCTTTGTTACTTGGTGTCAGTATATGTCTGTGTTACTTGGTGTAAGTGTGTGTCTGTGTTACTGGGTATCAGTGCATGACTTTGTTACTTGGTGTCAGTGTATGTCTGTGTTACTTGGTGTAAGTGTGTGTCTGTGTTATTGGGTGTCAGTGTGTGTCTGTGTTACTTGGTTTCCGTGTGTGTCTGTGTGACTTGGTGTAAGTGTGTGTCTGTGTTACTTGGTGTAATTGTATGTCTTTGTTACTTGTTGACAGTGTATGTCTGTGTTACTTGGTGTAAGTGTGTGTCTTTGTTACTTGGTGTAATTGTATGTCTTTGTTACTTGGTGTCAGTGTATGTCTGCGTTACTTGGTGTAACTGTATGTGTTTGTTACTTGGTGTCAGTGTATGTCTGTGTTACTTGGTGTAATTGTGTGTCTGTGTTACTGGGTATCTGTGTCTGTCTTTGTTACATGGTGTCAGTGTATGTCTGTGTTGCTTGGTGTAAGTGTGTGTCTGTGTTACTGGGTATCAGTGTCTGTCTTTGTTACTTGGTGTAAGTGTGTGTCTGTGTTACTGGGTATCAGTTTATGTCTTTGTTACTTGGTGTCAGTGTATGTCTGTGTTACTTGGTGTAAGTGTGTGCCTGTGTTACTGGGTGTCAGTGTGTGTCTGTGTTACTTGGTGTAAGTGTGTGTCTTTGTTACTTGGTGTCAGTGTGTGTCTGTGTGACTTGGTGTAAGTGTGTGTCTTTGTTACTTGTTGTAATTGTCTGTCTTTGTTACTTGGTGTAAGTGTGTGTCTGTGTTACTTGGTGTAAGTGTGTGTCTGTGTTCCTGGGTATCAGTGTATGTCTTTGTTACTTGGTGTCAGTGCTTGTCTGTGTTACTTGGCGTAAGTGTGTGTCTGTGTTACTGGGTATCAGTGCATGTTTTTGTTACTTGGTGCCAGTGTATGTCTGTGTTGCTTGGTGTAAGTGTGTGTCTGTGTTACTGGGTATCAGTGTCTGTCTTAGTTACTTGGTGTAAGTGTGTCTTTGTTACTTGGTGTAAGTGTGTGTCTTTGTTACTTGGTGTAATTGTATGTCTTTGTTACTTGGTGTAAGTGTATGTCTGTGTTACTTGGTGTAAGTGGATGTCTTTGTTACTTGGTGTCAGTGTATGTCTGTGTTACTAGGTGTAAGTGTGTGTCTGTGTTACTGGGTATCAGTGTATGTCTTTGTTACTTGGTGTCAGTGTATGTCTGTGCTGCTTGGTGTAAGTGTGTGTCTGTGTTACTGGGTATCAGTGTCTGTCTTTGTTACTTGGTGTAAGTGTGTGTCTGTGTTGCTGGGAATCAGTGTATGTCTTTGTTACTTGTTGTCATTGTATGTCTGTGTTACTTGGTGTAAGATTGTGTCTTTGTTACTTGGTGTCAGTGTGTGTCTGTGTTCCTGGGTATCAGTGTATGTCTTTGTTACTTGGTGTCAGTGCATGTCTGTGTTACTTGGTGTAAGTGTGTGTCTGTGTTACTGGGTATCAGTGCATGTTTTTGTTACTTGGTGTCAGTGTATGTCTGTGTTGCTTGGTGTAAGTGTGTGTCTGTGTTACTGGGTATCAGTGTCTGTCTTAGTTACTTGGTGTAAGTGTGTGTCTTTGTTACTTGGTGTAAGTGTGTGTCTTTGATACTTGGTGTAATTGTATGTCTTTGTTACTTGGTGTAAGTGTATGTCTGTGTTACTTGGTGTAAGTGTATGTCTTTGTTACTTGGTGTCAGTGTATGTCTGTGTTACTAGGTGTAAGTGTGTGTCTGTGTTACTGGGTATCAGTGTATTTCTTGGTTACTTGGTGTCAGTGTATGTCTGTGCTGCTTGGTGTAAGTGTGTGTCTGTGTTACTGGGTATCAGTGTCTGTCTTTGTTACTTGGTGTAAGTGTGTGTCTGTGTTGCTGGGAATCAGTGTATGTCTTTGTTACTTGTTGTCAGTGTATGTCTGTGTTACTTGGTGTAAGTGTGTGTCTGTGTTCCTGGGTATCAGTGTATGTCTTTGTTACTTGGTGTCAGTATATGTCTGTGTTACTTGGTGTAAGTGTGTGTCTGTGTTACTGGGTATCAGTGCATGTCTTTGTTACTTGGTGTCAGTGTATGTCTGTGTTACGTGGTGTAAGTGTGTGTCTGTGTTACTGGGTGTCAGTGTGTGTCTGTGTTACTTGGTTTCCGTGTGTGTCTGTGTGACTTGGTGTAAGTGTGTGTCTGTGTTACTTGGTGTAATTGTATGTCTTTGTTACTTGGTGTCAGTGTATGTCTGTGTTACTTGGTGTAAGTTTGTGTCTTTGTTACTTGGTGTAATTGTATGTCTTTGTTACTTGGTGTCAGTGTATGTCTGTGTTACTTGGTGTAAGTGTATGTCTTTGTTACTTGGTGTCAGTGTATGTCTGTGTTACTTGGTGTAAGTGTGTGTCTGTGTTACTGGGTATCAGTGAATGTCTTTGTTACATGGTGTCAGTGTATGTCTGTGTTGCTTGGTGTAAGTGTGTGTCTGTGTTACTGGGTATCGGTGTCTGTCTTTGTTACTTGGTGTAAGTGTGTGTCTGTGTTACTGGGTATCAGTGTATCTCTTTGTTACTTGGTGTCAGTGTATGTCTGTGTTACTTGGTGTTAGTGTATGTCTTTGTTACTTGGTGTAAGTGTGTGTCTGTGTTACTTGTTGTAAGTGTGTGTCTGTGTTCCTGGGTATCATTGTATGTCTTTGTTACTTGGTGTCAGTATACGTCTGTGTTACTTGGTGTAAGTGTGTGTCTGTGTTACTGGGTATCAATGCATGTCTTTGTTACTTGATGTCAGTGTATGTCTGTGTTACTTGGTGTAAGTGTGTGTCTGTGTTACTGGGTGACAGTGTGTGTCTGGGTTACTTGGTGTGTGTGTGTCTGTGTGACTTGGTGTAAGTGTGTGTCTGTGTTACTTGGTGTAAGTGTGTGTCTTTGTTACTTGGTGTAATTGTATGTCTTTGTTACTTGGTGTCAGTGTATATCTGTGTTACTTTGTATAAGTGTATGTCTTGTTACTTGGTGTCAGGGTATGTCTGTGTTACTTGGTGTAAGTGTGTGTCTGTGTTACTGGGTATCAGTGTATGTCTTTGTTACTTGGTGTCAGTGTATGTCTGTGTTGCTTGTTGTAAGTGTGTGTCTGTGTTACCGGGTATCAGTGTCTGTCTTTGTTACTTGGTGTAAGTGTGTGTCTGTGTTACTGGGTATCAGTGTATGTCTTTTTTACTTGGTGTCAGTGCATGTCTGTGTTACTTGGTGTAATTGTGTGTCTGTGTTACTGGGTGTCAATGTGTGTCTGTGTTACTTGGTGTAAGTGTGTGTCTTTGTTACTTGGTGTCGGTGTGTGTCTGTGTGACTTGGTGTAAATGTGTGTCTGTGTTACTTTGTGTAATTGTATGTCTTTGTTACTTGGTGTCAGAGTATGTCTTTGTTACTTGGTGTCAGTGTATGTCTGTGTTACTTGGTGTAAGTGTATGTCTTTGTTACTTGGTGTAAGTGTGTGTCTGTGTTCCTGGGTATCAGTGAATGTCTTTGTTGCTTGGTGTCAGTGTATGTCTGTGCTACTTGGTGTAATTGTGTGTCTGTGTTACTGGGTATCAGTGTATGTCTTTGTTACTTGGTGTCAGCGTATGTCAGTGTTGCTTGGTGTAAGTGTGTGTCTGTGTTACTGGGTATCAGTGTCTGTCTTTGTTACTTGGTGCAAGTGTGTGTCTGTGTTACTGGGTATCAGTGTATGTCTGTGTTACTGGGTGTCAGTGTATGTCTTTGTTACTTGGTGTAAGTGTGTGTCTGTGTTACTGGGTATCAGTGTCTGTCTTTGTTACTTGGTGTAAGTGTGTGTCTGTGTTACTGGGTATCAGTGTATGTCTTTCTTACTTGGTGTCAGTGTATGTCTGTGTTACTTGGTGTAAGTGTGTGTCTTTGATACTTGGTGAAAGTGTATGTATTTGTTACTTGGTGTAATTGTCTGTCTTTGATACTTGGTGTAACTGCATGTCTTTGTTACTTGGTGTCAGTGTATGTCTTTTCTCCTTGGTGTCAGTGTATGTCTGTGTTACTTGGTGTAAGTGTGTGTCTTTGTTACATGGTGTAATTGTATGTCTTTGTTACTTGGTGTCAGTGTATGTCTTTGTTACTTGGTGTCAGTGTGTGTCTGTGTTACTGGGTATCAGTGTATGTCTTTGTGACTTGGTATCAGTGTATGTCTTTGTTACTGCGTGTCAGTGTGTGTCTGTGTTACTGGGTATCAGTGTATGTCTTTGTGACTTGGTATCAGTGTATGTCTTTGTGACTTGGTGTCAGTGTTTGTCTGTGTTACTGGGTATCAGTGTATGTCTTTGTGACTTGTATCAGTGTTTGTCTTTGTTACTGTGTATCAGTGTTTCTCTTTGTTACTGGGTGTCAGTGTGTGTTTGTTTGTGTTACTGGGTGTCAGTGTGTGTCTTTGTGACTTGGTGTCAGTGTATGTCTTTGTTACTTGGTGTCAGTGTGTGTCTATGTTACTGGGTATCAGTGTATGTCTTTGTTACTTGGTGTCAGTGTATGTCAAAATACTTGGTGTAAGTGTATGTCTTTGTTACTTGGTGTAATTGTCTGTCTTTGTTACTTGGTGTCAGTGTATGTCTGTGTTACTTGGTGTAAGTGTGTGTCTGTGTTACTGGGTATCAGTGCATGTTTTTGTTACTTGGTGTCAGTGTATGTCTGTGTTGCTTGGTGTAAGTGTGTGTCTGTGTTACTGGGTATCAGTGTCTGTCTTAGTTACTTGGTGTAAGTGTGTGTCTTTGTTACTTGGTGTAAGTGTGTGTCTTTGATACTTGGTGTAATTGTATGTCTTTGTTACTTGGTGTAAGTGTATGTCTGTGTTACTTGGTGTAAGTGTATGTCTTTGTTACTTGGTGTCAGTGTATGTCTGTGTTACTAGGTGTAAGTGTGTGTCTGTGTTACTGGGTATCAGTGTATTTCTTTGTTACTTGGTGTCAGTGTATGTCTGTGCTGCTTGGTGTAAGTGTGTGTCTGTGTTACTGGGTATCAGTGTCTGTCTTTGTTACTTGGTGTAAGTGTGTGTCTGTGTTGCTGGGAATCAGTGTATGTCTTTGTTACTTGTTGTCAGTGTATGTCTGTGTTACTTGGTGTAAGTGTGTGTCTGTGTTCCTGGGTATCATTGTATGTCTTTGTTACTTGGTGTCAGTATATGTCTGTGTTACTTGGTGTAAGTGTGTGTCTGTGTTACTGGGTATCAGTGCATGTCTTTGTTACTTGGTGTCAGTGTATGTCTGTGTTACGTGGTGTAAGTGTGTGTCTGTGTTACTGGGTGTCAGTGTGTGTCTGTGTTACTTGGGTTCCGTGTGTGTCTGTGTGACTTGGTGTAACTGTGTGTCTGTGTTACTTGGTGTAATTGTATGTCTTTGTTACTTGGTGTCAGTGTATGTCTGTGTTACTTGGTGTAAGTTTGTGTCTTTGTTACTTGGTGTAATTGTATGTCTTTGTTACTTGGTGTCAGTGTATGTCTGTGTTACTTGGTGTAAGTGTATGTCTTTGTTACTTGGTGTCAGTGTATGTCTGTGTTACTTGGTGTAAGTGTGTGTCTGTGTTACTGGGTATCAGTGAATGTCTTTGTTACATGGTGTCAGTGTATGTCTGTGTTGCTTGGTGTAAGTGTGTGTCTGTGTTACTGGGTATCGGTTTCTGTCTTTGTTACTTGGTGTAAGTGTGTGTCTGTGTTACTGGGTATCAGTGTATGTCTTTGTTACTTGGTGTCAGTGTATGTCTGTGTTACTTGGTGTTAGTGTATGTCTTTGTTACTTGGTGTAATGTGTGTCTGTGTTACTTGTTGTAAGTGTGTGTCTGTGTTCCTGGGTATCATTGTATGTCTTTGTTACTTGGTGTCAGTATATGTCTGTGTTGCGTGGTGTAAGTGTGTGTCTGTGTTACTGGGTATCGGTGTCTGTCTTTGTTACTTGGTGTAAGTGTGTGTCTGTGTTACTGGGTATCAGTGTATGTCTTTGTTACTTGGTGTTAGTGTATGTCTTTGTTACTTGGTGTAAGTGTGTGTCTGTGTTACTTGTTGTAAGTGTGTGTCTGTGTTCCTGGGTATCATTGTATGTCTTTGTTACTTGGTGTCAGTATATGTCTGTGTTACTTGGTGTAAGTGTGTGTCTGTGTTACTGGGTGACAGTGTGTGTCTGTGTTACTTGGTGTGTGTGTGTCTGTGTGACTTGGTGTAAGTGTGTGTCTGTGTTACTTGGTGTAATTGTATGTCTTTGTTACTTGGTGTCAGTGTATGTCTGTGTTACTTGGTGTAAGTGTGTGTCTTTGTTACTTGGTGTAATTGTATGTCTTTGTTACTTGGTGTCAGTGTATATCTGTGTTACTTTGTGTAAGTGTATGTCTTGTTACTTGGTGTCAGTGTATGTCTGTGTTACTTGGTGTAAGTGTGTGTCTGTGTTACTGGGTATCAGTGTATGTCTTTGTTACTTGGTGTCAGTGTATGTCTGTGTTGCTTGTTGTAAGTGTGTGTCTGTGTTACCGGGTATCAGTGTCTGTCTTTGTTACTTGGTGTAAGTGTGTGTCTGTGTTACTGGGTATCAGTGTATGTCTTTTTTACTTGGTGTCAGTGCATGTCTGTGTTACTTGGTGTAATTGTGTGTCTTTGTTACTGGGTGTCAATGTGTGTCTGTGTTACTTGGTGTTAGTGTGTGTCTTTGTTACTTGGTGTCGGTGTGTGTCTGTGTGACTTGGTGTAAATGTGTGTCTGTGTTACTTTGTGTAATTGTATGTCTTTGTTACTTGGTGTCAGTGTATGTCTTTGTTACTTGGTGTCAGTGTATGTCTGTGTTACTTGGTGTAAGTGTATGTCTTTGTTACTTGGTGTAAGTGTGTGTCTGTGTTCCTGGGTATCAGTGAATGTCTTTGTTGCTTGGTGTCAGTGTATGTCTGTGTTACTTGGTGTAATTGTGTGTCTGTGTTACTGGGTATCAGTGTATGTCTTTGTTACTTGGTGTCAGCGTATGTCAGTGTTGCTTGGTGTAAGTGTGTGTCTGTGTTACTGGGTATCAGTGTCTGTCTTTGTTACTTGGTGCAAGTGTGTGTCTGTGTTACTGGGTATCAGTGTATGTCTGTGTTACTGGGTGTCAGTGTATGTCTTTGTTACTTGGTGTAAGTGTGTGTCTGTGTTACTGGGTATCAGTGTCTGTCTTTGTTACTTGGTGTAAGTGTGTGTCTGTGTTACTGGGTATCAGTGTATGTCTTTCTTACTTGGTGTCAGTGTATGTCTGTGTTACTTGGTGTAAGTGTGTGTCTTTGATACTTGGTGAAAGTGTATGTATTTGTTACTTGGTGTAATTGTCTGTCTTTGATACTTGGTGTAACTGCATGTCTTTGTTACTTGGTGTCAGTGTATGTCTTTTCTCCTTGGTGTCAGTGTATGTCTGTGTTACTTGGTGTAAGTGTGTGTCTTTGTTACATGGTGTAATTGTATGTCTTTGTTACTTGGTGCCAGTGTATGTCTTTGTTACTTGGTGTCAGTGTGTGTCTGTGTTACTGGGTATCAGTGTATGTCTTTGTGACTTGGTATCAGTGTATGTCTTTGTTACTGCGTGTCAGTGTGTGTCTGTGTTACTGGGTATCAGTGTATGTCTTTGTGACTTGGTATCAGTGTATGTCTTTGTGACTTGGTGTCAGTGTTTGTCTGTGTTACTGGGTATCAGTGTATGTCTTTGTGACTTGGTATCAGTGTTTGTCTTTGTTACTGTGTATCAGTGTTTCTCTTTGTTACTGGGTGTCAGTGTGTGTTTGTTTGTGTTACTGGGTGTCAGTGTGTGTCTTTGTGACTTGGTGTCAGTGTATGTCTTTGTTACTTGGTGTCAGTGTGTGTCTATGTTACTGGGTATCAGTGTATGTCTTTGTTACTTGGTGTCAGTGTATGTCAAAATACTTGGTGTAAGTGTATGTCTTTGTTACTTGGTGTAATTGTCTGTCTTTGTTACTTGGTGTCAGTGTATGTCTGTGTTACTTGGTGTAAGTGTGTGTCTTTGTTACTTGGTGTCAGTGTATGTATTTGTTACTGGGTGTCAGTGTATGTCTTTGTGACTTGGTGTCAGTGTATGTCTTTGTTACTTGGTGAAAATGTATGTCTGCGTTACTGGGTATCAGTGTATGTCTTTGTTACTTGGTGTCAGTGTATGTCAAAATAATTGGTGTAAGTGTATGTCTTTGTTACTTGTTGTAATTGTCTGTCTTTTTACTTGGTGTCAGTGTATGTCTTTGTTACTTGCTGTCAGTGTATGTCTTTGTTACTTGGTGTCAGTGTGTGTCTGTGTTACTGGGTATCAGTGGATGTCTTTGTGACTTGGTATCAGAGTATGTCTTTGTGACTTGGTGTCATTGTATGTCTTTTTTACTGGGTGTCAGTGTGTGTCTGTGTTACTTGGTGTCAGTGTATGTCATTGTTACTGTGTATCAGTGTTTCTCTGTGCTACTGGATGTCACTGTGTGTTTGTTTGTGTTACTGGGTATCAGTGTATGTCTTTGTGACAAGGTATCAGTCTCTGTCTTTGTTACTGGGTGTCAGTGTGTGTCTGTGTTACTTAGTGTCAGTGTCTCAGTGTTTCTCTGTGTGACTGGGTGTCAGTGTGTGTTTGTTTGTGTTACTGGGTGTCAGTAACACCAGGTGTCAGTATTTAGTTTAGTTTAGAGATACAGCACTTAAACAGGCCTTTCTGCCCACCGAGTCTGTGCCGACCATCAACCACCCATTTATCCTAATCCTACACTAATCCCGTATTCCTATCACATCCCCACCTATCCCTATATATTTCCCTACCACCTACCTATACTAGGGGCAATTTATGATGGCCAATTAACATATTCACCTGCAAGTCTTTGGCATGTGGGAGGAAAGCGGAGCACCGGGAGGAAACCCACGCAGACACAGGGAGAACTTGGTGTAAGTGTGTGTCTTTGTTACTTGGTGTAATTGTATGTCTTTGTTACATGGTGTACGTGTATGTCTGTGTTACTTGGTGTACGTCTATGTCTTTGTTACTTGGTGTCAGTGTATGTCTGTGTTACTAGGTGTAAGTGTGTGTCTGTGTTACTGGGTATCAGTGTATGTCTTTGATACTTGGTGTCAGTGTGTGTCTGTGTTGCTGGGAATCAGTGTATGTCTTTGTTACTTGTTGTCAGTGTATGTCTGTGTTACTTGGTGTAAGATTGTGTCTTTGTTACTTGGTGTCAGTGTGTGTCTGTGTTCCTGGGTATCAGTGTATGTCTTTGTTACTTGGTGTCAGTGCATGTCTGTGTTACTTGGTGTAAGTGTGTGTCTGTGTTACTGGGTATCAGTGCATGTTTTTGTTACTTGGTGTCAGTGTATGTCTGTGTTGCTTGGTGCAAGTGTGTGTCTGTGTTACTGGGTATCAGTGTCTGTTTTAGTTACTTGGTGTAAGTGTGTGTCTTTGTTACTTGGTGTAAGTGTGTGTCTTTGTTACTTGGTGTAATTGTATGTCTTTGTTACTTGGTGTAAGTGTATGTCTGTGTTACTTGGTGTAAGTGTATGTCTTTGTTACTTGGTGTCAGTGTATGTCTGTGTTACTAGGTGTAAGTGTGTGTCTGTGTTACTGGGTATCAGTGTATGTCTTTGTTACTTGGTGTCAGTGTATGTCTGTGCTGCTTGGTGTACGAGTGTGTCTGTGTTACTGGGTATCAGTGTCTGTCTTTGTTACTTGGTGTAAGTGTGTGTCTGTGTTGCTGGGAATCAGTGTATGTCTTTGTTACTTGTTGTCAGTGTATGTCTGTGTTACTTGGTGTAAGATTGTGTCTTTGTTACTTGGTGTCAGTGTGTGTCTGTGTGACTTGGTGTAAGTGTGTGTCTGTGTTACTTGGTGTAATTGTATGTCTTTGTTACTTGGTGTAAGTCTGTGTCTGTGTTACTTGGTGTAAGTGTGTGTCTGTGTTCCTGGGTATCAGTGTATGTCTTTGTTACTTGGTGTCAGTGCATGTCTGTGTTACTTGGTGTAAGTGTGTGTCTGTGTTACTGGGTATCAGTGTATGTCTTTGTTACTTGGTGTCAGTGTATGTCTGTGTTGCTTGGTGTAAGTGTGTGTCTGTGTTACTGGGTATCAGTGTCTGTCTTTGTTACTTGGAGTAAGTGTGTGCCTGTGTTACTGGGTATCAGTGTATGTCTTTGTTAATTGGTGTCAGTGTATGTCTGTGTTACTGGGTGTCAGTGTGTGTCTGTGTTACTTGGTGTAAGTGCGTGTCTTTGTTACTTGGTGTCCGTGTGTGTCTGTGTTACTGGGTGTCAGTGTATGTCTTTGTTACTTGGTGTAAGTGTGTGTCTGTGTTACTGGGTATCAGTGTCTGTCTTTGTTACTTGGTATAAGTGTGTGTCTGTGTTACTGGGTATCAGTGTATGTCTTTGTTACTTGGTGTCAGTGTATGTCTGTGCTGCTTGGTGTAAGTGTGTGTCTGTGTTACTGGGTATCAGTGTCTGTCTTTGTTACTTGGTGTAAGTGTGTGTCTGTGTTACTGGGAATCAGTGTATGTCTTTGTTACTTGTTCTCAGTGTATGTCTGTGTTACTTGGTGTAAGATTGTGTCTTTGTTACTTGGTGTCAGTGTGTGTCTGTGTGACTTGGTGTAAGTGTGTGTCTGTGTTACTTGGTGTAATTGTATGTCTTTGTTACTTGGTGTAAGTGTGTGTCTGTGTTACTTGGTGTAAGTGTGTGTCTGTGTTCCTGGGTATCAGTGTATGTCTTTGTTACTTGGTGTCAGTGCATGTCTGTGTTACTTGGTGTAAGTGTGTGTCTGTGTTACTGAGTATCAGTGTATGACTTTGTTACTTGGTGTCAGTGTATGTCTGTGTTGCTTGGTGTAAGTGTGTGTCTGTGTTACTGGGTATCAGTGTCTGTCTTTGTTTCTTGGTGTAAGTGTGTGTCTGTATTACTGGGTATCAGTGTATGTCTGTGTTACTGGGTGTCAGTGTGTGTCTGTGTTACTTGGTGTAAGTGCGTGTCTTTGTTACTTGGTGTCCGTGTGTGTCTGTGTTACTGGGTGTCAGTGTATGTCTTGGTTACTGGGTGTCAGTGTATGTCTTTGTTACTTGGTTTAAGTGTGTGTCTGTGTTACTGGGTGTCAGTGTATGTCGTTGTTACTTGTTGTCAGTGTATGTCTGTGTTACTTGGTGTAAGTGTGTGTCTTTGTTACTTGGTGTAATTGTATGTCTTTGTTACTTGGTGTCAGTGTATGTCTGCGTTACTTGGTGTAACTGTATGTGTTTGTTACTTGGTGTCAGTGTATGTCTGTGTTACTTGGTGTAAGTGTGTGTCTGTGATACTGGGTATCAGTGTCTGTCTTTGTTACATGGTGTCAGTGTATGTCTGTGTTGCTTGGTGTAAGTGTGTGTCTGTGTTACTTGGTATCAGTGTCTGTCTTTGTTACTTGGTGTAAGTGTGTGTCTGTGTTACTGGGTATCAGTTTATGTCTTTGTTACTTGGTGTCAGTGTATGTCTGTGTTACTTGGTGTAAGTGTGTGCCTGTGTTACTGGGTGTCAGTGTGTGTCTGTGTTACTTGGTGTAAGTGTGTGTCTTTGTTACTTGGTGTCAGTGTGTGTCTGTGTGACTTGGTGTAAGTGTGTGTCTTTGTTACTTGTTGTAATTGTCTGTCTTTGTTACTTGGTGTAAGTGTGTGTCTGTGTTACTTGGTGTAAGTGTGTGTCTGTGTTCCTGGGTATCAGTGTATGTCTTTGTTACTTGGTGTCAGTGCTTGTCTGTGTTACTTGGTGTAAGTGTGTGTCTGTGTTACTGGGTATCAGTGCATGTTTTTGTTACTTGGTGTCAGTGTATGTCTGTGTTGCTTGGTGTAAGTGTGTGTCTGTGTTACTGGGTATCAGTGTCTGTCTTAGTTACTTGGTGTAAGTGTGTCTTTGTTACTTGGTGTAAGTGTGTGTCTTTGTTACTTGGTGTAAGTGGATGTCTTTGTTACTTGGTGTCAGTGTATGTCTTTGTTACTAGGTGAAAGTGTGTGTCTGTGTTACTGGGTATCAGTGTATGTCTTTGTTACTTGGTGTCAGTGTATGTCTGCGTTACTTGGTGTAACTGTATGTGTGTGTTACTTGGTGTCAGTGTATGTCTGTGTTGCTTGGTGTAAGTGTGTGTCTGTGTTACTGGGTATCAGTGTCTGTCTTAGTTACTTGGTGTAAGTGTGTCTTTGTTACTTGGTGTAAGTGTATGTCTGTGTTACTTGGTGTAAGTGGATGGCTTTGTTACTTGGTGTCAGTGTATGTCTTTGTTACTAGGTGAAAGTGTGTGTCTGTGTTACTGGGTATCAGTGTATGTCTTTGTTACTTGGTGTCAGTGTATGTCTGTGCTGCTTGGAGTAAGTGTGTGTCTGTGTTACTGGGTATCAGTGTCTGTCTTTGTTACTTGGTGTAAGTGTGTGTCTGTGTTGCTGGGAATCACTGTATGTCTTTGTTACTTGTTGTCATTGTATGTCTGTGTTACTTGGTGTAAGATTGTGTCTTTGTTACTTGGTGTCAGTGTGTGTCTGTGTTCCTGGGTATCAGTGTATGTCTTTGTTACTTGGTGTCAGTGCATGTCTGTGTTACTTGGTGTAAGTGTGTGTCTGTGTTACTGGGTATCAGTGCATGTTTTTGTTACTTGGTGTCAGTGTATGTCTGTGTTGCTTGGTGTAAGTGTGTGTCTGTGTTACTGGGTATCAGTGTCTGTCTTAGTTACTTGGTGTAAGTGTGTGTCTTTGTTACTTGGTGTAAGTGTGTGTCTTTGATACTTGGTGTAATTGTATGTCTTTGTTACTTGGTGTAAGTGTATGTCTGTGTTACTTGGTGTAAGTGTATGTCTTTGTTACTTGGTGTCAGTGTATGTCTGTGTTACTAGGTGTAAGTGTGTGTCTGTGTTACTGGGTATCAGTGTATTTCTTTGTTACTTGGTGTCAGTGTATGTCTGTGCTGCTTGGTGTAAGTGTGTGTCTGTGTTACTGGGTATCAGTGTCTGTCTTTGTTACTTGGTGTAAGTGTGTGTCTGTGTTGCTGGGAATCAGTGTATGTCTTTGTTACTTGTTGTCAGTGTATGTCTGTGTTACTTGGTGTAAGTGTGTGTCTGTGTTCCTGGGTATCAGTGTATGTCTTTGTTACTTGGTGTCAGTATATGTCTGTGTTACTTGGTGTAAGTGTGTGTCTGTGTTACTGGGTATCAGTGCATGTCTTTGTTACTTGGTGTCAGTGTATGTCTGTGTTACGTGGTGTAAGTGTGTGTCTGTGTTACTGGGTGTCAGTGTGTGTCTGTGTTACTTGGTTTCCGTGTGTGTCTGTGTGACTTGGTGTCAGTGTGTGTTTGTGTTACTTGGTGTAATTGTATGTCTTTGTTACTTGGTGTCAGTGTATTTCTGTGTTACTTGGTGTAAGTTTGTGTCTTTGTTACTTGGTGTAATTGTATGTCTTTGTTACTTGGTGTCAGTGTATGTCTGTGTTACTTGGTGTAAGTGTATGTCTTTGTTACTTGGTGTCAGTGTATGTCTGTGTTACTTGGTGTAAGTGTGTGTCTGTGTTACTGGGTATCAGTGAATGTCATTGTTACTGTGTATCAGTGTATGTCTGTGTTGCTTGGTGTAAGTGTGTGTCTGTGTTACTGGGTATCGGTGTCTGTCTTTGTTACTTGGTGTAAGTGTGTGTCTGTATTACTGGGTATCAGTGTATGTCTTTGTTACTTGGTGTCAGTGTATGTCTGTGTTACTTGGTGTTAGTGTATGTCTTTGTTACTTGGTGTAAGTGTGTGTCTGTGTTACTTGTTGTAAGTGTGTGTCTGTGTTCCTGGGTATCATTGTATGTCTTTGTTACTTGGTGTCAGTATATGTCTGTGTTACTTGGTGTAAGTGTGTGTCTGTGTTACTGGGTATCAGTGCATGTCTTTGTTACTTGGTGTCAGTGTATGTCTGTGTTACTTGGTGTAAGTGTGTGTCTGTGTTACTGGGTGACAGTGTGTGTCTGTGTTACTTGGTGTGTGTGTGTCTGTGTGACTTGGTGTAAGTGTGTGTCTGTGTTACTTGGTGTAATTGTATGTCTTTGTTACTTGGTGTCAGTGTATATCTGTGTTACTTTGTGTAAGTGTATGTCTTGTTACTTGGTGTCAGTGTATGTCTGTGTTACTTGGTGTAAGTGTGTGTCTGTGTTACTGGGTATCAGTGTATGTCTTTGTTACTTGGTGTCAGTGTATGTCTGTGTTGCTTGTTGTAAGTCTGTGTCTGTGTTACCGGGTATCGGTGTCTGTCTTTGTTACTTGGTGTAAGTGTGTGTCTGTGTTACTGGGTATCAGTGTATGTCTTTTTTACTTGGTGTCAGTGCATGTCTGTGTTACTTGGTGTAATTGTGTGTCTGTGTTACTGGGTGTCAATGTGTGTCTGTGTTACTTGGTGTAAGTGTGTGTCTTTGTTACTTGGTGTCGGTGTGTGTCTGTGTGACTTGGTGTAAATGTGTGTCTGTGTTACTTTGTGTAATTGTATGTCTTTGTTACTTGGTGTCAGTGTATGTCTTTGTTACTTGGTGTCAGTGTATGTCTATGTTACTTGGTGTAAGTGTATGTCTTTGTTACTTGGTGTAAGTGTGTGTCTGTGTTCCTGGGTATCAGTGAATGTCTTTGTTGCTTGGTGTCAGTGTATGTCTGTGTTACTTGGTGTAATTGTGTGTCTGTGTTACTGGGTATCAGTGTATGTCTTTGTTACTTGGTGTCAGCGTATGTCAGTGTTGCTTGGTGTAAGTGTGTGTCTGTGTTACTGGGTATCAGTGTCTGTCTTTGTTACTTGGTGCAAGTGTGTGTCTGTGTTACTGGGTATCAGTGTATGTCTGTGTTACTGGTTGTCAGTGTATGTCTTTGTTACTTGGTGTAAGTGTGTGTCTGTGTTACTGGGTATCAGTGTCTGTCTTTGTTACTTGGTGTAAGTGTGTGTCTGTGTTACTGGGTATCAGTGTATGTCTTTCTTACTTGGTGTCAGTGTATGTCTGTGTTACTTGGTGTAAGTGTGTGTCTTTGATACTTGGTGAAAGTGTATGTATTTGTTACTTGGTGTAATTGTCTGTCTTTGATACTTGGTGTAACTGCATGTCTTTGTTACTTGGTGTCAGTGTATGTCTTTTCTCCTTGGTGTCAGTGTATGTCTGTGTTACTTGGTGTAAGTGTGTGTCTTTGTTACATGGTGTAATTGTATGTCTTTGTTACTTGGTGTCCAGTGTATGTCTTTGTTACTTGGTGTCAGTGTGTGTCTGTGTTACTGGGTATCAGTGTATGTCTTTGTGACTTGGTATCAGTGTATGTCTTTGTTACTGCGTGTCAGTGTGTGTCTGTGTTACTGGGTATCAGTGTATGTCTTTGTGACTTGGTATCAGTGTATGTCTTTGTGACTTGGTGTCAGTGTTTTCTGTGTTACTGGGTATCAGTGTATGTCTTTGTGACTTGGTATCAGTGTTTGTCTTTGTTACTGTGTATCAGTGTTTCTCTTTGTTACTGGGTGTCAGTGTGTGTTTGTTTGTGTTACTGGGTGTCAGTGTGTGTCTTTGTGACTTGGTGTCAGTGTATGTCTTTGTTACTTGGTGTCAGTGTGTGTCTATGTTACTGGGTATCAGTGTATGTCTTTGTTACTTGGTGTCAGTGTATGTCAAAATACTTGGTGTAAGTGTATGTCTTTGTTACTTGGTGTAATTGTCTGTCTTTGTTACTTGGTGTCAGTGTATGTCTGTGTTACTTGGTGTAAGTGTGTGTCTTTGTTACTTGGTGTCAGTGTATGTATTTGTTACTGGGTGTCAGTGTGTGTCTTTGTGACTTGGTGTCAGTGTATGTCTTTGTTACTTGGTGAAAGTGTGTGTCTGCGTTACTGGGTATCAGTGTATGTCTTTGTTACTTGGTGTCAGTGTATGTCAAAATAATTGGTGTAAGTGTATGTCTTTGTTACTTGTTGTAATTGTCTGTCTTTTTACTTGGTGTCAGTGTATGTCTTTGTTACTTGCTGTCAGTGTATGTCTTTGTTACTTGGTGTCAGTGTGTGTCTGTGTTACTGGGTATCAGTGGATGTCTTTGTGACTTGGTATCAGAGTATGTCTTTGTGACTTGGTGTCATTGTATGTCTTTTTTACTGGGTGTCAGTGTGTGTCTGTGTTACTTGGTGTCAGTGTATGTCATTGTTACTGTTTATCAGTGTTTCTCTGTGCTACTGGATGTCACTGTGTGTTTGTTTGTGTTACTGGGTATCAGTGTATGTCTTTGTGACAAGGTATCAGTCTCTGTCTTTGTTACTGGGTGTCAGTGTGTGTCTGTGTTACTTGGTGTCAGTGTCTCAGTGTTTCTCTGTGTGACTGGGTGTCAGTGTGTGTTTGTTTGTGTTACTGGGTGTCAGTAACACCAGGTGTCAGTATTTAGTTTGGTTTAGAGATACAGCACTTAAACAGGCCTTTCTGCCCACCGAGTCTGTGCCGACCATCAACCACCCATTTATCCTAATCCTACACTAATCCCGTATTCCTATCACATCCCCACCTATCCCTATATATTTCCCTACCACCTACCTATACTAGGGGCAATTTATGATGGCCAATTAACATATTAACCTGCAAGTCTTTGGCATGTGGGAGGAAAGCGGAGCACCGGGAGGAAACCCACGCAGACACAGGGAGAACTTGGTGTAAGTGTGTGTCTTTGTTACTTGGTGTAATTGTATGTCTTTGTTACATGGTGTAAGTGTATGTCTGTGTTACTTGGTGGACGTGTATGTCTTTGTTACTTGGTGTCAGTGTATGTCTGTGTTACTAGGTGTAAGTGTGTGTCTGTGTTACTGGGTATCAGTGTATGTCTTTGATACTTGGTGTCAGTGTATGTCTGTGCTGCTTGGTGTAAGTGTGTGTCTGTGTTACTGGGTATCAGTGTCTGTCTTTGTTACTTGGTGTAAGTGTGTGTCTGTGTTGCTGGGAATCAGTGTATGTCTTTGTTACTTGTTGTCAGTGTATGTCTGTGTTACTTGGTGTAAGATTGTGTCTTTGTTACTTGGTGTCAGTGTGTGTCTATGTTACTGGGTATCAGTGTATGTCTTTGTTACTTGGTGTCAGTGTATGTCAAAATACTTGGTGTAAGTGTATGTCTTTGTTACTTGGTGTAATTGTCTGTCTTTGTTACTTGGTGTCAGTGTATGTCTGTGTTACTTGGTGTAAGTGTGTGTCTTTGTTACTTGGTGTCAGTGTATGTATTTGTTACTGGGTGTCAGTGTGTGTCTTTGTGACTTGGTGTCAGTGTATGTCTTTGTTACTTGGTGAAAGTGTGTGTCTGCGTTACTGGGTATCAGTGTATGTCTTTGTTACTTGGTGTCAGTGTATGTCAAAATAATTGGTGTAAGTGTATGTCTTTGTTACTTGTTGTAATTGTCTGTCTTTATACTTGGTGTCAGTGTATGTCTTTGTTACTTGCTGTCAGTGTATGTCTTTGTTACTTGGTGTCAGTGTGTGTCTGTGTTACTGGGTATCAGTGGATGTCTTTGTGACTTGGTATCAGAGTATGTCTTTGTGACTTGGTGTCATTGTATGTCTTTTTTACTGGGTGTCAGTGTGTGTCTGTGTTACTTGGTGTCAGTGTATGTCATTGTTACTGTTTATCAGTGTTTCTCTGTGCTACTGGATGTCACTGTGTGTTTGTTTGTGTTACTGGGTATCAGTGTATGTCTTTGTGACAAGGTATCAGTCTCTGTCTTTGTTACTGGGTGTCAGTGTGTGTCTGTGTTACTTGGTGTCAGTGTC
This sequence comes from Heterodontus francisci, assembly GCF_036365525.1. Taxonomy (NCBI): domain Eukaryota; kingdom Metazoa; phylum Chordata; class Chondrichthyes; order Heterodontiformes; family Heterodontidae; genus Heterodontus; species Heterodontus francisci. The sequence goes on along the minus strand of NW_027140867.1, from coordinate 12,810,128 downwards.
TCAGTGTTTCTCTGTGTGACTGGGTGTCAGTGTGTGTTTGTTTGTGTTACTGGGTGTCAGTAACACCAGGTGTCAGTATTTAGTTTAGTTTAGAGATACAGCACTTAAACAGGCCTTTCTGCCCACCGAGTCTGTGCCGACCATCAACCACCCATTTATCCTAATCCTACACTAATCCCGTATTCCTATCACATCCCCACCTATCCCTATATATTTCCCTACCACCTACCTATACTAGGGGCAATTTATGATGGCCAATTAACATATTAACCTGCAAGTCTTTGGCATGTGGGAGGAAAGCGGAGCACCGGGAGGAAACCCACGCAGACACAGGGAGAACTTGGTGTAAGTGTGTGTCTTTGTTACTTGGTGTAATTGTATGTCTTTGTTACATGGTGTAAGTGTATGTCTGTGTTACTTGGTGTACGTGTATGTCTTTGTTACTTGGTGTCAGTGTATGTCTGTGTTACTAGGTGTAAGTGTGTGTCTGTGTTACTGGGTATCAGTGTATGTCTTTGATACTTGGTGTCAGTGTATGTCTGTGCTGCTTGGTGTAAGTGTGTGTCTGTGTTACTGGGTATCAGTGTCTGTCTTTGTTACTTGGTGTAAGTGTGTGTCTGTGTTGCTGGGAATCAGTGTATGTCTTTGTTACTTGTTGTCAGTGTATGTCTGTGTTACTTGGTGTAAGATTGTGTCTTTGTTACTTGGTGTCAGTGTGTGTCTGTGTTCCTGGGTATCAGTGTATGTCTTTGTTACTTGGTGTCAGTGCATGTCTGTGTTACTTGGTGTAAGTGTGTGTCTGTGTTACTGGGTATCAGTGCATGTTTTTGTTACTTGGTGTCAGTGTATGTCTGTGTTGCTTGGTGCAAGTGTCTGTCTGTGTTACTGGGTATCAGTGTCTGTCTTAGTTACTTGGTGTAAGTGTGTGTCTTTGTTACTTGGTGTAAGTGTGTGTCTTTGTTACTTGGTGTCAGTGTATGTATTTGTTACTGGGTGTCAGTGTGTGTCTTTGTGACTTGGTGTCAGTGTATGTCTTTGTTACTTGGTGAAAGTGTGTGTCTGCGTTACTGGGTATCAGTGTATGTCTTTGTTACTTGGTGTCAGTGTATGTCAAAATAATTGGTGTAAGTGTATGTCTTTGTTACTTGTTGTAATTGTCTGTCTTTTTACTTGGTGTCAGTGTATGTCTTTGTTACTTGCTGTCAGTGTATGTCTTTGTTACTTGGTGTCAGTGTGTGTCTGTGTTACTGGGTATCAGTGGATGTCTTTGTGACTTGGTATCAGAGTATGTCTTTGTGACTTGGTGTCATTGTATGTCTTTTTTACTGGGTGTCAGTGTGTGTCTGTGTTACTTGGTGTCAGTGTATGTCATTGTTACTGTGTATCAGTGTTTCTCTGTGCTACTGGATGTCACTGTGTGTTTGTTTGTGTTACTGGGTATCAGTGTATGTCTTTGTGACAAGGTATCAGTCTCTGTCTTTGTTACTGGGTGTCAGTGTGTGTCTGTGTTACTTGGTGTCAGTGTCTCAGTGTTTCTCTGTGTGACTGGGTGTCAGTGTGTGTTTGTTTGTGTTACTGGGTGTCAGTAACACCAGGTGTCAGTATTTAGTTTAGTTTAGAGATACAGCACTTAAACAGGCCTTTCTGCCCACCGAGTCTGTGCCGACCATCAACCACCCATTTATCCTAATCCTACACTAATCCCGTATTCCTATCACATCCCCACCTATCCCTATATATTTCCCTACCACCTACCTATACTAGGGGCAATTTATGATGGCCAATTAACATATTAACCTGCAAGTCTTTGGCATGTGGGAGGAAAGCGGAGCACCGGGAGGAAACCCACGCAGACACAGGGAGAACTTGGTGTAAGTGTGTGTCTTTGTTACTTGGTGTAATTGTATGTCTTTGTTACATGGTGTAAGTGTATGTCTGTGTTACTTGGTGTACGTGTATGTCTTTGTTACTTGGTGTCAGTGTATGTCTGTGTTACTAGGTGTAAGTGTGTGTCTGTGTTACTGGGTATCAGTGTATGTCTTTGATCCTTGGTGTCAGTGTATGTCTGTGCTGCTTGGTGTAAGTGTGTGTCTGTGTTACTGGGTATCAGTGTCTGTCTTTGTTACTTGGTGTAAGTGTGTGTCTGTGTTGCTGGGAATCAGTGTATGTCTTTGTTACTTGTTGTCAGTGTATGTCTGTGTTACTTGGTGTAAGATTGTGTCTTTGTTACTTGGTGTCAGTGTGTGTCTGTGTTCCTGGGTATCAGTGTATGTCTTTGTTACTTGGTGTCAGTGCATGTCTGTGTTACTTGGTGTAAGTGTGTGTCTGTGTTACTGGGTATCAGTGCATGTTTTTGTTACTTGGTGTCAGTGTATGTCTGTGTTGATTGGTGCAAGTGTGTGTCTGTGTTACTGGGTATCAGTGTCTGTCTTAGTTACTTGGTGTAAGTGTCTGTCTTTTTTACTTGGTGTAAGTGTCTGTCTTTGTTACTTGGAGTAATTGTATGTCTTTGTTACTTGGTGTAAGTGTATGTCTGTGTTACTTGGTGTAAGTGTATGTCTTTGTTACTTGGTGTCAGTGTATGTCTGTGTTACTAGGTGTAAGTGTGTGTCTGTGTTACTGGGTATCAGTGTATGTCTTTGTTACTTGGTGTCAGTGTATGTCTGTGTTACTAGGTGTAAGTGTGTGTCTGTGTTACTGGGTATCAGTGTCTGTCTTTGTTACTTGGTGTAAGTGTGTGTCTGTGTTGCTGGGAATCAGTGTATGTCTTTGTTACTTGTTGTCAGTGTATGTCTGTGTTATTTGGTGTAAGATTGTGTCTTTGTTACTTGGTGTCAGTGTGTGTCTGTGTGACTTGGTGTAAGTGTGTGTCTGTGTTACTTGGTGTAATTGTATGTCTTTGTTACTTGGTGTAAGTGTGTGTCTGTGTTACTTGGTGTAAGTGTGTGTCTGTGTTCCTGGGTATCAGTGTATGTCTTTGTTACTTGGTGTCAGTGCATGTCTGTGTTACTTGGTGTAAGTGTGTGTCTGTGTTACTGGGTATCAGTGTATGTCTTTGTTACTTGGTGTCAGTGTATGTCTGTGTTGCTTGGTGTAAGTGTGTGTCTGTGTTACTGGGTATCAGTGTCTGTCTTTGTTACTTGGAGTAAGTGTGTGCCTGTGTTACTGGGTATCAGTGTATGTCTTTGTTACTTGGTGTCAGTGTATGTCTGTGTTACTGGGTGTCAGTGTGTGTCTGTGTTACTTGGTGTAAGTGCGTGTCTTTGTTACTTGGTGTCCGTGTGTGTCTGTGTTTCTGGGTGTCAGTGCATGTCTTTGTTACTTGGTGTAAGAGTGTGTCTGTGTTACTGGGTATCAGTGTCTGTCTTTGTTACTTGGTATAAGTGTGTGTCTGTGTTACTGGGTATCAGTGTATGTCTTTGTTACTTGGTGTCAGTGTATGTCTGTGCTGCTTGGTGTAAGTGTGTGTCTGTGTTACTGGGTATCAGTGTCTATCTTTGTTACTTGGTGTAAGTGTGTGTCTGTGTTACTGGGAATCAGTGTATGTCTTTGTTACTTGTTCTCAGTGTATGTCTGTGTTACTTGGTGTAAGATTGTGTCTTTGTTACTTGGTGTCAGTGTGTGTCTGTGTGACTTGGTGTAAGTGTGTGTCTGTGTTACTTGGTGTAATTGTATGTCTTTGTTACTTGGTGTAAGTGTGTGTCTGTGTTACTTGGTGTAAGTGTGTGTCTGTGTTCTTGGGTATCAGTGTATGTCTTTGTTACTTGGTGTCAGTGCATGTCTGTGTTACTTGGTGTAAGTGTGTGTCTGTGTTACTGAGTGTCAGTGTATGTCTTTGTTACTTGGTGTCAGTGTATGTCTGTGTTGCTTGGTGTAAGTGTGTGTCTGTGTTACTGGGTATCAGTGTCTGTCTTTGTTTCTTGGTGTAAGTGTGTGTCTGTATTACTGGGTATCAGTGTATGTCTGTGTTACTGGGTGTCAGTGTGTGTCTGTGTTACTTGGTGTAAGTGCGTGTCTTTGTTACTTGGTGTCCGTGTGTGTCTGTGTTACTGGGTGTCAGTGTATGTCTTGGTTACTGGGTGTCAGTGTATGTCTTTGTTACTTGGTTTAAGTGTGTGTCTGTGTTACTGGGTGTCAGTGTATGTCTTTGTTACTTGTTGTCAGTGTATGTCTGTGTTACTTGGTGTAAGTGTGTGTCTTTGTTACTTGGTGTAATTGTATGTCTTTGTTACTTGGTGTCAGTGTATGTCTGCGTTACTTGGTGTAACTGTATGTGTTTGTTACTTGGTGTCAGTGTATGTCTGTGTTACTTGGTGTAAGTGTGTGTCTGTGTTACTGGGTATCAGTGTCTGTCTTTGTTACATGGTGTCAGTGTATGTCTGTGTTGCTTGGTGTAAGTGTGTGTCTGTGTTACTGGGTATCAGTGTCTGTCTTTGTTACTTGGTGTAAGTGTGTGTCTGTGTTACTGGGTATCAGTTTATGTCTTTGTTACTTGGTGTCAGTGTATGTCTGTGTTACTTGGTGTAAGTGTGTGCCTGTGTTACTGGGTGTCAGTGTGTGTCTGTGTTACTTGGTGTAAGTGTGTGTCTTTGTTACTTGGTGTCAGTGTGTGTCTGTGTGACTTGGTGTAAGTGTGTGTCTTTGTTACTTGTTGTAATTGTCTGTCTTTGTTACTTGGTGTAAGTGTGTGTCTGTGTTACTTGGTGTAAGTGTGTGTCTGTGTTCCTGGGTATCAGTGTATGTCTTTGTTACTTGGTGTCAGTGCTTGTCTGTGTTACTTGGTGTAAGTGTGTGTCTGTGTTACCGGGTATCAGTGCATGTTTTTGTTACTTGGTGTCAGTGTATGTCTGTGTTGCTTGGTGTAAGTGTGTGTCTGTGTTACTGGGTATCAGTGTCTGTCTTAGTTACTTGGTGTAAGTGTGTCTTTGTTACTTGGTGTAAGTGTGTGTCTTTGTTACTTGGTGTAATTGTATGTCTTTGTTACTTGGTGTAAGTGTATGTCTGTGTTACTTGGTGTAAGTGGATGTCTTTGTTACTTGGTGTCAGTGTATGTCTTTGTTACTAGGTGAAAGTGTGTGTCTGTGTTACTGGGTATCAGTGTATGTCTTTGTTACTTGGTGTCAGTGTATGTCTGTGCTGATTGGTGTAAGTGTGTGTCTGTGTTACTGGGTATCAGTGTCTGTCTTTGTTACTTGGTGTAAGTGTGTGTCTGTGTTGCTGGGAATCACTGTATGTCTTTGTTACTTGTTGTCATTGTATGTCTGTGTTACTTGGTGTAAGATTGTGTCTTTGTTACTTGGTGTCAGTGTGTGTCTGTGTTTCTGGGTATCAGTGTATGTCTTTGTTACTTGGTGTCAGTGCATGTCTGTGTTACTTGGTGTAAGTATGTGTCTGTGTTACTGGGTATCAGTGCATGTTTTTGTTACTTGGTGTCAGTGTATGTCTGTGTTGCTTGGTGTAAGTGTGTGTCTGTGTTACTGGGTATCAGTGTCTGTCTTAGTTACTTGGTGTAAGTGTGTGTCTTTGTTACTTGGTGTAAGTGTGTGTCTTTGATACTTGGTGTAATTGTATGTCTTTGTTACTTGGTGTAAGTGTATGTCTGTGTTACTTGGTGTAAGTGTATGTCTTTGTTACTTGGTGTCAGTGTATGTCTGTGTTACTAGGTGTAAGTGTGTCTCTGTGTTACTGGGTATCAGTGTATTTCTTTGTTATTTGGTGTCAGTGTATGTCTGTGCTGCTTGGTGTAAGTGTGTGTCTGTGTTACTGGGTATCAGTGTCTGTCTTTGTTACTTGGTGTAAGTGTGTGTCTGTGTTGCTGGGAATCAGTGTATGTCTTTGTTACTTGTTGTCAGTGTATGTCTGTGTTACTTGGTGTAAGTGTGTGTCTGTGTTCCTGGGTATCAGTGTATGTCTTTGTTACTTGGTGTCAGTATATGTCTGTGTTACTTGGTGTAAGTGTGTGTCTGTGTTACTGGGTATCAGTGCATGTCTTTGTTACTTGGTGTCAGTGTATGTCTGTGTTACGTGGTGTAAGTGTGTGTCTGTGTTACTGGGTGTCAGTGTGTGTCTGTGTTACTTGGTTTCCATGTGTGTCTGTGTGACTTGGTGTCAGTGTGTGTCTGTGTTACTTGGTGTAATTGTATGTCTTTGTTACTTGGTGTCAGTGTATGTCTGTGTTACTTGGTGTAAGTTTGTGTCTTTGTTACTTGGTGTAATTGTATGTCTTTGTTACTTGGTGTCAGTGTATGTCTGTGTTACTTGGTGTAAGTGTATGTCTTTGTTACTTGGTGTCAGTGTATGTCTGTGTTACTTGGTGTAAGTGTGTGTCTGTGTTACTGGGTATCAGTGAATGTCTTTGTTACATGGTGTCAGTGTATGTCTGTGTTGCTTGGTGTAAGTGTGTGTCTGTGTTACTGGGTATCGGTGTCTGTCTTTGTTACTTGGTGTAAGTGTGTGTCTGTGTTACTGGGTATCAGTGTATGTCTTTGTTACTTGGTGTCAGTGTATGTCTGTGTTACTTGGTGTTAGTGTATGTCTTTGTTACTTGGTGTAAGTGTGTGTCTGTGTTACGTGTTGTAAGTGTGTGTCTGTGTTCCTGGGTATCATTGTATGTCTTTGTTACTTGGTGTCAGTATATGTCTTTGTTACTTGGTGTAAGTGTGTGTCTGTGTTACTGGGTATCAGTGCATGTCTTTGTTACTTGGTGTCAGTGTATGTCTGTGTTACTTGGTGTAAGTGTGTGTCTGTGTTACTGGGTGACAGTGTGTGTCTGTGTTACTTGGTGTGTGTGTGTCTGTGTGACTTGGTGTAAGTGTGTGTCTGTGTTACTTGGTGTAATTGTATGTCTTTGTTACTTGGTGTCAGTGTATGTCTGTGTTACTTGGTGTAAGTGTGTGTCTTTGTTACTTGGTGTAATTGTATGTCTTTGTTACTTGGTGTCAGTGTATATCTGTGTTACTTTGTGTAAGTGTATGTCTTGTTACTTGGTGTCAGTGTATGTCTGTGTTACTTGGTGTAAGTGTGTGTCTGTGTTACTGGGTATCAGTGTATGTCTTTGTTACTTGGTGTCAGTGTATGTCTGTGTTGCTTGTTGTAAGTGTGTGTCTGTGTTACCGGGTATCAGTGTCTGTCTTTGTTACTTGGTGTAAGTGTGTGTCTGTGTTACTGGGTATCAGTGTATGTCTTTTTTACTTGGTGTCAGTGCATGTCTGTGTAACTTGGTGTAATTGTGTGTCTGTGTTACTGGGTGTCAATGTGTGTCTGTGTTACTTGGTGTAAGTGTGTGTCTTTGTTACTTGGTGTCGGTGTGTGTCTGTGTGACTTGGTGTAAATGTGTGTCTGTGTTACTTTGTGTAATTGTATGTCTTTGTTACTTGGTGTCAGTGTATGTCTTTGTTACTTGGTGTCAGTGTATGTCTGTGTTACTTGGTGTAAGTGTATGTCTTTGTTACTTGGTGTAAGTGTGTGTCTGTGTTCCTGGGTATCAGTGAATGTCTTTGTTGCTTGGTGTCAGTGTATGTCTGTGTTACATGGTGTAATTGTGTGTCTGTGTTACTGGGTATCAGTGTATGTCTTTGTTACTTGGTGTCAGCGTATGTCAGTGTTGCTTGGTGTAAGTGTGTGTCTGTGTTACTGGGTATCAGTGTCTGTCTTTGTTACTTGGTGCAAGTGTGTGTCTGTGTTACTGGGTATCAGTGTATCTCTGTGTTACTGGGTGTCAGTGTATGTCTTTGTTACTTGGTGTAAGTGTGTGTCTGTGTTACTGGGTATCAGTGTCTGTCTTTGTTACTTGGTGTAAGTGTGTGTCTGTGTTACTGGGTATCAGTGTATGTCTTTCTTACTTGGTGTCAGTGTATGTCTGTGTTACTTGGTGTAAGTGTGTGTCTTTGATACTTGGTGAAAGTGTATGTATTTGTTACTTGGTGTAATTGTCTGTCTTTGATACTTGGTGTAACTGCATGTCTTTGTTACTTGGTGTCAGTGTATGTCTTTTCTCCTTGGTGTCAGTGTATGTCTGTGTTACTTGGTGTAAGTGTGTGTCTTTGTTACATGGTGTAATTGTATGTCTTTGTTACTTGGTGTCAGTGTATGTCTTTGTTACTTGGTGTCAGTGTGTGTCTGTGTTACTTGGTATCAGTGTATGTCTTTGTGACTTGGTATCAGTGTATGTCTTTGTTACTGCGTGTCAGTGTGTGTCTGTGTTACTGGGTATCAGTGTATGTCTTTGTGACTTGGTATCAGTGTATGTCTTTGTGACTTGGTGTCAGTGTTTGTCTGTGTTACTGGGTATCAGTGTATGTCTTTGTGACTTGGTATCAGTGTTTGTCTTTGTTACTGTGTATCAGTGTTTCTCTTTGTTACTGGGTGTCAGTGTGTGTTTGTTTGTGTTACTGGGTGTCAGTGTGTGTCTTTGTGACTTGGTGTCAGTGTATGTCTTTGTTACTTGGTGTCAGTGTGTGTCTATGTTACTGGGTATCAGTGTATGTCTTTGTTACTTGGTGTCAGTGTATGTCAAAATACTTGGTGTAAGTGTATGTCTTTGTTACTTGGTGTAATTGTCTGTCTTTGTTACTTGGTGTCAGTGTATGTCTGTGTTACTTGGTGTAAGTGTGTGTCTTTGTTACTTGGTGTCAGTGTATGTATTTGTTACTGGGTGTCAGTGTGTGTCTTTGTGACTTGGTGTCAGTGTATGTCTTTGTTACTTGGTGAAAGTGTGTGTCTGTGTTACTGGGTATCAGTGTATGTCTTTGTTACTTGGTGTCAGTGTATGTCAAAATAATTGGTGTAAGTGTATGTCTTTGTTACTTGTTGTAATTGTCTGTCTTTTTACTTGGTGTCAGTGTATGTCTTTGTTACTTGCTGTCAGTGTATGTCTTTGTTACTTGGTGTCAGTGTGTGTCTGTGTTACTGGGTATCAGTGGATGTCTTTGTGACTTGGTATCAGAGTATGTCTTTGTGACTTGGTGTCATTGTATGTCTTTTTTACTGGGTGTCAGTGTGTGTCTGTGTTACTTGGTGTCAGTTTATGTCATTGTTACTGTGTATCAGTGTTTCTCTGTGCTACTGGGTGTCACTGTGTGTTTGTTTGTGTTACTGGGTATCAGTGTATGTCTTTGTGACAAGGTATCAGTCTCTGTCTTTGTTACTGGGTGTCAGTGTGTGTCTGTGTTACTTGGTGTCAGTGTCTCAGTGTTTCTCTGTGTGACTGGGTGTCAGTGTGTGTTTGTTTGTGTTACTGGGTGTCAGTAACACCAGGTGTCAGTATTTAGTTTAGTTTAGAGATACAGCACTTAAACAGGCCTTTCTGCCCACCGAGTCTGTGCCGAAGATCAACCACCCATTTATCCTAATCCTACACTAATCCCGTATTCCTATCACATCCCCACCTATCCCTATATATTTCCCTACCACCTACCTATACTAGGGGCAATTTATGATGGCCAATTAACATATTAACCTGCAAGTCTTTGGCATGTGGGAGGAAAGCGGAGCACCGGGAGGAAACCCACGCAGACACAGGGAGAACTTGGTGTAAGTGTGTGTCTTTGTTACTTGGTGCAATTGTATGTCTTTGTTACTTGGTGTAAGTGTATGTCTGTGTTACTTGGTGTACGTGTATGTCTTTGTTACTTGGTGTCAGTGTATGTCTGTGTTACTAGGTGTAAGTGTGTGTCTGTGTTACTGGGTATCAGTGTATGTCTTTGATACTTGTTGTCAGTGTATGTCTGTGCTGCTTGGTGTAAGTGTGTGTCTGTGTTACTGGGTATCAGTGTCTGTCTTTGTTACTTGGTGTAAGTGTGTGTCTGTGTTGCTGGGAATCAGTGTATGTCTTTGTTACTTGTTGTCAGTGTATGTCTGTGTTACTTGGTGTAAGATTGTGTCTTTGTTACTTGGTGTCAGTGTGTGTCTGTGTTCCTGGGTATCAGTGTATGTCTTTGTTACTTGGTGTCAGTGCATGTCTGTGTTACTTGGTGTAAGTGTGTGTCTGTGTTACTGGGTATCAGTGCATGTTTTTGTTACTTGGTGTCAGTGTATGTCTGTGTTGCTTGGTGCAAGTGTGTGTCAGTGTTACTGGGTATCAGTGTCTGTCTTAGTTACTTGGTGTAAGTGTGTGTCTTTGTTACTTGGTGTAAGAGTGTGTCTTTGTTACTTGGTGTAATTGTATGTCTTTGTTACTTGGTGTAAGTGTATGTCTGTGTTACTTGGTGTAAGTGTATGTCTTTGTTACTTGGTGTCAGTGTATGTCTGTGTTACTAGGTGTAAGTGTGTGTCTGTGTTACTGGGTATCAGTGTATGTCTTTGTTACTTGGTGTCAGTGTATGTCTGTGCTGCTTGTTGTACGAGTGTGTCTGTGTTACTGGGTATCAGTGTCTGTCTTTGTTACTTGGTGTAAGTGTGTGTCTGTGTTGCTGGGAATCAGTGTATGTCTTTGTTACTTGTTGTCAGTGTATGTCTGTGTTACTTGGTGTAAGATTGTGTCTTTGTTACTTGGTGTCAGTGTGTGTCTGTGTGACTTGGTGTAAGTGTGTGTCTGTGTTACTTGGTGTAATTGTATGTCTTTGTTACTTGGTGTAAGTGTGTGTCTGTGTTACTTGGTGTAAGTGTGTGTCTGTGTTCCTGGGTATCAGTGTATGTCTTTGTTACTTGGTGTCAGTGCATGTCTGTGTTACTTGGTGTAAGTGTGTGTCTGTGTTACTGGGTATCAGTGTATGTCTTTGTTACTTGGTGTCAGTGTATGTCTGTGTTGCTTGGTGTAAGTGTGTGTCTGTGTTACTGGGTATCAGTGTCTGTCTTTGTTACTTGGAGTAAGTGTGTGCCTGTGTTACTGGGTATCAGTGTATGTCTTTGTTACTTGGTGTCAGTGTATGTCTGTGTTACTGGGTGTCCGTGTGTGTCTGTGTTACTTGGTGTAAGTGCGTGTCTTTGTTACTTGGTGTCCGTGTGTGTCTGTGTTACTGGGTGTCAGTGTATGTCTTTGTTACTTGGTGTAGGTGTGTGTCTGTGTTACTGGGTATCAGTGACTGTCTTTGTTACTTGGTATAAGTGTGTGTCTGTGTTACTGGGTATCAGTGTATGTCTTTGTTACTTGGTGTCAGTGTATGTCTGTGCTGCTTGGTGTAAGTGTGTGTCTGTGTTACTGGGTATCAGTGTCTGTCTTTGTTACTTGGTGTAAGTGTGTGTCTGTGTTACTGGGAATCAGTGTATGTCTTTGTTACTTGTTCTCAGTGTATGTCTGTGTTACTTGGTGTAAGATTGTGTCTTTGTCACTTGGTGTCAGTGTGTGTCTGTGTGACTTGGTGTATGTGTGTGTCTGTGTTACTTGGTGTAATTGTATGTCTTTGTTACTTGGTGTAAGTGTGTGTCTGTGTTACTTGGTGTAAGTGTGTGTCTGTGTTCCTGGGTATCAGTGTATGTCTTTGTTACTTGGTGTCAGTGCATGTCTGTGTTACTTGGTGTAAGTGTGTGTCTGTGTTACTGGGTATCAGTGTATGTCTTTGTTACTTGGTGTCAGTGTATGTCTGTGTTGCTTGGTGTAAGTGTGTGTCTGTGTTACTGGGTATCAGTGTCTCTCTTTGTTTCTTGGTGTAAGTGTGTGTCTGTATTACTGGGTATCAGTGTATGTCTGTGTTACTGGGTGTCAGTGTGTGTCTGTGTTACTTGGTGTAAGTGCGTGTCTTTGTTACTTGGTGTCCGTGTGTGTCTGTGTTACTGGGTGTCAGTGTATGTCTTTGTGACTGGGTGTCAGTGTATGTCTTTGTTACTTGGTTTAAGTGTGTGTCTGTGTTACTGGGTATCAGTGTCTGTCTTTGTTACTTGGTGTAAGTGTGTGTCTGTGTTACTGGGTATCAGTGTATGTCTTTGTTACTTGGTGTCAGTGTATGTCTGTGTTACTTGGTGTAAGTGTGTGTCTGTGTTACTGGGTATCAGTGTATGCCTTTGTGACTTGGTATCAGTGCATGTCTTTGTTACTGGGAGTCAGTGTGTGTCTTTGTGACTTGGTGTCAGTGTATGTCTTTGTTACTTGGTGTAAGTGTGTGTCTGTGTTACTAGGTATCAGTGTATGTCTTTGTTACTTGGTGTCAGTGTATGTCAAAATACTTGGTGAAAGTGTATGTCTTTGTTACTTCGTGTAATTGTCTGTCTTTGTTACTTGGTGTTAGTATATGTCTTTGTTACTTGGTGTCAGTGTATGTCTTTGCTACTTGGTGACAGTGTATGTCTGTGTTACTTGGTGTAAGTGTATGTCTTTGTTACTTGTTGTAAGTGTATGTCTTTGTTACTTTGTGTCAGTGTCTGTCTTTGTTACTTGGTGTAAGTGTGTGTCTTTGTTACTTGGTGGAAGTGTGTGTCTTTGTTACTTGGTGTAATTGTATGTCTTTGTTACTTGGTGTCAGTGTATGCCTGTGTTACTTGGTGTAAGTGTATGTCTTTGTTACTTGGTGTCAGTGTATGTCTGTGTTACTTGGTGGAAGTGTGTGTCTGTGTTACTGGGTATCAGTGTATGTCTTTGTTACTTGGTGTCAGTGTATATCTGTGCTGCTTGGTGTAAGTGTGTGTCTGTGTTACTGGGTATCATTGTCTGTCTTTGTTACTTGGTGTATGTGTGTGTCTGTGTTACTGGGAATCAGTGTATGTTTTTGTTACTTGTTGTCAGTGTATGTCTGTGTTACTTGGTGTAAGATTTTGTCTTTGTTACTTGGTGTCAGTGTGTGTCTGTGTGACATGGTGTAAGTGTGTGTCTGTGTTACTTGGTGTAATTGTATGTCTTTGTTACTTGGTGTAAGTGTGTGTCTGTGTTACTTGGTGTAAGTGTGTGTCTGTCTTCCTGGGTATCAGTGTATGTCTTTGTTACTTGGTGTCAGTGTATGTCTGTGCTGCTTGGTGTAAGTGTGTGTCTGTGTTACTGGGTATCATTGTCTGTCTTTGTTACTTGGTGTATGTGTGTGTCTGTGTTACTGGGAATCAGTGTATGTTTTTGTTACTTGTTGTCAGTGTATGTCTGTGTTACTTGGTGTAAGATTTTGTCTTTGTTACTTGGTGTCAGTGTGTGTCTGTGTGACATGGTGCAAGTGTGTGTCTGTGTTACTTGGTGTAATTGTATGTCTTTGTTACTTGGTGTAAGTGTGTGTCTGTGTTACTTGGTGTAAGTGTGTGTCTGTCTTCCTGGGTATCAGTGTATGTCTTTGTTACTTGGTGTCAGTGCATGTCTGTGTTACTTGGTGTAAGTGTGTGTCTGTGTTACTGGGTATCAGTGTATGTCTTTGTTACTTGGCGTCAGTGTATGTCTGTGTTGCTTGGTGTAAGTGTGTGTCTGTGTTACTGGGTATAAGTGTCTGTCTTTGTTACTTGGTGTAAGTGTGTGTCTGTGTTACTGGGTATCAGTGTATGTCTGTGTTACTGGGTGTCAGTGTGTGTCTGTGTTACTTGGTGTAAGTGCGTGTCTTTGTTACTTGGTGTCCGTGTGTGTCTGTGTTACTGGGTGTCAGTGTATGTCTTTGTTACTGGGTGTCAGTGTATGTCTTTGTTACTTGGTGTAAGTGTGTGTCTGTGTTACTGGGTATCAGTGTCTGTCTTTGTTACTTGGTGTAAGTGTGTGTCTGTGTTACTGGGTATCAGTGAATGTCTTTGTTACTTGGTGTCAGTGTATGTCTGTGTTACTTGGTGTAAGTTGTGTCTGTTTTACTGGGTATCAGTGTATGTCTTTGTGACTTGGTATCAGTGTATGTCTTTGTTACTGGGTGTCAGTGTGTGTCTTTGTGACTTGGTGTCAGTGTATGTCTGTGTTGCTTGGTGTAAGTGTGTGTCTGTGTTACTGGGTATCGGTATCTGCCTTTGTTACTTGGTGTAAGTGTGTGTCTGTGTTACTGGGTATCAGTGTATGTCTTTGTTACTTGGTGTCAGTGTATGTCTGTGTTACTTGGTGTTAGTGTATGTCTTTGTTACTTGGTGTAAGTGTGTGTCTTTGTTACTTGTTGTAAGTGTGTGTCTGTGTTCCTGGGTATCATTGTATGTCTTTGTTACTTGGTGTCAGTATATGTCTGTGTTACTGGGTATCAGTGCATGTCTTTGTTACTTGGTGTCAGTGTATGTCTGTGTTACTTGGTGTAAGTGTGTGTCTGTGTTACTGGGTGACAGTGTGTGTCTGTGTTACTTGGTGTGTGTGTGTCTGTGTGACTTGGTGTAAGTGTGTGTCTGTGTTACTTGGTGTAATTGTATGTCTTTGTTACTTGGTGTCAGTGTATGTCTGTGTTACTTGGTGTAAGTGTGTGTCTTTGTTACTTGGTGTAATTGTATGTCTTTGTTACTTGGTGTCAGTGTATATCTGTGTTACTTTGTGTAAGTGTATGTCTTGTTACTTGGTGTCAGTGTATGTCTGTGTTACTTGGTGTAAGTGTGTGTCTGTGTTACTGGGTATCAGTGTATGTCTTTGTTACTTGGTGTCAGTGTATGTCTGTGTTGCTTGTTGTAAGTGTGTGTCTGTGTTACCGGGTATCAGTGTCTGTCTTTGTTACTTGGTGTAAGTGTGTGTCTGTGTTACTGGGTATCAGTGTATGTCTTTTTTACTTGGTGTCAGTGCATGTCTGTGTTACTTGGTGTAATTGTGTGTCTGTGTTACTGGGTGTCAATGTGTGTCTGTGTTACTTGGTGTAAGTGTGTGTCTTTGTTACTTGGTGTCGGTGTGTGTCTGTGTGACTTGGTGTAAATGTGTGTCTGTGTTACTTTGTGTAATTGTATGTCTTTGTTACTTGGTGTCAGAGTATGTCTTTGTTACTTGGTGTCAGTGTATGTCTGTGTTACTTGGTGTAAGTGTATGTCTTTGTTACTTGGTGTAAGTGTGGGTCTGTGTTCCTGGGTATCAGTGAATGTCTTTGTTGCTTGGTGTCAGTGTATGTCTGTGTTACTTGGAGTAATTGTGTGTCTGTGTTACTGGGTATCAGTGTATGTCTTTGTTACTTGGTGTCAGCGTATGTCAGTGTTGCTTGGTGTAAGTGTGTGTCTGTGTTACTGGGTATCAGTGTCTGTCTTTGTTACTTGGTGCAAGTGTGTGTCTGTGTTACTGGGTATCCGTGTATGTCTGTGTTACTGGGTGTCAGTGTATGTCTTTGTTACTTGGTGTAAGTGTGTGTCTGTGTTACTGGGTATCAGTGTCTGTCTTTGTTACTTGGTGTAAGTGTGTGTCTGTGTTACTGGGTATCAGTGTATGTCTTTCTTACTTGGTGTCAGTGTATGTCTGTGTTACTTGGTGTAAGTGTGTGTCTTTGATACTTGGTGAAAGTTTATGTATTTGTTACTTGGTGTAATTGTCTGTCTTTGATACTTGGTGTAACTGCATGTCTTTGTTACTTGTTGTCAGTGTATGTCTTTTCTCCTTGGTGTCAGTGTATGTCTTTGTTACTTGGTGTAAGTGTGTGTCTTTGTTACATGGTGTAATTGTATGTCTTTGTTACTTGGTGTCAGTGTATGTCTTTGTTACTTGGTGTCAGTGTGTGTCTGTGTTACTGGGTATCAGTGTATGTCTTTGTGACTTGGTATCAGTGTATGTCTTTGTTACTGCGTGTCAGTGTGTGTCTGTGTTACTGGGTATCAGTGTATGTCTTTGTGACTTGGTATCAGTGTATGTCTTTGTGACTTGGTGTCAGTGTTTGTCTGTGTTACTGGGTATCAGTGTATGTCTTTGTGACTTGGTATCAGTGTTTGTCTTTGTTACTGTGTATCAGTGTTTCTCTTTGTTACTGGGTGTCAGTGTGTGTTTGTTTGTGTTACTGGGTGTCAGCGTGTATCTTTGTGACTTGGTGTCAGTGTATGTCTTTGTTACTTGGTGTCAGTGTGTGTCTATGTTACTGGGTATCAGTGTATGTCTTTGTTACTTGGTGTCAGTGTATGTCAAAATACTTGGTGTAAGTGTATGTCTTTGTTACTTGGTGTAATTGTCTGTCTTTGTTACTTGGTGTCAGTGTATGTCTGTGTTACTTGGTGTAAGTGTGTGTCTTTGTTACTTGGTGTCAGTGTATGTATTTGTTACTGGGTGTCAGTGTGTGTCTTTGTGACTTGGTGTCAGTGTATGTCTTTGTTACTTGGTGAAAGTGTGTGTCTGCGTTAGTGGGTATCAGTGTATGTCTTTGTTACTTGGTGTCAGTGTATGTCAAAATAATTGGTGTCAGTGTATGTCTTTGTTACTTGGTGTCAATGTGTGTCTGTGTTACTGGGTATCAGTGGATGTCTTTGTGACTTGGTATCAGAGTATGTCTTTGTGACTTGGTGTCATTGTATGTCTTTTTTACTGGGTGTCAGTGTGTGTCTGTGTTACTTGGTGTCAGTGTATGTCATTGTTACTGTGTATCAGTGTTTCTCTGTGCTACTGGGTGTCACTGTGTGTTTGTTTGTGTTACTGGGTATCAGTGTATGTCTTTGTGACAAGGTATCAGTCTCTGTCTTTGTTACTGGGTGTCAGTGTGTGTCTGTGTTACTTGGTGTCAGTGTCTCAGTGTTTCTCTGTGTGACTGGGTGTCAGTGTGTGTTTGTTTGTGTTACTGGGTGTCAGTAACACCAGGTGTCAGTATTTAGTTTAGTTTAGAGATACAGCACTTAAACAGGCCTTTCTGCCCACCGAGTCTGTGCCGACCATCAACCACCCATTTATCCTAATCCTACACTAATCCCGTATTCCTATCACATCCCCACCTATCCCTATATATTTCCCTACCACCTACCTATACTAGGGGCAATTTATGATGGCCAATTAACATATTAACCTGCAAGTCTTTGGCATGTGGGAGGAAAGCGGAGCACCGGGAGGAAACCCACGCAGACACAGGGAGAACTTGGTGTAAGTGTGTGTCTTTGTTACTTGGTGTAATTGTCTGTCTTTGTTACTTGGTGTAAGTGTATGTCTGTGTTACTTGGTGTACGTGTATGTCTTTGTTACTTGGTGTCAGTGTATGTCTGTGTTACTAGGTGTAAGTGTGTGTCTGTGTTACTGGGTATCAGTGTATGTCTTTTATACATGGTGTCAGTGTATGTCTGTGCTGCTTGGTGTAAGTGTGTGTCTGTGTTACTGGGTATCAGTGTCTGTCTTTGTTACTTGGTGTAAGTGTGTGTCTGTGTTGCTGGGAATAGTGTATGTCTTTGTTACTTGTTGTCAGTGTATGTCTGTGTTACTTGGTGTAAGATTGTGTCTTTGTTACTTGGTGTCAGTGTGTGTCTGTGTTCCTGGGTATCAGTGTATGTCTTTGTTACTTGGTGTCAGTGCATGTCTGTGTTACTTGGTGTAAGTGTGTGTCTGTGTTACTGGGTATCAGTGCATGTTATTGTTACTTGGTGTCAGTGTATGTCTGTGTTGCTTGGTGCAAGTGTGTGTCTGTGTTACTGGGTATCAGTGTCTGTCTTAGTTACTTGGTGTAAGTGTGTGTCTTTGTTACTTGGTGTAAGTGTGTGTCTTTGTTACTTGGTGTAATTGTATGTCTTTGTTACTTGGTGTAAGTGTATGTCTGTGTTACTTGGTGTAAGTGTATGTCTTTGTTACTTGGTGTCAGTGTATGTCTGTGTTACTAGGTGTAAGTGTGTGTCTGTGTTACTGGGTATCAGTGTATGTCTTTGTTACTTGGTGTCAGTGTATGTCTGTGCTGCTTGGTGTACGAGTGTGTCTGTGTTACTGGATATCAGTGTCTGTCTTTGTTACTTGGTGTAAGTGTGTGTCTGTGTTGCTGGGAATCAGTGTATGTCTTTGTTACTTGTTGTCAGTGTGTGTCTGTGTGACTTGGTGTAAGATTGTGTCTTTGTTACTTGGTGTCAGTGTGTGTCTGTGTGACTTGGTGTAAGTGTGTGTCTGTGTTACTTGGTGTAATTGTATGTCTTTGTTACTTGGTGTAAGTGTGTGTCTGTGTTACTTGGTGTAAGTGTGTGTCTGTGTTCCTGGGTATCAGTGTATGTCTTTGTTACTTGGTGTCAGTGCATGTCTGTGTTACTGGGTATCAGTGTATTTCTTTGTTACTTGGTGTCAGTGTATGTCTGTGTTGCTTGGTGTAAGTGTGTGTCTGTGTTACTGGGTATCAGTGTCTGTCTTTGTTACTTGGAGTAAGTGTGTGCCTGTGTTACTGGGTATCAGTGTATGTCTGTGTTACTGGGTGTCAGTGTGTGTCTGTGTTACTTGGTGTAAGCGCGTGTCTTTGTTACTTGGTGTCCGTGTGTGTCTGTGTTACTGGGTGTCAGTGTATGTCTTTGTTACTTGGTGTAAGTGTGTGTCTGTGTTACTGGGTATCAGTGTCTGTCTTTGTTACTTGGTATAAGTGTGTCTCTCTGTTACTGGGTATCAGTGTATGTCTTTGTTACTTGGTGTCAGTGTATGTCTGTGCTGCTTGGTGTAAGTGTGTGTCTGTGTTACTGGGTATCAGTGTCTGTCTTTGTTACTTGGTGTAAGTGTGTGTCTGTGTTACTGGGAATCAGTGTATGTCTTTGTTACTTGTTCTCAGTGTATGTCTGTGTTACTTGGTGTAAGATTGTGTATTTGTTACTTGGTGTCAGTGTGTGTCTGTGTGACTTGGTGTAAGTGTGTGTCTGTGTTACTTGGTGTAATTGTATGTCTTTGTTACTTGGTGTAAGTGTGTGTCTGTGTTACTTGGCGTAAGTGTGTGTCTGTGTTCCTGGGTATCAGTGTATGTCTTTGTTACTTGGTGTCAGTGCATGTCTGTGTTACTTGGTGTAAGTGTGTGTCTGTGTTACTGGGTATCAGTGTATGTCTTTGTTACTTGGTGTCAGTGTATGTCTGTGTTGCTTGGTGTAAGTGTGTGTCTGTGTTACTGGGTATCAGTGCCTGTCTTTGTTTCTTGGTGTAAGTGTGTGTCTGTATTACTGGGTATCAGTGTATGTCTGTGTTACTGGGTGTCAGTGTGTGTCTGTGTTACTTGGTGTAAGTGCGTGTCTTTGTTACTTGGTGTCCGTGTGTGTCTGTGTTACTGGGTGTCAGTGTATGTCTTGGTTACTTGGTGTGTGTGTGTGTCTGTGCTACTGGGTATCAGTGTATGTCTTTGTTACCTAATGTCAGTGTATGTCTGTGTTACTTGGTGTAAGTGTGTGTCTGTGTTACTGGGTATCAGTGTCTGTCTTTGTTACTTGGTGTAAGTGTGTGTCTGTGTTACTGGGTATCAGTGTATGTCTTTGTGACTTGGTATCAGTGCATGTCTTTGTTACTGGGTGTCAGTGTGTGTCTTTGTGACTTGGTTTCAGTGTATGTCTTTGTTGCTTGGTGTAAGTGTGTGTCTGTGTTACTAGGTATCAGTGTATGTCTTTGTTACTTGGTGTCAGTGTATGTCAAAATACTTGGTGAAAGTGTATGTCTTTGTTACTTCGTGTAATTGTCTGTCTTTGTTACTTGGTTAAGTATATGTCATTGTTACTTGGTGTCAGTGTATGTCTTTGCTACTTGGTGACAGTGTATGTCTGTGTTACTTGGTGTAAGTGTATGTCTTTGTTACTTGTTGTAAGTGTATGTCTTTGTTACTTGGTGTCAGTGTCTGTCTTTGTTACTTGGTGTAAGTGTGTGTCTTTGTTACTTGGTGTAAGTGTGTGTCTTTGTTACTTGGTGTAATTGTATGTCTTTGTTACTTGGTGTCAGTGTATGTCTGTGTTACTTGGTGTAAGTGTATGTCTTTGTTACTTGGTGTCAGTGTATGTCTGTGTTACTTGGTGGAAGTGTGTGTCTGTGTTACTGGGTATCAGTGTATGTCTTTGTTACTTGGTGTCAGTGTATGTCTGTGCTGCTTGGTGTAAGTGTGTGTCTGTGTTACTGGGTATCATTGTCTGTCTTTGTTACTTGGTGTATGTGTGTGTCTGTGTTACTGGGAATCAGTGTATGTTTTTGTTACTTGTTGTCAGTGTATGTCTTTGTTACTTGGTGTAAGATTGTGTCTTTGTTACTTGGTGTCAGTGTGTGTCAGTGTGACTTGGTGTAAGTGTGTGTCTGTGTAACTTGGTGTAATTGTATGTCTTTGTTACTTGGTGTAAGTGTGTGTCTGTGTTACTTGGTGTAAGTGTGTGTCTGTCTTGCTGGGTATCAGTGTATGTCTTTGTTACTTGGTGTCAGTGCATGTCTGTGTTACTTGGTGTAAGTGTGTGTCCGTGTTACTGGGTATCAGTGTATGACTTTGTTACTTGGCGTCGGTGTATGTCTGTGTTGCTTGGTGTAAGTGTGTGTCTGTGTTACTGGGTATAAGTGTCTGTCTTTGTTACTTGGTGTAAGTGTGTGTCTGTGTTACTGGGTATCAGTGTATGTCTGTGTTACTGGGTGTCAGTGTGTGTCTGTGTTACTTGGTGTAGGTGCGTGTCTTTGTTACTTGGTGTCCGTGTGTGTCTGTGTTACTGGGTATAAGTGTCTGTCTTTGTTACTTAGTGTAAGTGTGTGTCTGTGTTACTGGGTATCAGTGTATGTCTTTGTTACTGGGTGTCAGTGTATGTCTTTGTTACTTGGTGTAAGTGTGTGTCTGTGTTACTGGGTATCAGTGTCTGTCTTTGTTACTTGGTGTAAGTGTGTGTCTGTGTTACTGGGTATCAGTGAATGTCTTTGTTACTTGGTGTCATTGTATGTCTGTGTTACTTGGTGTAAGTTGTGTCTGTTTTACTGGGTATCAGTGTATGTCTTTGTGACTTGGTATCAGTGTATTTCTTTGTTGCTGGGTGTCAGTGTGTGTCTTTGTGACTTGGTGTCAGTATATGTCTTTGTTACTTGGTGTCAGTGTGTGTCTGTGTTACTGGGTATCAGTGTATGTCTTTGTGACTTGGTATCAGTGTATGTCTTAGTTACTGGGTGTCAGTGTCGGTCTGTGTTACTGGGTATCTGTGTATGTCTTTCTGACTTGGTATCAGTGTTTGTCTTTGTTACTTGGTGTAAGTGTGTGTCTGTGTTACTGGGTATCAGTGTATGTCTTTGTGACTTGGTATCAGTGTATGTCTTTGTTACTGTGTATCAGTGTTTCTCTTTGTTACTGGGTGTCAGTGTGTGTTTGTTTGTGTTACTGGGTGTCAGTGTGTGTCTTTGTGACTTGGTGTCGGTGTATGTCTTTGTTACCTGGTGTCAGTGTGTGTCTATGTTACTGGGTATCAGTGTATGTCTTTGTTACTTGGTCTCAGTGTATGTCAAAATACTTGGTGTAAGTGTATGCCTTTGTTACTTGGTGTAATTGTCTGTCTTTGTTACTTGGTGTCAGTGTATGTCTGTGTTACTTGGTGTAAGTATGTGTCTTTGTTACTTGGTGTAAGTGTATGTCTTTGTTACTGGGTATCAGTGTATGTCTTTGTGACTTGGTGTCAGTGTATGTCTTTGTTACTGGGTGTCAGTTTGTGTCTTTGTCACTTGGTGTCAGTGTATGTCTTTGTTACTTGGTGTAAGTGTGTGTCTGTGTTACTGAGTTACTGTGCATGTCTTTGTTCCTGGGTATCAGTGTATGTCTTTGTGACTTGGTGTCAGTGTATGTCTTTGTTCGTGGGTGTCAGTGTGTGTCTGTTTTCCTGGGTGTCAGCGTATGTCTTTGTTACTTGGTGTCAGTGGATTTCTTTGTTACTGGGTGTCAGTGTATGTCTTTGTTACATGGTGTAAGTGTATGTCAAAATACTTGGTGGAGGTGGATGTCTGTGTTACTTGGTGTAAGTGTGCGTCTGT
This sequence comes from Heterodontus francisci, assembly GCF_036365525.1. Taxonomy (NCBI): domain Eukaryota; kingdom Metazoa; phylum Chordata; class Chondrichthyes; order Heterodontiformes; family Heterodontidae; genus Heterodontus; species Heterodontus francisci. The sequence goes on along the minus strand of NW_027140867.1, from coordinate 12,788,476 downwards.
GTTACTGGTTTTCAGTGTATGTCTATGTTACTTGTTGTAAGTGCATGTGTTCGTTACTTGGTGTCAGTGTGTGTCTGTGTTACTGGGTATCAGTGTCTGTCTGTGTTACTGTGTATCACTGTATGTCTGTGTTCCTGTGCATCAGTGCGTGTTACTGGGTGTCAGTGTGTGTCTGTGACACTAGGTGTCAGTATTTAGTTTAGTTTAGAGATACAGCACTGAAACAGGCCCTTCGGCCCACCGATTCTGTGCCGACCATCAACCAACAATTTATACTAATCCTACACGAATCCCATATTCCAATAAAATCCCCACCGGTCCCTATATATTTCCCGACCACCTACCTATACTAGGGGCAATTTATAATGGCCAATTAACCTACCAACCTGCAAGTCTTTGGCATGTGGGAGGAAACCGGAGCACACGGAGGAAACCCACGCAGACACAGGGAGAACCTGCAAACTCCGCACAGGCAGTACCCAGAATCGAACCGGTTCCCTGGAGCTGTGAGGCTTCAGTGCTAACCACTGCACCACTGTGCCGCCCAGTGTGTATCTGTGTTACTGGGTGTCAGTGTATGTCTATGTTACTAGGTGTCAGTGTGTGTCTGTGTTACTGGGTGTCAGTGTGTTTGTTTGTCTTACTTGGTGTCAGTGTGTGTCTGTGTTACTTGGTGTAAGTGTGTGTCAGTGTGACTTGGTGTAAGTGTGTGTCTGTGTAACTTGGTGTAATTGTATGTCTTTGTTACTTGGTGTAAGTGTGTGTCTGTGTTACTTGGTGTAAGTGTGTGTCTGTCTTTCTGGGTATCAGTGTATGTCTTTGTTACTTGGTGTCAGTGCATGTCTGTGTTACTTGGTGTAAGTGTGTGTCCGTGTTACTGGGTATCAGTGTATGACTTTGTTACTTGGTATCAGTGTATTTCTTTGTTACTGGGTGTCAGTGTGTGTCTTTGTGACTTGGTGTCAGTATATGTCTTTGTTACTTGGTGTCAGTGTGTGTCTGTGTTACTGGGTATCAGTGTATGTCTTTGTGACTTGGTATCAGTGTATGTCTTAGTTACTGGGTGTCAGTGTCGGTCTGTGTTACTGGGTATCTGTGTATGTCTTTCTGACTTGGTATCAGTGTTTGTCTTTGTTACTTGGTGTAAGTGTGTGTCTGTGTTACTGGGTATCAGTGTATGTCTTTGTGACTTGGTATCAGTGTATGTCTTTGTTACTGTGTATCAGTGTTTCTCTTTGTTACTGGGTGTCAGTGTGTGTTTGTTTGTGTTACTGGGTGTCAGTGTGTGTCTTTGTGACTTGGTGTCGGTGTATGTCTTTGTTACCTGGTGTCAGTGTGTGTCTATGTTACTGGGTATCAGTGTATGTCTTTGTTACTTGGTCTCAGTGTATGTCAAAATACTTGGTGTAAGTGTATGCCTTTGTTACTTGGTGTAATTGTCTGTCTTTGTTACTTGGTGTCAGTGTATGTCTGTGTTACTTGGTGTAAGTATGTGTCTTTGTTACTTGGTGTAAGTGTATGTCTTTGTTACTGGGTATCAGTGTATGTCTTTGTGACTTGGTGTCAGTGTATGTCTTTGTTACTGGGTGTCAGTTTGTGTCTTTGTCACTTGGTGTCAGTGTATGTCTTTGTTACTTGGTGTAAGTGTGTGTCTGTGTTACTGAGTTACTGTGCATGTCTTTGTTCCTGGGTATCAGTGTATGTCTTTGTGACTTGGTGTCAGTGTATGTCTTTGTTCGTGGGTGTCAGTGTGTGTCTGTTTTCCTGGGTGTCAGCGTATGTCTTTGTTACTTGGTGTCAGTGGATTTCTTTGTTACTGGGTGTCAGTGTATGTCTTTGTTACATGGTGTAAGTGTATGTCAAAATACTTGGTGGAGGTGGATGTCTGTGTTACTTGGTGTAAGTGTGCGTCTGTGTTACTGGTTTTCAGTGTATGTCTATGTTACTTGTTGTAAGTGCATGTGTTCGTTACTTGGTGTCAGTGTGTGTCTGTGTTACTGGGTATCAGTGTCTGTCTGTGTTACTGTGTATCACTGTATGTCTGTGTTCCTGTGCATCAGTGCGTGTTACTGGGTGTCAGTGTGTGTCTGTGACACTAGGTGTCAGTATTTAGTTTAGTTTAGAGATACAGCACTGAAACAGGCCCTTCGGCCCACCGATTCTGTGCCGACCATTAACCAACAATTTATACTAATCCTACACGAATCCCATATTCCAATAAAATCCCCACCGGTCCCTATATATTTCCCGACCACCTACCTATACTAGGGGCAATTTATAATGGCCAATTAACCTACCAACCTGCAAGTCTTTGGCATGTGGGAGGAAACCGGAGCACACGGAGGAAACCCACGCAGACACAGGGAGAACCTGCAAACTCCGCACAGGCAGTACCCAGAATCGAACCGGTTCCCTGGAGCTGTGAGGCTTCAGTGCTAACCACTGCACCACTGTGCCGCCCAGTGTGTATCTGTGTTACTGGGTGTCAGTGTATGTCTATGTTACTAGGTGTCAGTGTGTGTCTGTGTTACTGGGTGTCAGTGTGTTTGTTTGTCTTACTTTTTTTTTATAATATTACAGCGCAGTACAGGCCCTTCGGCCCTCGATGTTGCGCCGATCATCTGACCTACACTATTCCATTTACATCCATATGTCTATCCAATGACCACTTAAATGCCCTTAAAGTTGGCGAGTCTACTACTGTTGCAGGCAGGGCGTTCCACGCCCCTACTACTCTCTGCGTAAAGAAACTACCTCTGACATCTGTCCTATATCTTTCACCCCTCAACTTAAAGCTATGTCCCCTCGTGTTTGCCATCCTCATCCGAGGAAAAAGACTCTCACTATCCACCCTATCTAACCCTCTGATTATCTTGTATGTCTCTATTAAGTCACCTCTCCTCCTCCTTCTCTCTATCGAAAACAACCCCAAGTCCCTCAGCCTTTCCTCGTAAGACCTTCCTTCCATACCAGGCAACATCCTAGTAAATCTCCTCTGCACCCTTTCCAAAGCTTCGACATCCATCCTATAATGCGGTGACCAGAATTGCACGCAATACTCCAGGTGCGGCCTCACCAGAGTTTTGTACAGCTGCATCATGACCCCGTGGCTCCGAAACTCGATCCCCCTACTAATAAAGGCTAACACACCATATGCCTTCTTAACAGCCCTATTAACCTGGGTAGCACTTTCAGGGATTTATGTACCTGGATACCAAGATCTCTCTGCTCATCTACACTACCAAGAATCTTCCCATTAGCCCAGTACTCTGCATTGCTGTTACTCCTTCCAAAGTGAATCACCTCACACTTCTCCGCATTAAACTCCATTTGCCATCTCTCAGCCCAGCTCTGCAGCCTATCTATGTCCCTCTGTACCCTACAACACCCTTCGACACTATCCACAACTCCACCGACCTTCGTGTCATCCGCAGATTTACTAACCCACGCTTCTACACCCTCATCCAGGTCGTTTATAAAAATGACAAACAGCAGTGGCCCCAAAACAGAACCTTGCGGTACACCACTAGTAACTAAACTCCAGGATGAACATTTGCCATCAACCACCACCCTCTGTCTTCTTTCAGCTAGCCAATTTCTGATCCAAAGCTCTAAATCACCTTCAACCCCATACTTTCGTATTTTCTGCAATAGCCTACCGTGGGGAACCTTATCAAACGCCTTACTGAAATCCATATACACCACATCCACGGCTTTACCCTCATCCACCTGTTTGGTCACCTTCTCGAAAAACTCAATAAGGTTTGTGAGGCACGACCTACCTTTCACAAAACCGTGCTGACTATCGCAAATGAACTTATTCTTTTCAAGATGATTATAAATCCTGTCTCTTATAACCGTTTCCAACATTTTACCCACAACCGAAGTAAGGCTCACAGGTCTATAATTACCAGGGCTGTCTCTACTCCCCTTCTTGAACAAGGGGACAACATTTGCTATCCTCCAGTCCTCCGGCACTACTCCTGTCGACAATGACGACTTAAAGATCAACAACTTTATCAACAACACTTGGTGTCAGTGTGTGTCTGTGTTACTTGGTGTAAGTGTGTGTCTTTGTTACTTGGTGTCCGTGTGTGTCTGTGTTACTGGGTGTCAGTGCATGTCTTTGTTACTGGGTGTCAGTGTATGTCTTTGTTACTTGGTGTCCGTGTGTGTCTGTGTTTCTGGGTGTCAGTGCATGTCTTTGTTACTGGGTGTCAGTGTATGTCTTTGTTACTTGGTGTGTGTGTGTCTGTGTTACTGGGTATCATTGTGTGTCTTTGTTACTTGGTGTAAGTGTGTGTCTGTCTTAATGGGTATCAGTGTATGTCTTTGTTACTGGGTATCAGTGTATGTCTTTGTGACTTGGTGTCAGTGTATGTCTTTGTTACTGGGTGTCAGTGTCTGTCTTTGTGACTTGGTGTCAGTGTATGTCTTTGTTCCTTGGTGTAGGTGTGTGTCTGTGTTACTTGGTATCAGTGTATGTCTTTGTTACTTGGTGTCAGTGTATGTCTTTGTTACTGGGTGTCAGTGTGTGTCTTTGTGACTTTGTGTCAGTGTATGTCTTTGATACTTCGTGTCAGTGTATGTCAAAATTCTTGGTGTAAGTGTATGTCTTTGTTACTGGGTGTCAGTGTGTGTCTGTGTTACTGGGTATCAGTGTATGTCTTTGTGACTTGGTATCAGTGTATGTCTTTGTTACTGGGTGTCAGTGTGTGTCTGTCTTCCTGGGTATCAGTGTATGTCTTTGTGACTTGGTGTCAGTGTATGTCTTTGTTACTGGGTGTCTGTGTGTGTCTTTGTGACTTGGTGTCAGTTTATGTCTTTGTTACTTGGTGTAAGTGTATGTCTTTGTTACTTGTTGTAAGTGTATGTCAAAATACTTGGTGTAAGTGTATGTCTGTGTTACTTGGTGTAAGTGTATGTCTTTGTTACTGGGTATCAGTGTATGCCTTTGTGACTTGGTGTCAGTGTATGTCTTTGTTACTTGGTGTAATTGTGTGTCTGTATTACTGGGTATCAGTGTATGTCATTGATACTTCGTGTCAGTGTGTGTCTTTGTTGCTGGGTGTCAGTTTATGTCTTTGTTACTTGGTGTAAGTGTATGTCTTTGTTACTTGGTGTCAGTGTATGTGTTTGTGACTTGTTGTCAGTGGATGTCTTTGTTACTGGGTGTCAGTGTATGTCTTTGTTACGTGGTGTAAGTGTCCGTCTGTGTTACTGGGTATCAGTGTATGCCTTTGTTACTTGGTGTCATTGTATGTCTTTGTTACATGTTGTATGTGTGTGTCTGTGTTACTGGGTATCAGTGTATGTCTTTGTTACTGGGTATCAGTGTATGTCTTTGTGACTTGGTGTCAGTGTATGTCTTTGTTACTGGGTGTCAGTGTGTGTCTTTGTGACTTGGTGTCAGTGTATGTCTTTGATACTTAGTGTCAGTGTATGTCAAAATTCTTGGTGTAAGTGTATGTCTTTGTTACTTGGTGTAATTGTCTGTCTCTGTTACTTGGTGTAAGTGTATGTCTTTGTTACTGGGTGTCAGTGTGTGTCTGTGTTACTGGGTATCAGTGTATGTCTTTGTGACTTGGTATCAGTGTATGTCTTTGTTACTGGGTGTCAGTGTATGTCTATGTTACTAGGTGTCAGTGTGCGTCTGTGTTACTGGGTGTCAGTGTGTTTGTTTGTCTTACTTGGTGTCAGTGTGTGTCTGTGTTACTTGGTGTAAGTGCGTGTCTTTGTTACTTGGTGTCCGTGTGTGTCTGTGTTACTGGGTGTCAGTGCATGTCTTTGTTACTGGGTGTCAGTGTATGTCTTTGTTACTTGGTGTAAGTGTGTGTCTGTGTTACTGGGTATCAGTGTGTGTCTTTGTTACTTGGTGTAAGTGTGTGTCTGTCTTACTGGGTATCAGTGTCTGTCTTTGTTACTGGGTATGAGTGTATGTCTTTGTGACTTGGTGTCAGTGTATGTCTTTGTTACTGGGTGTCAGTGTCTGTCTTTGTGACTTGGTATCAGTGTATGTCTTTGTTACTTGGTGTAAGTGTGTGTCTGTGTTACTTGGTATCAGTGTATGTCTTTGTTACTTGGTGTCAGTGTATGTCTTTGTTACTGGGTGTCAGTTTGTGTCTTTGTGACTTGGTATCAGTGTATGTCTTTGTTACTTGGTGTAATTGTCTGTCTCTGTTACTGGGTGTAAGTGCATGTCTTTGTTACTGGATGTCAGTGTGTGTCTGTGTTACTGGGTATCGGTGTATGTCTTTGTGACTTGGTATCAGTGCATGTCTTTGTTACTGGGTGTCAGTGTGTGTCTGTGTTCCTGGGTATCAGTGTATGTCTTTGTGACTTGGTGTCAGTGTATGTCTTTGTTACTGGGTGTCGGTGTGTATCTTTGTGACTTGGTGTCAGTGTATGTCTTTGTTACTTGGTGTAAGTGTGTGCCTGTGATACTGGGTATCAGTGTATGTCTTTGTTACTTGGTGTCAGTTTATGTCTTTGTTACTTGGTGTAAGTGTATGTCTTTGTTACTTGGTGTCAGTGTATGTGTTTGTGACTTGTTGTCAGTGGATGTCTTTGTTACTGGCTGTCAGTGTATGTCTTTGTTACTTGGTGTAAGTGTATGTCAAAATACTTGTTGTAAGTGTATGTCTGTGTTACCGGGTGTCAGTGTGTTTGTTTGTCTTACTTGGTGTCAGTGTGTGTCTGTGTTACTTGGTGTAAGTGTGTGTCTTTGTTACTTGGTGTCCGTGTTTGTCTGTGTTACTGGGTGTCAGTGCATGTCTTTGTTACTGGGTGTCAGTGTATGTCTTTTTTACTTGGTGTCCGTGTGTGTCTGTGTTTCTGGGTGTCAGTGCATGTCTTTGTTACTGGGTGTCAGTGTCTGTCTTTGTTACTTGGTGTAAGTGTGTGTCTGTGTTACTGGGTATCATTGTGTGTCTTTGTTACTTGGTGTAAGTGTGTGTCTGTCTTAATGGGTATCAGTGTATGTCTTTGTTACTGGGTATCAGTGTATGTCTTTGTGACTTGGTGTCAGTGTATGTCTTTGTTACTGGGTGTCAGTGTCTGTTTTTGTGACTTGGTGTCAGTGTATGTCTTTGTTCCTTGGTGTAAGTGTGTGTCTGTGTTACTTGGTATCAGTTTATGTCTTTGTTACCTGGTGTCAGTGTATGTCTTTGTTACTGGGTGTCAGTGTGTGTCTTTGTGACTTGGTGTCAGTGTATGTCTTTGATACTTAGTGTCAGTGTATGTCAAAATTCTTGGTGTAAGTGTATGTCTTTGTTACTGGGTGTCAGTTTATGTCTTTGTTACTTGGTGTCATTGTATGTCTTTGTTACTTGGTATAAGTGTGCGTCTGTGTTACTGGGTATCAGTGTATGTCTTTGTTACTTTGTGTCAGTGTATATCTTTGTTACTTGGTGTAAGTGTGTGTCTGTGTTACTGGGGGTCAGTGTGTGTCTGTGTTACTGGGTGTCAGTGCATGTCTTTGTGACTTGGTGCCAGTGTACGTCCTTGTTACTTGGTGTAAGTGTGTGTCTTTGTTACTGGGTATCAGTGTGTGTCTTTGTTACTTGGTGTATGTGTGTGTCTGTCTTCCTGGGTTCAGTGTATGTCTTTGTTACTGGGTATCAGTGTATGTCTTTGTGACTTGGTGCCAGTGTATGTCTTTGTTACTGGGTGTCAGTGTCTGTCTTTGTGACTTGGTGTCAGTGTACGTCTTTGTTACTTGGTGTCAGTGTATGTCTTTGTTACTTGGTGTCAGTGTATGTCTTTGTTACTTGGTGTAAGTGTGTGTCTGTCTTGCTGGGTATCAGTGTATGTCTTTGTTACTGGGTATCAGTGTATGTCTTTGTGACTTGGTGTCAGTGTATGTCTTTGTTACTGGGTGTCAGTGTGTGTCGTTGTGACGTGGTGTCAGTGTATGTCTTTGTTACTTGGTGTAAGTGTGTGTCTGTGTTACTGGGTGTCAGTGTGTGTCTCTGTGACTTGGTGTCAGTGTATGTCTTTGTTACTTGGTGTAAGTGTGTGTCTGTGTTACTTGGTGTAATTTTCTGTCTCTGTTACTTGGTGTAAGTGTATGTCTTTGTTACTGGGTGTCAGTGTCGGACTTTGTGACTTGGTGTCAGTGTATGTCTTTGTTACTTGGTGTAAGTATGTGTCTGTGTTACTGGGTATTAGTGTATGTCTTTGTTACTTGGTATCAGTGTATGTCTTTGTTACTGGGTGTCAGTCTTTGTTACTGGGTGTCAGTGTGTGTCTGTGTTACTTGGTGTAAGTGTGTGTCTTTGTTACTTGGTGTCCCTGTGTGTCTGTGTTACTGGGTGTCAGTGCATGTCTTTGTTACTGGGTGTCAGTGTATGTCTTTGTTACTTGGTGTAAGTGTGTGTCTGTGTTACTGGGTATCAGTGTGTGTCTCAGTTACTTGGTGTAAGTGTGTGTCTGTCTTACTGGGTATCAGTGTATGTCTTTGTTACTGGGTATCAGTGTATGTCTTTGTGACTTGGTGTCAGTATATGTCTTTGTTACTGGGTGTCAGTGTCTGTCTTTGTGACTTGGTGTCAGAGTATGTCTTTGTTACTTGGTGTAAGTGTGTGTCTGTGTTACTTGGTATCAGTGTATGTCTTTATTACTTGGTGTCAGTGGATTTCTTTGTTACTGGGTGTCAGTGTATGTCATTGTTACTTGGTGTAAGTGTATGTCAAAATACTTGGTGTAGGTGTATGTCTGTGTTACTTGGTGTAAGTGTGCGTCTGTGTTCCTGGGTATCAGTGTATGTCTTTGTTACTTGTTGTAAGTGTATGTCTTTGTTACTTGGTGTCAGTCTGTGTCTGTGTTACTGGGTATCAGTGTCTGTCTGTGTTACTGTGTATCAGTGTTTGTCTGTGTTCCTGTGTTTCAGTGCGTGTTCCTGGGTGTCAGTGTGTGTCTGTGACACTAGGTGTCAGTATTTAGTTTATTTTGGAGACACAGCACTGAAACAGGCCCTTCGGCCCACCGAGTCTGTGCCGACCATCAACCAACAATTTATACTAATCCCACACGAATCTCATATTCCAATAACATCTCCACCGCTCCCTATATATTTCCCGACCACCTACCTATACTAGGGGCAATTTATAATGGACAATTAAACTACCAACCTGCAAGTCTTTGGCATGTGGGAGGAAACCGGAGCACATGGAGGAAACCCACGCAGACACAGGGAGAACTTGCAAACTCCGCACAGGCAGTACCCAGAATCGAACCCGGGTCCCTGGAGCTGTGAGGCTTCAGTGCTAACCGCTGCACCACTGTGCCGCCCAGTGTGTATCTGTGTTACTGGGTGTCAGTGTATGTCTTTGTTACTAGGTGTCAGTGTGTGTCTGTGTTACTGGGTGTCAGTGTGTTTGTTTGTCTTACTTGGTGTCAGTGTGTGTCTGTGTTACTTGGTGTAAGTGTGTGTCTTTGTTACTTGGTGTCCGTGTGTGTCTGTGTTACTGGGTGTCAGTGCATTTCTTTGTTACTGGGTGTCAGTGTATGTCTTTGTTACTTGGTGTAAGTGTGTGTCTGTGTTACGGGGTATCAGTGTGTGTGTTTGTTACTTGGTGTAAGTGTGTGTCTGTCTTACTGGGTATCAGTGTATGTCTTTGTTACTGGGTATCAGTGTATGTCTTTGTGACTTGGTGTCAGTATATGTCTTTGTTACTGGGTGTCAGTGTCTGTCTTTGTGACTTGGTGTCAGTGCATGTCTTTGTTACTTGGTGTAAGTGTGTGTCTGTGTTACTTGGTATCAGTGTATGTCTTTGTTACTTGGTGTCAGTGTATGTCTTAGTTACTGGGTGTCAGTGTTTGTCTTTGTGACTTGGTGTCAGTGTATATCTTTGATACTTGGTGTCAGTGTATGTCAAAATTCTTGGTGTAAGTGTCTGTCTTTGTTGCTGTGTGTCAGTGTGTGTCTGTGTTACTGGGTATCAGTGTATGTCTTTGTGACTTGGTATCAGTGTATGTCTTTGTTACTGGGTCTCAGTGTGTGTCTGTGTTCCTGGGTATCAGTGTATGTCTTTGTGACTTGGTGTCAGTGTATGTCTTTGTTACTGGGTGTCGGTGTGTGTCTTTGTGACTTGGTGTCAGTGTATGTCTTTGTTACTTGGTGTAAGTGTGTGCCTGTGATACTGGGTATCAGTGTATGTCTTTGTTACTTGGTGTCAGTTTATGTCTTTGTTACTTGGTGTAAGTGTATGTCTTTGGTACTTGGTGTCAGTGTATGTGTTTGTGACTTGTTGTCAGTGGATGTCTTTGTTACAGGGTGTCAGTGTATGTCTTTGTTACTTGGTGTAAGTGTATGTCAAAATACTTGGTGTAAGTGTATATCTGTGGTACTTGGTGTAAGTGTATGTCTTTGTTACTTGGTGTAAGTGTGCGTCTGTGTTACTGGGTATCAGTGTATGTCTTTGTTACTGGGTATCAGTGTATGTCTTTGTGACTTGGCGTCAGTGTATGTCTTTGTTACTTGGTGTAAGTGTGTGTCTGTATTAGTGGGTATCAGTGTATGTCTTTGATACTTCGTGTCAGTGTATGTCTTTGTTCCTGGGTGTCAGTGTGTGTCTTTGTGACTTGGTGCCAGTGTACGTCTTTGTTACTTGGTGTCAGTGTGTGTCTGTGTTACTTGGTGTAAGTGTGTGTCTTTGTTAATTTGTGTCCGTGTGTGTCTGTGTTACTGGGTGTCAGTGCATGTCTTTATTACTTGGTGTCAGTGTATGTCTTTGTTACTTGGTGTAAGTGTGCGTCTGTGTTACTGGGTATCAGTGTATGTCTTTGTTACTTGGTGTCAGTGTATGTCTTTGTTACTTGGTGTAAGTGTATGTCTGTGTTACTGGGGGTCAGTGTGTGTCTGTGTTACTGGGGGTCATTGTGTGTTTCTAACTGGGTGTCAGTGTGTGTCTGTGTTACTGGGTATCAATGTATGTCTTTGTTACTGGGTGCAAGTGTATGTCTTTGTTACTTGGTGTCAGTGTATGTGTTTGTGACTTGGTGTCATTGTATGTCTTTGTTACTGGGTGTCAGCGAGTGTCTTTGTGACTTGGTGTAAGTGTATGTCTTTGTTACTTGGTGTAAGTGTGTGTCTGTGTTACTGGGTGTCAGTGTATGTCTTTGATACTTGGTGTCAGTGTTTGTCTTTTTTACTGGGTGTCAGTGTGTGTCGTTGTGACTTGGTGCCAGTGTACGTCTTTGTTACCTGGTGTAAGTGTGTGTCTGTGTTACTGGGTATCAGTGTATGTCTTTGTTACTTGGTGTCAGTGTACGTCTTTGTTACTTTGTGTAAGTGTCTGTCAAAATACTTGGTGTAAGTGTATGTCTGTGTTACTTGGTGTAAGTGTATGTCTTTGTTACTTGGTGTAAGTGTGCGTCTGTGTTACCGGGTGTCAGTGTATGTCTTTATTACTTGGTGTCAGTGTATGTCTTTGTTACTTGGTGTAAGTGTGCGTCTGTGTTACTGGGTATCAGTGTATGTCTTTGTTACTTGGTGTCAGTGTATGTCTTTGTTACTTGGTGTAAGTGTATGTCTGTGTTACTGGGGGTCAGTGTGTGTCTGTGTTACTGGGGGTAATTGTGTGTTTCTAACTGGGTGTCAGTGTGTTTCTGTGTTACTGGGTATCAATGTATGTCTTTGTTACTGGGTGTAAGTGTATGTCTTTGTTACTTGGTGTCAGTGTATGTGTTTGTGACTTGGTGTCATTGTATGTCTTAGTTACTGGGTGTCAGTGTATGTCTTTGTTACTTGGTGCAAGTGGATGTCAAAATACTTGGTGTAAGTGCATGTCTTTGTTACTTGGTGTAATTGTCTGTCTTTGTTACTTGGTGTCAGTGTATGTCTGTGTTACTTTGTGTAAGTATGTGTCTTTGTTACTTGGTGTAAGTGTATGTCTCCGTTACTGGGTATCAGCGTATGTCTTTGTGACTTGGTGTCAGTGTATGTCTTTGTTACTGGGTGTCAGTGTGTGTCTTTGGACTTGGTGTCAGTGTATGTCTTTGTTATTTGGTGTACGTGTGTTTCTGTGTTACCGGGTATCAGTGTATGTCTTTGTTACTTGGTGTCAGTGTATGTCTTTGTTACTGGGTGTCAGTGTGTGTCTTTGTGACTTGGTGTCAGTGTATGTCTTTGTTACTTGGTGTAAGTGTGTGTCTGTGTTACTGGGGGTCAGTGTGTGTCTGTGTTACTGGGGGTAATTGTGTGTTTCTAACTGGGTGTCAGTGTGTGTCTGTGTTACTGGGTATCAATGTATGTCTTTGTTACTGGGTGTAAGTGTATGTCTTTGTTACTTGGTGTCAGTGTATGTGTTTGTGACTTGGTGTCATTGTATGACTTAGTTACTGGGTGTCAGTGTATGTCTTTGTTACTTGGTGCAAGTGTATATCAAAATACTTGGTGTAAGTGCATGTCTTTGTTACTTGGTGTAATTGTCTGTCTTTGTTACTTGGTGTCAGTGTATGTCTGTGTTACTTGGTGTAAGTATGTGTCTTTGTTACTTGGTGTAAGTGTATGTCTCCGTTACTGGGGATCAGCGTATGTCTTTGTGACTTGGTGTCAGTGTATGTCTTTGTTACTGGGTGTCAGTGTGTGTCTTTGTTACTTGGTGTAAGTGTATGTCTCCGTTACTGGGGATCAGCGTATGTCTTTGTGACTTGGTGTCAGTGTACGTCTTTGTTACTGGGTGTCAGTGTGTGTCTTTGTTATTTGGTGTAAGTGTGTTTCTGTGTTACCGGGTATCAGTGTATGTCTTTGTTACTTGGTGTCAGTGTATGTCTTGGTTACTGGGTGTCAGTGTGTGTCTTTGTGACTTGGTGTCAGTGTATGTCTTTGTTACTTGGTGTAAGTGTGTGTCTGTGTTACTGTGTTACTGTGTATGTCTTTGTTCCTGGGTATCAGTGTATGTCTTTGTGACTGGGTGTCAGTGTATGTCTTTGTTAGTGGGTGTCAGTGTGTGTCTGTGTTCCTGGGTGTCAGTGTATGTCTTTGTTACTAGCTGTCAGTGTGTGTCTGTGTTACTGGGTGTCAGTGTGTTTGTTTGTCTTACTTGGTGTCAGTGTGTGTCTGTGTTACTTGGTGTAAGTGTGTGTCTTTGTTACTTGGTGTCCGTGTGTGTCTGTGTTACTGGGTGTCAGTGCATGTCTTTGTTACTGGGTCTCAGTGTATGTCTTTGTTACTTGGTGTAAGTGTGTGTCTGTGTTACTGGGTATCAGTGTGTGTCTTTGTTACTGGGTATCAGTGTATGTCTTTGTGACTTGGTGTCAGTATATGTCTTTGTTACTGGGTGTCAGTGTCTGTCTTTGTGACTTGGTGTCAGTGTATGTCTTTGTACTTGATGTAAGTGTGTGTCTGTGTTACTTGGTATCAGTGTATGTCTTTGTTACTTGGTGTCAGTGGATTTCTTTGTTACTGGGTGTCAGTGTATGTCTTTGTTACTTGGTGCAAGTGTATGTCAAAATACTTGGTGTAGGTGTACGTCTGTGTTACTTGGTGTAAGTGTGCGTCTGTGTTACTGGGTATCAGTGTATGTCTTTGTTACTTCTTGTAAGTGTATGTCTTTGTTACTTGGTGTCAGTGTGTGTCTGTGTTACTGGGTATCAGTGTCTGTCTGTGTTACTGTGTTTCAGTGCGTGTTACTGGGTGTCAGTGTTTGTCTGTGACACTAGGTGTCAGTATATAGTTTAGTTTGGAGACACAGCACTGAAACAGGCCATTCGGCCCACCGAGTCTGTGCCGACCATCAACCAACAATTTACACTAATCCTACACGAATCTCATATTCCAATAACATCCCCACCGGTCCCTATATATTTCCCGACCACCTACCTATACTAGGGGCAATTTATAATGGCCAATTAACCAACCAACCTGCAAGTCTTTGGCATGTGGGAGGAAACCGGAGCACACGGAGGAAACCCACCCAGACACAGGGAGAACTTGCAAACTCCGCACAGGCAGTACCCAGAATCGAACACGGGTCCCTGGTGCTGTGAGGCTTCAGTGCTAACCACTGCACCACTGTGCCACCCAGTGTGTATCTTTGTTACTGGGTGTCAGTGTATGTCTTTGTTACTTGGTGTAAGTGTGTGTCTGTCTTACTGGGTATCAGTGTATGTCTGTGTTACTGGGTATCAGTGTGTGTCTTTGTTACTTGGTGTAAGTGTGTGTCTGTCTTACTGGGTATCAGTGTATGTCTTTGTTACTGGGTATCAGTGTATGTCTTTGTTACTTGGTGTAAGTGTGTGTCTGTGTTACTGGGTATCAGTGTATGTCTTTGGAACTTGGTGTCAGTGTACGTCTTTGTTACTTTGTGTAAGTGTCTGTCAAAATACTTGGTGTAAGTGTATGTCTGTGTTACTTGGTGTAAGTGTGCGTCTGTGTTACTGGGTGTCAGTGTATGTCTTTGTTACTTGGTGTCAGTGTATGTCTTTGTTACTTGGTGTAAGTGTGCGTCTGTGTTCCTGGGTATCAGTGTATGTATTTGTTACTTGGTGTCAGTGTATGTCTTTGTTACTTGGTGTAAGTGTATGTCTGTGTTACTGGGGGTCAGTGTGTGTCTGTGTTACGGGGGGTCATTGTGTGTTTCTAACTGGGTGTCAGTGTGTGTCTGTGTTACTGGGTATCAATGTATGTCTTTGTTACTCGGTGTCAGTGTATGTGTTTGTGACTTGGTGTCATTGTATGTCTTAGTTACTGGGTGTCAGTGTATGTCTTTGTTACTTGGTGCAAGTGTATGTCAAAATACTTGGTGTAAGTGTATGTCTTTGTTACTTGGTGTAATTGTCTGTCTTTGTTACTTGGTGTCAGTGTATGTCTGTGTTACTTGGTGTAAGTATGTGTCTTTGTTACTTGGTGTAAGTGTATGTCTCTGTTACTGGGTATCAGTGTATGTCTTTGTGACTTGGTGTCAGTGTATGTCTTTGTTACTGGGTGTCAGTTTCTGTCTTTGTGACTTGGTGTCAGTGTATGTCTTTGTTACTTGGTGTAAGTGTGTGTCTGTGTTACTGTGTTACTGTGTATGTCTTTGTTCCTGGGTATCAGTGTATGTCTTTGTGACTTGGTGTCAGTGTATGTCTTTGTTAGTGGGTGTCAGTGTGTGTCTGTGTTCCTGGGTGTCAGTGTATGTCTTTGTTACTTGGTGTCAGTGGATTTCTTTGTTACTGGGTGTCAGTGTATGTCTTTGTTTCTTGGTGTAAGTGTATGTCAAAATACTTGGTGTAGGTGTATGTCTGTGTTACTTGGTGTAAGCGTGCGTCTGTGTTACTGGGTATCAGTGTATGTCTTTGTTACTTGTTGTAAGTGTATGTCTTTGTTACTTGGTGTCAGTGTGTGTCTGTGTTACTGGGTATCAGTGTCTGTCTGTGTTCCTGTGTATCGGTGTTTGTTTGTGTTCCTGTGTTTCAGTGCGTGTTACTGGGTGTCAGTGACACTAGGTGTCAGTATTTAGTTTAGTTTGGAGACACAGCAATGAAACAGGCCCTTCGGCCAGCCGAGTGTGTGCCGACCATCAACCAACAATTTATACTAATCCTCCACGAATCTCATATTCCAATAACATCCCCACCGGTCCCTATATATTTCCCGACCCCCTACCTATACTAGGGGCAATTTATAATGGCCAATTAACCTACCAACCTGCAAGTCTTTGGCATGTGGGAGGAAACCGGAGCACACGGAGGAAACCCACGCAGACTCAGGGAGAACTTGCAAACTCCGCACAGGCAGTAACCAGAATCGAACCCGGGTCCCTGGAGCAGTGAGGCTTCAGTGCTAACCACTGCACCACTGTGCCGCCCAGTGTGTATCTGTGTTACTGGGTGTCAGTGTATGTCTTTGTTACTAGGTGTCAGTGTGTGTCTGTGTTACTGGGTGTCAGTGTGTTTGTTTGTCTTACTTGGTGTCAGTGTGTGTCTGTGTTACTTGGTGTAAGTGTGTGTCTTTGTTACTTGGTGTCTGTGTTACTGGGTGTCAGTGCATGTCTTTGTTACTGGGTGTCAGTGTATGTCTTTGTTAATTGGTGTAAGCGTGTGTCTGTGTTACTGGGTATCAGTGTGTGTCTTTGTTACTTGGTGTAAGTGTGTGTCTGTCTTACTGGGTATCAGTGTATGTCTTTGTTACAGGGTATCAGTGTATGTCTTTGTGACTTGGTGTCAGTATATGTCTTTGTTACTGGGTGTCAGTGTCTGTCTTTGTGACTTGGTGTCAGTGTATGTCTTTGTTACATGGTGTAAGTGTGTGTCTGTGTTACTTGGTATCAGTGTATGGCTTTGTGACTTGGTGTCAGTGGATTTCTTTGTTACTGGGTGTCAGTGTATGTCTTTGTTACTTGGTGTAAGTGTATGTCAAAATACTTGGTGTAGGTGTATGTCTGTGTTACTTGGTGTAAGTGTGCGTCTGTGTTACTGGGTATCAGTGTATGTCTTTGTTACTTGTTGTAAGTGTATGTCTTTGTTACTTGGTGTCAGTGTGTGTCTGTGTTACTGGGTATCAGTGTCTGTCTGTGTTACTGTGTATCAGTGTTTGTCTGTGTTCCTGTGTTTCAGTGCGTGTTACTGGGTGTCAGTGTGTGTCTGTGACACTAGGTGTCAGTATTTAATTTAGTTTGGATACGCAGCAATGAAACAGGCCCTTCGGCCCACCGAGTCTGTGCCGACCTTCAACCAACAATTTATACTAATCCTCCACGAATCTCATATTCCAATAACATCCCCACCGGTCCCTATATATTTCCCGACCACCTACCTATACTAGGGGAAATTTATAATGGCCAATTAACCTACCAACCTGCAAGTCTTTGGCATGTGGGAGGAAACCGGAGCACTCGGAGGAAACCCACGCAGACTCAGGGAGAACTTGCAAACTCCGCACAGGCAGTACCCAGAATCGAACCCGGGTCCCTGGAGCAGTGAGGCTTCAGTGCTAACCACTGCACCACTGTGCCGCCCAGTGTGTATCTGTGTTACTGGGTGTCAGTGTATGTCTTTGTTACTAGGTGTCAGTGTGTGTCTGTGTTACTGGGTGTCAGTGTGTTTGTTTGTCTTACTTGGTGTCAGTGTGTGTCTGTGTTACTTGGTGTAAGTGTGTGTCTTTGTTACTTGGTGTCTGTGTTACTGGGTGTCAGTGCATGTCTTTGTTACTGGGTGTCAGTGTATGTCTTTGTTACTTGGTGTAAGAGTGTGTCTGTGTTACTGGGTATCAGTGTGTGTCTTTGTTACTTGGTGTAAGTGTGTGTCTGTCTTACTGGGTATCAGTGTATGTCTTCGTTACTGGGTATCAGTGGATGTCTTTGTGACTTGGTGTCAGTATATGTCTTTGTTACTGGGTGTCAATGTCTGTCTTTGTGACTTGGTGTCAGTGTATGTCTTTGTTACTTGGTGTAAGTGTGAGTCTGTGTTACTTGGTATCAGTGTATGTCTTTGTTACTTGGTGTCAGTGGATTTCTTTGTTACTGGGTGTCAGTGTATGTCTTTGTTACTTGGTGTAAGTGTATGTCAAAATACTTGGTGTAGGTGTATGTCTGTGTTACTTGGTGTAAGTGTGCGTCTGTGTTACTGGGTATCAGTGTATGTCTTTGTTACTTGTTGTAAGTGTATGTCTTTGTTACTTGTTGTAAGTGTGTGTCTGTGTCACTGGGTATCAGTGTCTGTCTGTGTTACTGTGTATCAGTGTTTGTCTGTGTTCCAGTGCGTGTTACTGGGTGTCAGTGTGTGTCTGTGACACTTGGTGTCAGTATTTAGTTTAGTTTGGAGACGCAGCAATGAAACAGGCCCTTCGGCCCACCGAGTCTGTGCCGACCTTCAACCAACAATTTATACTAATCCTCCACGAATCTCATATTCCAATAACATCCCCACCGGTCCCTATATATTTCCCGACCACCTACCTATACTAGGGGCAATTTATAATGGCCAATTAACCTACCAACCTGCAAGTCTTTGGCATGTGGGAGGAAACCGGAGCACACGGAGGAAACCCACGCAGAGTCAGGGAGAACTTGCAAACTCCGCACAGGCAGTACCCAGAATCGAACCCGGGTCTCTGGAGCTGTGAGGCTTCAGTGCTAACCACTGCGCTGCCCAGTGTGTAGCTGTGTTACTGGGTGTCAGTGTATGTCTTTGTTACTCGGTGTCAGTGTGTGTCTGTGTTACTGGGTGTCAGTGTGTTTGTTTGTCTTACTTGGTGTCAGTGTGTGTCTGTGTTACTTGGTTTCAGTGTGTGTCTTTGTTACTTGGTGTCCGTGTGTGTCTGTGTTACTGGGTGTCAGTGCATGTCTTTGTTACTGGGTGTCAGTGTATGTCTTTGTTACTTGGTGTAAGTGTGTGTCTGTGTTACTGGGTATCAGTGTGTGTCTTTGTTACTTGGTGTAAGTGTGTGTCTGTCTTACTGGGTATCAGTGTATGTCTTTGTTACTGGGTATCAGTGTATGTCTTTGTGACTTGGTGTCAGTGTACGTCTTTGTTACTTGGTGTAAGTGTGTGTCTGTGTTACTGGGTATCAGTGTATGTCTTTGTTACTTGGTGTCAGTGTATGTCAGAATAATTGGTGTAAGTGTATGTCTTTGTTACTTGGTGTAATTGCCTGTCTTTGTTACTTGGTGTCAGTGTCTGTCTGTGTTACTTGGTGTAAGTGTGTGTCTTTGTTATTTCTTGTCAGTGTACGTCTTTGTTACTTGGTGTAAGTGTGTGTCTTTGTTACTTGGTGTCAGTGTGTGTCTTTGTCAGTTGGTGTCAGTGTATGTGTTTGTGACTTGTTGTCAGTGGATATCTTTGTTAGTGGGTGTCAGTGCATGTCTTTGTTACGTGGTGTCAGTGTATGTCAAAATACTTGGTGCAGGTGTATGTCTGTGTTACTTGGTGTAAGTGTATGTCTTTGTTCCTTGGTGTAAGTGTGCGTCTGTGTTACTGGGTATCAGTGTCTGTCTTTGTGAATTGGTGTCAGTGTATGTCTTTGTTACTGGGTGTCAGTGTGTGTCTTTGTGACTTGCTGCCAGTGTACGACTTTGTTACTTGGTGTAAGTGTGTGTCTGTGTTACTGGGTATCAGTGTATGTCTGTGTTACTGGGGGTCATTGTGAGTTTCTAACTGGGTGTCAATGTGTGTCTGTTTTACTGGGTATCAATGTATGTCTCTGTTACTGGGTGTAAGTGTATGTCTTTGTTACTTGGTGACAGTGTATGTGTTTGTGACTAGGTGTCATTGTATTTCTTAGTAACTGGGTGTCAGTGTATGTCTTTGTTACTTGGTGCAAGAGTATGTCAAAATACTAGGTGCAAGTGTATGTCTTTGTTACTTGGTGTAATTGCCTGTCTTTGTTACTTGGTGTCAGTGTCTGTCTGTGTTACTTGGTGTAAGTGTGTGTCTTTGTTATTTCTTGTCAGTGTACGTCTTTGTTACTTGGTGTAAGTGTGTGTCTTTGTTACTTGGTTTCAGTGTGTGTCTTTGTCAATTGGTGTCAGTGCATGTTTTTGTGACTTGTTGTCAGTGGATTTCTTTGTTACTGGGTGTCAGTGTGTCTTTGTTACTTGGTGTAAGTGTATGTTAAAATACTTGGTGTCAGTGTGCGTCTGTGTTACTGGTATCAGTGTATGTCTTTGTTACTTGGTGTCAGTGTATGTCTATGTTACCTGGTGTAAGTGTGTGTCGGTATTACTGGGAGTCAGTGTGTATCTGTGTTACTGGGGGTTATTGTGTGTTTCTAACTGGGTGTCTGTGTGTGTCTGTGTTACTGGGTATCAATGTATGTCTTTGTTACTTCGTGTAAGTGTATGTCTTTTTTACTTGGTGACAGTGTATGTGTTTGTGACTAGGTGTCATTGTATTTCTTAGTTACTGGGTGTCAGTGTATGTCTTTGTTACTTGGTGTCAGTTTATGTCTTTGTTACTTGGTGTAAGTCTATGTCTTTGTTACTTGGTGTCAGTGTATGTGTTTGTGACTTGTTGTCAGTGGATATCTTTGTTACTGGGTGTCAGTGTATGTCTTTGTTACGTGGTGTCAGTGTATGTCAAAATACTTGGTGCAGGTGTATGTCTGTGTTACTTGGTGTAAGTGTATGTCATTGTTCCTTGGTGTAAGTGTGCGTCTGTGTTACTGGGTATCAGTGTCTGTCTTTGTGAATTGGTGTCAGTGTATGTCTTTGTTACTGGGTGTCAGTGTGTGTCTTTGTGACTTGCTGCCAGTGTACGACTTTGTTACTTGGTGTAAGTGTGTGTCTGTGTTACTGGGTATCAGTGTATGTCTGTGTTATTGGGGGTCATTGTGTGTTTCTAACTGGGTGTCAATGTGTGTCTGTTTTACTGGGTATCAATGTATGTCTCTGTTACTGGGTGTAAGTGTATGTCTTTGTTACTTGGTGACAGTGTATGTGTTTGTGACTAGGTGTCATTGTATTTCTTAGTAACTGGGTGTCAGTGTATGTCTTTGTTACTTGGTGCAAGAGTATGTCAAAATAATAGGTGCAAGTGTATGTCTTTGTTACTTGGTGTAATTGTCAATCTTTGTTACTTGGTGTAAGTGTATGTCTTTGTTACTTGGTGTCAGTGTATGTCTGTGTTACTTGGTGTAAGTATGTGTCTTTGTTACTTGGTGTAAGTGTATGTCTTTGTTACTGGGTATCAGTGTGTGTCTGTGTTACAGGGTATCAGTGTATGTCTTTGATACTTGGTGTCAGTGTATGTCAAAATTCTTATTGTAAGTGTATATCTTTGTTACTTGGTGTAATTGTCTGTCTCTGTTACTTGGTGTAATTGTATGTATTTGTTGCTTGCTGTCAGTGTATGTCTTTGTTCCATTGTGTCAGTGTGTGTCTGTGTTACTGGGTATCAGTGTATGTCTTTGTGACTTGCTATCAGTATATGTCTTTGTTACTGGGTGTCAGTGTGTGTCTGTTTTAATGGGTATCAGTGTATGTCTTTGTGACTTGGTATCAGTGTATGTCTTTGTTACTGGGTGTCAGTGTGTGTCTGTTTTAATGGGTATCAGTGTATGTCTTTGTGACTTGGTATCAGTGTATGTCTTTGTTACTGGGTGTCAGTGTGTGTCTTTGTGACTTGGTGTCAGTGTACGTCTTTGTTAATTGGTGTAAGTGTATGTCTGTGATACTGGGTATCAGTGTATGTCTTTGTTACTTGGTGTCAGTTTATGTCTTTGTTACTTGGTGTAAGTGTATGTCTTTGTTACTTGGTGTCAGTGTATGTGTTTGTGATTTGTTGTCAGTGGATGTCTTTGTTACTGGGTGTCAGTGTATGTCTTTGTTACTTGGTGTAAGTGTGCGTCTGTGTTACTGGGTATCAGTGTATGTCTTTGTTACTTGGTGTCATTTTTTGTCTTTGTTACTTGGTGCAAGTGTATGTCTTTGTTACTTGGTGTAAGTGTATGTCTTTGTTACTTGGTGTCAGTGTGTGTCTGTGTTACTGGGTGTCAGTGTGTTTGTTTGTCTTACTGGCTGTCAGTGTGTGTCTGTGTTACTTGGTGTAAGTGTGTGTCTTTGTTACTTGGTGTCCATGTGTGTCTGTGTTACTGGGTATCAGTGTATGTCTTTGTTACTGGGTATCAGTGTATGTCTTTGTGACTTGGTGTCAGTGTATGTCTTTGTTACTGGGTGTCAGTGTGTGTCTTTGTTACTTGGTGTCAGCGTATGTCTTTGTTACTTCGTGTAAGTGTGTGTATGTGTTACTGGGTATCAGTGTATGTATTTGTTACTTGGTGTCAGTGTATGTCTTTGTTACTGGGTGTAGGTGTGTGTCTTTGTGACTAGCTGTCAGTGTATGTCTTTGTAACTTGGTGTAAGTGTGTGTCTGTGTTACTGGGTATCAGTGTATGTCTTTGTTACTTGGTGTCAGTGTATGTCAAAATACTTAGTGTAAGTGTCTGTCTTTGTTACTTGGTGTAATTGTCTGTCTTTGTTACTTGGTGTAAGTGTATATCTTTGTTACTTGGTGTCAGTGTATGTCTGTGTTCCTTGGTGTAACTGTGTGTCTTTGTTACTTGGTGTAAGTTTATGTCTTTGTTACTTGGTGTCAGTGTATGTCTTTGTTACTTGTTGTCAGTGTGTGTCTGTCTTACTGGGTATCAGTGTATCTCCTTGTGACTTGATATCAGTGTATGTCTTTGTTACTGTGTGTCAGTGTGTGTCTGTGTTACTGGGTATCAGTGTATGTCTTCGTGACTTGGTATCAGTGTATGTCTTTGTTACTGGGTGTCAGTGTGTGTCTATGTCACTGGGTATCAGTGTATGTCTTGGTGACTTGGTATCAGTGTATGTCTTTGTTACTGGGTGTCAGAGTGTGTCTGTGTTCCTGGGTATCAGTCTATGTCTTTGTGACTTGGTGTCAGTGTATGTCTTTGTTACTGGGTGTCAGTGTGTGTCTTTGTGACTTGGTGTCAGTGTCTGTCTTTGCTACTTGGTGTAAGTGTGTCTCTGTGATACTGGGTATCAGTGTATGTCTTTGTTACTTGTTGTCAGTGTATGTCTTTGTTACTTGGTGTAAGTGTATGTCTTTGTTACTTGGTGTCAGTGTATGTGTTTGTGACTTGTTGTCAGTGGATGTCTTTGTTACAGGGTGTCAGTGTATGTCTTTGTTACTTGATGTAAGTTGATGTCAAAATACTTGGTGTAAGTGTATGTCTGTGTTAGCTGCTTAAGTGTATGTCTTTGTTACTTGGTGTAAGTGTGCGTCTGTGTTACTGGGTATCAGTGTATGTCTTTGTTACTGGGTATCAGTGTATGTGTTTGTGACTTGGTGTCTGTGTATGTCTTTGTTACTGGGTGTCAGTGTGTGTATTTGTGAATTGGTGTCAGTGTATGTCTTTGTTACTTGGTGTAAGTGTGGGTCTGTGTTACTGGGTATCAGTATATGTCTTTGTTACTTGGTGTCAGTGTATGTCTTTGTTACTGGGTGTCAGTGTGTGTCTTTGTGACTTTGTGTCAGTGTATGTCTTTGTTACTTGGTGTAAGTGTGTGTCTGTGTTACTGGCTTTCAGTGTATGTCTTTGTTACTTGGTGTCAGTGTATGTCAAAATACTTGGTGTAAGTGTATGTCTTTGTTACTTTGTGTAATTGTCTGTCTTTGTTACTTGGTGTCATTGTGTGTTTCTAACTGGGTGTCAGTGTCTGTCTTTGTTACTGGGTGTCAGTGTATGTCTTTGTTACTTGGTGTAAGTGTGTGTCTGTGTTACTTGGTGTCAGTGTATGTCTTTGTTACTTGGTGTACGTGTATGTCTTTGTTACTTGGTGTCAGTGTATGTGTTTGTGACTTGTTGTCAGTGTATGTCTTTGATACTTGATGTAAGTGTATGTCAAAATACTTGGTGTTAATGTATGTCTGTGTTACTTGGTGTAAGTGTATGTCTTTGTTACTTGGTGTAAGTGTGCGTCTGTGTTACTGGGCATCAGTGTATGTCTTTGTTTCTGGGTATCAGTGTATGTCTTTGTTACTTGGTGTAAGTGTGTGTCTTTGTTACATGGTGTAATTGTATGTCTTTGTTACTTGGTGTCAGTCTATGTCTTTGTTACTTGGTGTCAGTGTGTGTATCTAACTGGGTGTCAGTGTGTGTCTGTGTTACATGGTGTAATTGTATGTCTTTGTTACTGGGTGTCAGTGTATGTCTTTGTTACTTGGTGTAAGTGTGTGTCTGTGTTTCTGGGTATCAGTGTATGTCTTTGTTACTTGGTGTAATTGTATGTCTTTGTTACTTGGTGTAAGTTTGTGTCTTTGTGACTTGGTGTCAGTGTATGTCTTTGTTACTTGGTGTAAGTGTGTGTCTTTGTTACTTGGTGTTAGTGTGTGTCTGTGTTACTGGGTATCAGTGTATGTCTTTGTGACTAGGTATCAGTGTCTGTCTTTGTTACTGGGTGTCAGTGTGTGTCTGTGTTACTGGGTATCAGTGTATGTCTTTGTGACTTGGTATCAATGTATGTCTTTGTGACTTGGTGTCAGTGTATGTCTTTGTTACTGGGTGTCAGTGTGTGTCTTTGTTACTTGGTGTCAGCGTATGTCTTTGTTACTTGGTGTAAGTGTGTGTATGTGTTACTGGGTATCAGTGTATGTATTTGTTACTTGGTGTCAGTGTATGTCTTTGTTACTGGGTGTAGGTGTGTGTCTTTGTGACTTGCTGTCAGTGTATGTTTTTGTAACTTGGTGTAAGTGTGTGTCTGTGTTACTGGGTATCAGTGTATGTCTTTGTGACTTGGTGTCAGTGTATGTCTTTGTTACTGGGTGTCAGTGTGTGTCTTTGTGACTTGGTGTCAGTGTCTGTCTTTGCTACTTGGTGTAAGTGTGTCTCTGTGATACTGGGTATCAGTGTATGTCTTTGTTACTTGTTGTCAGTGTAGTACTTTGTTACTTGGTGTAAGTGTATGTCTTTGTTACTTGGTGTCAGTGTATGTGTTTGTGACTTGTTGTCAGTGGATGTCTTTGTTACTGGGCATCAGTGTATGTCTTTGTTTCTGGGTATCAGTGTATGTCTTTGTTACTTGGTGTAAGTGTGTGTCTTTGTTACATGGTGTAATTGTATGTCTTTGTTACTTGGTGTCAGTCTATGTCTTTGTTACTTGGTGTCAGTGTGTGTATCTAACTGGGTGTCAGTGTGTGTCTGTGTTACATGGTGTAATTGTATGTCTTTGTTACTGGGTGTCAGTGTATGTCTTTGTTACTTGGTGTAAGTGTGTGTCTGTGTTTCTGGGTATCAGTGTATGTCTTTGTTACTTGGTGTAATTGTATGTCTTTGTTACTTGGTGTAAGTTTGTGTCTTTGTGACTTGGTGTCAGTGTATGTCTTTGTTACTTGGTGTAAGTGTGTGTCTTTGTTACTTGGTGTCAGTGTGTGTCTGTGTTACTGGGTATCAGTGTATGTCTTTGTGACTAGGTATCAGTGTCTGTCTTTGTTACTGGGTGTCAGTGTGTGTCTGTGTTACTGGGTATCAGTGTATGTCTTTGTGACTTGGTATCAATGTATGTCTTTGTGACTTGGTGTCAGTGTATGTCTTTGTTACTGGGTGTCAGTGTGTGTCTTTGTTACTTGGTGTCAGCGTATGTCTTTGTTACTTGGTGTAAGTGTGTGTATGTGTTACTGGGTATCAGTGTATGTATTTGTTACTTGGTGTCAGTGTATGTCTTTGTTACTGGGTGTAGGTGTGTGTCTTTGTGACTTGCTGTCAGTGTATGTTTTTGTAACTTGGTGTAAGTGTGTGTCTGTGTTACTGGGTATCAGTGTATGTCTTTGTTACTTGGTGTCAGTGTATGTCAAAATACTTGGTGTAAGTGTCTGTCTTCGTTACTTGGTGTAATTGTTTGTCTTTGTTACTTGGTGTAAGTGTATATCTTTGTTACTTGGTGTCAGTGTATGTCTGTGTTCCTTGGTGTAAGTGTGTGTCTTTGTTACTTGGTGTAAGTTTATGTCTTTGTTACTTGGTGTCAGTGTATGTCTTTGTTACTTGTTGTCAGTGTGTGTCTGTCTTACTGGGTATCAGTGTATCTCCTTGTGACTTGATATCAGTGTATGTCTTTGTTACTGTGTGTCAGTGTGTGTCTGTGTTACTGGGTATCAGTGTATGTCTTCGTGACTTGGTATCAGTGTATGTCTTTGTTACTGTGTGTCAGTGTGTGTCTATGTCACTGGGTATCAGTGTATGTCTTTGTTACTGGGTGTCAGAGTGTGTCTGTGTTCCTGGGTATCAGTCTATGTCTTTGTGACTTGGTGTCAGTGTATGTCTTTGTTACTGGGTGTCAGTGTGTGTCTTTGTGACTTGGTGTCAGTGTCTGTCTTTGCTACTTGGTGTAAGTGTGTCTCTGTGATACTGGGTATCAGTGTATGTCTTTGTTACTTGTTGTCAGTGTAGTACTTTGTTACTTGGTGTAAGTGTATGTCTTTGTTACTTGGTGTCAGTGTATGTGTTTGTGACTTGTTGTCAGTGGATGTCTTTGTTACAGGGTGTCAGTGTATGTCTTTGTTACTTGATGTAAGTTGATGGCAAAATACTTGGTGTAAGTGTATGTCTGTGTTACTTGCTTAAGTGTATGTCTTTGTTACTTGGTGTAAGTGTGCGTCTGTGTTACTGGGTATCAGTGTATGTCTTTGTTACTGGGTATCAGTGTATGTGTTTGTGACTTGGTGTCTGTGTATGTCTTTGTTACTGGGTGTCAGTGTGTGTATTTGTGAATTGGTGTCAGTGTATGTCTTTGTTACTTGGTGTAAGTGTGGGTCTGTGTTACTGGGTATCAGTATATGTCTTTGTTACTTGGTGTCAGTGTATGTCTTTGTTACTGGGTGTCAGTGTGTGTCTTTGTGACTTTGTGTCAGTGTATGTCTTTGTTACTTGGTGTAAGTGTGTGTCTGTGTTACTGGCTTTCAGTGTATGTCTTTGTTACTTGGTGTCAGTGTATGTCAAAATACTTGGTGTAAGTGTATGTCTTTGTTACTTTGTGTAATTGTCTGTCTTTGTTACTTGGTGTCATTGTGTGTTTCTAACTGGGTGTCAGTGTCTGTCTTTGTTACTGGGTGTCAGTGTATGTCTTTGTTACTTGGTGTAAGTGTGTGTCTGTGTTACTTGGTGTCAGTGTATGTCTTTGTTACTTGGTGTACGTGTATGTCTTTGTTACTTGGTGTCAGTGTATGTGTTTGTGACTTGTTGTCAGTAGATGTCTTTGTTACTGGGTGTCAGTGTATGTCTTTGTTACTTGATGTAAGTGTATGTCAAAATACTTGGTGTTAATGTATGTCTGTGTTACTTGGTGTAAGTGTATGTCTTTGTTACTTGGTGTAAGAGTGCGTGTGTGTTACTGGGTATCAGTGTATGTCTTTGTTTCTGGGTATCAGTGTATGTCTTTGTTACTTGGTGTAAGTGTGTGTCTTTGTGACTTGGTGTCAGTGTATGTCTTTGTTACTTGGTGTAAGTGTGTGTCTTTGTTACATGGTGTAATTGTATGTCTTTGTTACTTGGTGTCAGTCTATGTCTTTGTTACTTGGTGTCAGTGTGTGTATCTAACTGGGTGTCAGTGTGTGTCTGTGTTACATGGTGTAATTGTATGTCTTTGTTACTGGGTGTCAGTGTATGTCTTTGTTACTTGGTGTAAGTGTGTGTCTGTGTTTCTGGGTATCAGTGTATGTCTTTGTTACTTGGTGTAATTGTATGTCTTTGTTACTTGGTGTAAGTGTGTGTCTGTGTTACTGGGAATCAGTGTATGTCTTTGTTACTTGTTCTCAGTGTATGTCTGTGTTACTTGGTGTAAGATTGTGTATTTGTTACTTGGTGTCAGTGTGTGTCTGTGTGACTTGGTGTAAGTGTGTGTCTGTGTTACTTGGTGTAATTGTATGTCTTTGTTACTTGGTGTAAGTGTGTGTCTGTGTTACTTGGCGTAAGTGTGTGTCTGTGTTCCTGGGTATCAGTGTATGTCTTTGTTACTTGGTGTCAGTGCATGTCTGTGTTACTTGGTGTAAGTGTGTGTCTGTGTTACTGGGTATCAGTGTATGTCTTTGTTACTTGGTGTCAGTGTATGTCTGTGTTGCTTGGTGTAAGTGTGTGTCTGTGTTACTGGGTATCAGTGCCTGTCTTTGTTTCTTGGTGTAAGTGTGTGTCTGTATTACTGGGTATCAGTGTATGTCTGTGTTACTGGGTGTCAGTGTGTGTCTGTGTTACTTGGTGTAAGTGCGTGTCTTTGTTACTTGGTGTCCGTGTGTGTCTGTGTTACTGGGTGTCAGTGTATGTCTTGGTTACTTGGTGTGTGTGTGTGTCTGTGCTACTGGGTATCAGTGTATGTCTTTGTTACCTGGTGTCAGTGTATGTCTGTGTTACTTGGTGTAAGTGTGTGTCTGTGTTACTGGGTATCAGTGTCTGTCTTTGTTACTTGGTGTAAGTGTGTGTCTGTGTTACTGGGTATCAGTGTATGTCTTTGTGACTTGGTATCAGTGCATGTCTTTGTTACTGGGTGTCAGTGTGTGTCTTTGTGACTTGGTTTCAGTGTATGTCTTTGTTGCTTGGTGTAAGTGTGTGTCTGTGTTACTAGGTATCAGTGTATGTCTTTGTTACTTGGTGTCAGTGTATGTCAAAATACTTGGTGAAAGTGTATGTCTTTGTTACTTCGTGTAATTGTCTGTCTTTGTTACTTGGTTAAGTATATGTCTTTGTTACTTGGTGTCAGTGTATGTCTTTGCTACTTGGTGACAGTGTATGTCTGTGTTACTTGGTGTAAGTGTATGTCTTTGTTACTTGTTGTAAGTGTATGTCTTTGTTACTTGGTGTCAGTGTCTGTCTTTGTTACTTGGTGTAAGTGTGTGTCTTTCTTACTTGGTGTAAGTGTGTGTCTTTGTTACTTGGTGTAATTGTATGTCTTTGTTACTTGGTGTCAGTGTATGTCTGTGTTACTTGGTGTAAGTGTATGTCTTTGTTACTTGGTGTCAGTGTATGTCTGTGTTACTTGGTGGAAGTGTGTGTCTGTGTTTCTGGGTATCAGTGTATGTCTTTGTTACTTGGTGTCAGTGTATGTCTGTGCTGCTTGGTGTAAGTGTGTGTCTGTGTTACTGGGTATCATTGTCTGTCTTTGTTACTTGGTGTATGTGTGTGTCTGTGTTACTGGGAATCAGTGTATGTTTTTGTTACTTGTTGTCAGTGTATGTCTGTGTTACTTGGTGTAAGATTGTGTCTTTGTTACTTGGTGTCAGTGTGTGTCAGTGTGACTTGGTGTAAGTGTGTGTCTGTGTAACTTGGTGTAATTGTATGTCTTTGTTACTTGGTGTAAGTGTGTGTCTGTGTTACTTGGTGTAAGTGTGTGTCTGTCTTGCTGGGTATCAGTGTATGTCTTTGTTACTTGGTGTCAGTGCATGTCTGTGTTACTTGGTGTAAGTGTGTGTCCGTGTTACTGGGTATCAGTGTATGACTTTGTTACTTGGCGTCGGTGTATGTCTGTGTTGCTTGGTGTAAGTGTGTGTCTGTGTTACTGGGTATAAGTGTCTGTCTTTGTTACTTGGTGTAAGTGTGTGTCTGTGTTACTGGGTATCAGTGTATGTCTGTGTTACTGGGTGTCAGTGTGTGTCTGTGTTACTTGGTGTAGGTGCGTGTCTTTGTTACTTGGTGTCCGTGTGTGTCTGTGTTACTGGGTATAAGTGTCTGTCTTTGTTACTTAGTGTAAGTGTGTGTCTGTGTTACTGGGTATCAGTGTATGTCTTTGTTACTGGGTGTCAGTGTATGTCTTTGTTACTTGGTGTAAGTGTGTGTCTGTGTTACTGGGTATCAGTGTCTGTCTTTGTTACTTGGTGTAAGTGTGTGTCTGTGTTACTGGGTATCAGTGAATGTCTTTGTTACTTGGTGTCATTGTATGTCTGTGTTACTTGGTGTAAGTTGTGTCTGTTTTACTGGGTATCAGTGTATGTCTTTGTGACTTGGTATCAGTGTATGTCTTTGTTACTGGGTGTCAGTGTGTGTCTTTGTGACTTGGTGTCAGTATATGTCTTTGTTACTTGGTGTCAGTGTGTGTCTGTGTTACTGGGTATCAGTGTATGTCTTTGTGACTTGGTATCAGTGTATGTCTTAGTTACTGGGTGTCAGTGTCGGTCTGTGTTACTGGGTATCTGTGTATGTCTTTCTGACTTGGTATCAGTGTTTGTCTTTGTTACTTGGTGTAAGTGTATGTCTGTGTTACTGGGTATCAGTGTATGTCTTTGTGACTTGGTATCAGTGTATGTCTTTGTTACTGTGTATCAGTGTTTCTCTTTGTTACTGGGTGTCAGTGTGTGTTTGTTTGTGTTACTGGGTGTCAGTGTGTGTCTTTGTGACTTGGTGTCGGTGTATGTCTTTGTTACCTGGTGTCAGTGTGTGTCTATGTTACTGGGTATCAGTGTATGTCTTTGTTACTTGGTCTCAGTGTATGTCAAAATACTTGGTGTAAGTGTATGCCTTTGTTACTTGGTGTAATTGTCTGTCTTTGTTACTTGGTGTCAGTGTATGTCTGTGTTACTTGGTGTAAGTATGTGTCTTTGTTACTTGGTGTAAGTGTATGTCTTTGTTACTGGGTATCAGTGTATGTCTTTGTGACTTGGTGTCAGTGTATGTCTTTGTTACTGGGTGTCAGTTTGTGTCTTTGTCACTTGGTGTCAGTGTATGTCTTTGTTACTTGGTGTAAGTGTGTGTCTGTGTTACTGAGTTACTGTGCATGTCTTTGTTCCTGGGTATCAGTGTATGTCTTTGTGACTTGGTGTCAGTGTATGTCTTTGTTCGTGGGTGTCAGTGTGTGTCTGTTTTCCTGGGTGTCAGCGTATGTCTTTGTTACTTGGTGTCAGTGGATTTCTTTGTTACTGGGTGTCAGTGTATGTCTTTGTTACATGGTGTAAGTGTATGTCAAAATACTTGGTGGAGGTGGATGTCTGTGTTACTTGGTGTAAGTGTGCGTCTGTGTTACTGGTTTTCAGTGTATGTCTATGTTACTTGTTGTAAGTGCATGTGTTCGTTACTTGGTGTCAGTGTGTGTCTGTGTTACTGGGTATCAGTGTCTGTCTGTGTTACTGTGTATCACTGTATGTCTGTGTTCCTGTGCATCAGTGCGTGTTACTGGGTGTCAGTGTGTGTCTGTGACACTAGGTGTCAGTATTTAGTTTAGTTTAGAGATACAGCACTGAAACAGGCCCTTCGGCCCACCGATTCTGTGCCGACCATCAACCAACAATTTATACTAATCCTACACGAATCCCATATTCCAATAAAATCCCCACCGGTCCCTATATATTTCCCGACCACCTACCTATACTAGGGGCAATTTATAATGGCCAATTAACCTACCAACCTGCAAGTCTTTGGCATGTGGGAGGAAACCGGAGCACACGGAGGAAACCCACGCAGACACAGGGAGAACCTGCAAACTCCGCACAGGCAGTACCCAGAATCGAACCGGTTCCCTGGAGCTGTGAGGCTTCAGTGCTAACCACTGCACCACTGTGCCGCCCAGTGTGTATCTGTGTTACTGGGTGTCAGTGTATGTCTATGTTACTAGGTGTCAGTGTGTGTCTGTGTTACTGGGTGTCAGTGTGTTTGTTTGTCTTACTTGGTGTCAGTGTGTGTCTGTGTTACTTGGTGTAAGTGTGTGTCTTTGTTACTTGGTGTCCGTGTGTGACTGTGTTACTGGGTGTCAGTGTGTGTCTTTGTTACTTGGTGTAAGTGTGTGTCTGTCTTCCTGGGTATCAGTGTGTGTCTTTGTTACTTGGTGTAAGTGTGTGTCTGTCTTCCTGGGTATCAGTGTATGTCTTTGTTACTGGGTATCAGTGTATGTCTTTGTGACTTGGTGTCAGTGTATGTCTTTGTTACTGGGTGTCAGTGTCTGTCTTTGTGACTTGGTATCAGTGTATGTCTTTGTTACTTGGTGTAAGTGTGTGTCTGTGTTACTTGGTGTCAGTGTGTGTCTTTGTGACTTGGTATCAGTGTATGTCTTTGTTACTTGGTGTAATTGTCTGTCTCTGTTACTGGGTGTAAGTGCATGTCTTTGTTACTGGGTGTCAGTGTGTGTCTGTGTTCCTGGGTATCATTGTATGTCTTTGTGACTTGGTGTCAGTGAATGTCTTTGTTACTGGGTGTCGGTGTGTATCTTTGTGACTTGGTGTCAGTGTATGTCTTTGTTACTTGGTGTAAGTGTGTGTCTGTGATACTGGGTATCAGTGTATGTCTTTGTTACTTGGTGTCAGTTTATGTCTTTGTTACTTGGTGTAAGTGTATGTCTTTGTTACTTGGTGTCAGTGTATGTGTTTGCGACTTGTTGTCAGTGCATGTCTTTGTTACTGGGTGTCAGTGTATGTCTTTGTTACTTGGTGTAAGTGTATGTCATAATACTTGGTGTAAGTGTATGTCTGTGTTACTTGGTGTAAGTGTATGTCTTTGTTACTTGGTGTAAGTGTGCGTCTGTGTTACTGGGTATCAGTGTTTGTCTTTGTTACTGGGTATCAGTGTATGTCTTTGAGACTTGGTGTCAGTGTATCTCTTTGTTACTTGGTGTAAGTGTGCGTCTGTGTTACTGGGTATCAGTGTATGACATTGTTACTGGGCATCAGTGTATGTCTTTGCGACTTTGTGTCAGTGTATGTCTTTGTTACTGGGAGTCAGTGTGTGTCTTTGTGACTTGGTGTCAGTGTATGTCTTTGTTACTTGGTGTAAGTGTGTGTCTGTGTTACTGGGTATCAGTGTATGTCTTTGATACTTGGTGTCAGTGTATGTCTTTTTTACTGGGTGTCAGTGTGTGTCTTTGTGACTTGGTGCCAGTGTACGTCTTTGTTACTTGGTGTAAGTGTGTGTCTGTGTTACTGGGTATCAGTGTATGTCTTTGTTACTTGGTGTCAGTGTACGTCTTTGTTACTTGGTGGAAGTGTATGTCAAAATACTTGGTGTAAGTGTATGTCTGTGTTACTTGGTGTAAGTGTATGTCTTTGTTACTTGGTGGAAGTGTGCGTCTGTGTTACTGGGTGTCAGTGTATGTCTTTGTTACTTGGTGTCAGTGTATGTCTTTGTTACGTGGTGTAAGTGTGCGTCTGTGTTAGTTGGTATCCGTGTATGTCTTTGTTACTTGGTGTCAGTGTATGTCTTTGTTACTTGGTGCAAGTGTATGTCAAAATACTTGGTGTAAGTGTATGTCTTTGTTACTTGGTGTAATTGTCTGTCTTTGTTACTTGGTGTCAGTGTATGTCGGTGTGACTTGGTGTAAGTATGTGTCTTTGTTACTTGGTGTAAGTGTATGTCTTTGTTACTGGGTATCATTGTATGTCTTTGTGAATTGGTGTCAGTGTATGTCTTTGTTACTGGGTGTCAGTGTGTGTCTTTGTGGCTTGGTGTCAGTGTATGTCTTTGTTATTTGGTGTAAGTGTGTGTCTGTGTTACTGGGTATCAGTGTATGTCTTTGTTACTTGGTGTCAGTGTATGTCTTTGTTACTGGGTGTCAGTGTGTGTCTTTGTCACTTGGTGTCAGTGTATGTCTTTGTTACTTGGTGTAAGTGTGTGTCTGTGTTACTGTGTTACTGTGTATGTCTTTGTTCCTGGGTATCAGTGTATGTCTTTGTGACTTGGTGTCAGTGTATGTCTTTGTTCGTGGGTGTCAGTGTGTGTCTGTTTTCCTGGGTGTCAGTGTATGTCTGTGTTACTTGGTGTCAGTGGATTTCTTTGTTACTGGGTGTCAGTGTATGTCTTTGTTACTTGGTGTAAGTGTATGTCAAAATACTTGGTGGAGGTGGATGTCTGTGTTACTTGGTGTAAGTGTATGTCTTTTTTACTTGGTGTAAGTGTGCGTCTGTGTTACTGGTTATCAGTGTATGTCTTTGTTACTTGTTGTAAGTGCATGTCTTTGTTACTTGGTGTCAGTGTGTGTCTGTGTTACTGGGTATCAGTGTCTGTCTGTGTTACTGTGCATCACTGTATGTCTGTGTTCCTGTGCATCAGTGCGTGTTACTGGGTGTCAGTGTGTGTCTGTGACACTAGGTGTCAGTATTTAGTTTAGTTTAGAGATACAGCACTGAAACATGCCCTTCGGCCCACCGATTCTGTGCCGACCATCAACCAACAATTTATACTAATCCTACACGAATCCCATATTCCAATAAAATCCCCACCGGTCCCTATATATTTCCCGACCACCTACCTATACTAGGGGCAATTTATAATGGCCAATTAACCTACCAACCTGCAAGTCTTTGGCATGTGGGAGGAAACTGGAGCACACGGAGGAAACCCACGCAGACACAGGGAGAAATTGCAAACTCCGCACAGGCAGTACCCAGAATCGAACCGGTTCCCTGGAGCTGTGAGGCTTCAGTGCTAACCACTGCACCACTGTGCCACCCAGTGTGTATCTGTGTTACTGGGTGTCAGTGTATGTCTTTGTTACTAGGTGTCAGTGTGTGTCTGTGTTACTGGGTGTCAGTGTGTTTGTTTGTCTTACTTTTTTTTTATAATATTACAGCGCAGTACAGGCCCTTCGGCCCTCGATGTTGCGCCGATCATCTGACCTACACTATTCCATTTACATCCATATGTCTATCCAATGACCACTTAAATGCCCTTAAAGTTGGCGAGTCTACTACTGTTGCAGGCAGGGCGTTCCACGCCCCTACTACTCTCTGCGTAAAGAAACTACCTCTGACATCTGTCCTATATCTTTCACCCCTCAACTTAAAGCTATGTCCCCTCGTGTTTGCCATCCTCATCCGAGGAAAAAGACTCTCACTATCCACCCTATCTAACCCTCTGATTATCTTGTATGTCTCTATTAAGTCACCTCTCCTCCTCCTTCTCTCTATCGAAAACAACCCCAAGTCCCTCAGCCTTTCCTCGTAAGACCTTCCTTCCATACCAGGCAACATCCTAGTAAATCTCCTCTGCACCCTTTCCAAAGCTTCGACATCCATCCTATAATGCGGTGACCAGAATTGCACGCAATACTCCAGGTGCGGCCTCACCAGAGTTTTGTACAGCTGCATCATGACCCCGTGGCTCCGAAACTCGATCCCCCTACTAATAAAGGCTAACACACCATATGCCTTCTTAACAGCCCTATTAACCTGGGTAGCACTTTCAGGGATTTATGTACCTGGATACCAAGATCTCTCTGCTCATCTACACTACCAAGAATCTTCCCATTAGCCCAGTACTCTGCATTGCTGTTACTCCTTCCAAAGTGAATCACCTCACACTTCTCCGCATTAAACTCCATTTGCCATCTCTCAGCCCAGCTCTGCAGCCTATCTATGTCCCTCTGTACCCTACAACACCCTTCGACACTATCCACAACTCCACCGACCTTCGTGTCATCCGCAGATTTACTAACCCACGCTTCTACACCCTCATCCAGGTCGTTTATAAAAATGACAAACAGCAGTGGCCCCAAAACAGAACCTTGCGGTACACCACTAGTAACTAAACTCCAGGATGAACATTTGCCATCAACCACCACCCTCTGTCTTCTTTCAGCTAGCCAATTTCTGATCCAAAGCTCTAAATCACCTTCAACCCCATACTTTCGTATTTTCTGCAATAGCCTACCGTGGGGAACCTTATCAAACGCCTTACTGAAATCCATATACACCACATCCACGGCTTTACCCTCATCCACCTGTTTGGTCACCTTCTCGAAAAACTCAATAAGGTTTGTGAGGCACGACCTACCTTTCACAAAACCGTGCTGACTATCGCAAATGAACTTATTCTTTTCAAGATGATTATAAATCCTGTCTCTTATAACCGTTTCCAACATTTTACCCACAACCGAAGTAAGGCTCACAGGTCTATAATTACCAGGGCTGTCTCTACTCCCCTTCTTGAACAAGGGGACAACATTTGCTATCCTCCAGTCCTCCGGCACTACTCCTGTCGACAATGACGACTTAAAGATCAACAACTTTATCAACAACACTTGGTGTCAGTGTGTGTCTGTGTTACTTGGTGTAAGTGTGTGTCTTTGTTACTTGGTGTCCGTGTGTGTCTGTGTTACTGGGTGTCAGTGCATGTCTTTGTTACTGGGTGTCAGTGTATGTCTTTGTTACTTGGTGTCCGTGTGTGTCTGTGTTTCTGGGTGTCAGTGCATGTCTTTGTTACTGGGTGTCAGTGTATGTCTTTGTTACTTGGTGTAAGTGTGTGTCTGTGTTACTGGGTATCATTGTGTGTCTTTGTTACTTGGTGTAAGTGTGTGTCTGTCTTAATGGGTATCAGTGTATGTCTTTGTTACTGGGTATCAGTGTATGTCTTTGTGACTTGGTGTCAGTGTATGTCTTTGTTACTGGGTGTCAGTGTCTGTCTTTGTGACTTGGTGTCAGTGTATGTCTTTGTTCCTTGGTGTAGGTGTGTGTCTGTGTTACTTGGTATCAGTGTATGTCTTTGTTACTTGGTGTCAGTGTATGTCTTTGTTACTGGGTGTCAGTGTGTGTCTTTGTGACTTTGTGTCAGTGTATGTCTTTGATACTTCGTGTCAGTGTATGTCAAAATTCTTGGTGTAAGTGTATGTCTTTGTTACTGGGTGTCAGTGTGTGTCTGTGTTACTGGGTATCAGTGTATGTCTTTGTGACTTGGTATCAGTGTATGTCTTTGTTACTGGGTGTCAGTGTGTGTCTGTCTTCCTGGGTATCAGTGTATGTCTTTGTGACTTGGTGTCAGTGTATGTCTTTGTTACTGGGTGTCTGTGAGTGTCTTTGTGACTTGGTGTCAGTTTATGTCTTTGTAACTTGGTGTAAGTGTATGTCTTTGTTACTTGTTGTAAGTGTATGTCAAAATACTTGGTGTAAGTGTATGTCTGTGTTACTTGGTGTAAGTGTATGTCTTTGTTACTGGGTATCAGTGTATGCCTTTGTGACTTGGTGTCAGTGTATGTCTTTGTTACTTGGTGTAATTGTGTGTCTGTATTACTGGGTATCAGTGTATGTCATTGATACTTCGTGTCAGTGTGTGTCTTTGTTGCTGGGTGTCAGTTTATGTCTTTGTTACTTGGTGTAAGTGTATGTCTTTGTTACTTGGTGTCAGTGTATGTGTTTGTGACTTGTTGTCAGTGGATGTCTTTGTTACTGGGTGTCAGTGTATGTCTTTGTTACGTGGTGTAAGTGTCCGTCTGTGTTACTGGGTATCAGTGTATGCCTTTGTTACTTGGTGACATTGTATGTCTTTGTTACATGTTGTAT
Source organism: Heterodontus francisci (assembly GCF_036365525.1). Lineage (NCBI taxonomy): Eukaryota > Metazoa > Chordata > Chondrichthyes > Heterodontiformes > Heterodontidae > Heterodontus > Heterodontus francisci. The sequence goes on along the minus strand of NW_027140867.1, from coordinate 12,751,855 downwards.
GTGTGTGTCTGTGTTACTGGGTATCAGTGTATGTCTTTGTTACTGGGTATCAGTGTATGTCTTTGTGACTTGGTGTCAGTGTATGTCTTTGTTACTGGGTGTCAGTGTGTGTCTTTGTGACTTGGTGTCAGTGTATGTCTTTGATACTTAGTGTCAGTGTATGTCAAAATTCTTGGTGTAAGTGTATGTCTTTGTTACTTGGTGTAATTGTCTGTCTCTGTTACTTGGTGTAAGTGTATGTCTTTGTTACTGGGTGTCAGTGTGTGTCTGTGTTACTGGGTATCAGTGTATGTCTTTGTGACTTGGTATCAGTGTATGTCTTTGTTACTGGGTGTCAGTGTATGTCTATGTTACTAGGTGTCAGTGTGTGTCTGTGTTACTGGGTGTCAGTGTGTTTGTTTGTCTTACTTGGTGTCAGTGTGTGTCTGTGTTACTTGGTGTAAGTGCGTGTCTTTGTTACTTGGTGTCCGTGTGTGTCTGTGTTACTGGGTGTCAGTGCATGTCTTTGTTACTGGGTGTCAGTGTATGTCTTTGTTACTTGGTGTAAGTGTGTGTCTGTGTTACTGGGTATCAGTGTGTGTCTTTGTTACTTGGTGTAAGTGTGTGTCTGTCTTACTGGGTATCAGTGTCTGTCTTTGTTACTGGGTATGAGTGTATGTCTTTGTGACTTGGTGTCAGTGTATGTCTTTGTTACTGGGTGTCAGTGTCTGTCTTTGTGACTTGGTATCAGTGTATGTCTTTGTTACTTGGTGTAAGTGTGTGTCTGTGTTACTTGGTATCAGTGTATGTCTTTGTTACTTGGTGTCAGTGTATGTCTTTGTTACTGGGTGTCAGTTTGTGTCTTTGTGACTTGGTATCAGTGTATGTCTTTGTTACTTGGTGTAATTGTCTGTCTCTGTTACTGGGTGTAAGTGCATGTCTTTGTTACTGGATGTCAGTGTGTGTCTGTGTTACTGGGTATCGGTGTATGTCTTTGTGACTTGGTATCAGTGTATGTCTTTGTTACTGGGTGTCAGTGTGTGTCTGTGTTCCTGGGTATCAGTGTATGTCTTTGTGACTTGGTGTCAGTGTATGTCTTTGTTACTGGGTGTCGGTGTGTATCTTTGTGACTTGGTGTCAGTGTATGTCTTTGTTACTTGGTGTAAGTGTGTGCCTGTGATACTGGGTATCAGTGTATGTCTTTGTTACTTGGTGTCAGTTTATGTCTTTGTTACTTGGTGTAAGTGTATGTCTTTGTTACTTGGTGTCAGTGTATGTGTTTGTGACTTGTTGTCAGTGGATGTCTTTGTTACTGGCTGTCAGTGTATGTCTTTGTTACTTGGTGTAAGTGTATGTCAAAATACTTGTTGTAAGTGTATGTCTGTGTTACCGGGTGTCAGTGTGTTTGTTTGTCTTACTTGGTGTCAGTGTGTGTCTGTGTTACTTGGTGTAAGTGTGTGTCTTTGTTACTTGGTGTCCGTGTTTGTCTGTGTTACTGGGTGTCAGTGCATGTCTTTGTTACTGGGTGTCAGTGTATGTCTTTTTTACTTGGTGTCCGTGTGTGTCTGTGTTTCTGGGTGTCAGTGCATGTCTTTGTTACTGGGTGTCAGTGTATGTCTTTGTTACTTGGTGTAAGTGTGTGTCTGTGTTACTGGGTATCATTGTGTGTCTTTGTTACTTGGTGTAAGTGTGTGTCTGTCTTAATGGGTATCAGTGTATGTCTTTGTTACTGGGTATCAGTGTATGTCTTTGTGACTTGGTGTCAGTGTATGTCTTTGTTACTGGGTGTCAGTGTCTGTTTTTGTGACTTGGTGTCAGTGTATGTCTTTGTTCCTTGGTGTAAGTGTGTGTCTGTGTTACTTGGTATCAGTTTATGTCTTTGTTACCTGGTGTCAGTGTATGTCTTTGTTACTGGGTGTCAGTGTGTGTCTTTGTGACTTGGTGTCAGTGTATGTCTTTGATACTTAGTGTCAGTGTATGTCAAAATTCTTGGTGTAAGTGTATGTCTTTGTTACTGGGTGTCAGTTTATGTCTTTGTTACTTGGTGTCATTGTATGTCTTTGTTACTTGGTATAAGTGTGCGTCTGTGTTACTGGGTATCAGTGTATGTCTTTGTTACTTTGTGTCAGTGTATATCTTTGTTACTTGGTGTAAGTGTGTGTCTGTGTTACTGGGGGTCAGTGTGTGTCTGTGTTACTGGGTGTCAGTGCATGTCTTTGTGACTTGGTGCCAGTGTACGTCCTTGTTACTTGGTGTAAGTGTGTGTCTTTGTTACTGGGTATCAGTGTGTGTCTTTGTTACTTGGTGTATGTGTGTGTCTGTCTTCCTGGGTATCAGTGTATGTCTTTGTTACTGGGTATCAGTGTATGTCTTTGTGACTTGGTGCCAGTGTATGTCTTTGTGACTTGGTGTCAGTGTCTGTCTTTGTGACTTGGTGTCAGTGTACGTCTTTGTTACTTGGTGTCAGTGTATGTCTTTGTTACTTGGTGTCAGTGTATGTCTTTGTTACTTGGTGTAAGTGTGTGTCTGTCTTGCTGGGTATCAGTGTATGTCTTTGTTACTGGGTATCAGTGTATGTCTTTGTGACTTGGTGTCAGTGTATGTCTTTGTTACTGGGTGTCAGTGTGTGTCGTTGTGACGTGGTGTCAGTGTATGTCTTTGTTACTTGGTGTAAGTGTGTGTCTGTGTTACTGGGTGTCAGTGTGTGTCTCTGTGACTTGGTGTCAGTGTATGTCTTTGTTACTTGGTGTAAGTGTGTGTCTGTGTTACTTGGTGTAATTTTCTGTCTCTGTTACTTGGTGTAAGTGTATGTCTTTGTTACTGGGTGTCAGTGTCGGACTTTGTGACTTGGTGTCAGTGTATGTCTTTGTTACTTGGTGTAAGTATGTGTCTGTGTTACTGGGTATTAGTGTATGTCTTTGTTACTTGGTATCAGTGTATGTCTTTGTTACTGGGTGTCAGTCTTTGTTACTGGGTGTCAGTGTGTGTCTGTGTTACTTGGTGTAAGTGTGTGTCTTTGTTACTTGGTGTCCCTGTGTGTCTGTGTTACTGGGTGTCAGTGCATGTCTTTGTTACTGGGTGTCAGTGTATGTCTTTGTTACTTGGTGTAAGTGTGTGTCTGTGTTACTGGGTATCAGTGTGTGTCTCAGTTACTTGGTGTAAGTGTGTGTCTGTCTTACTGGGTATCAGTGTATGTCTTTGTTACTGGGTATCAGTGTATGTCTTTGTGACTTGGTGTCAGTATATGTCTTTGTTACTGGGTGTCAGTGTCTGTCTTTGTGACTTGGTGTCAGAGTATGTCTTTGTTACTTGGTGTAAGTGTGTGTCTGTGTTACTTGGTATCAGTGTATGTCTTTATTACTTGGTGTCAGTGGATTTCTTTGTTACTGGGTGTCAGTGTATGTCATTGTTACTTGGTGTAAGTGTATGTCAAAATACTTGGTGTAGGTGTATGTCTGTGTTACTTGGTGTAAGTGTGCGTCTGTGTTCCTGGGTATCAGTGTATGTCTTTGTTACTTGTTGTAAGTGTATGTCTTTGTTACTTGGTGTCAGTCTGTGTCTGTGTTACTGGGTATCAGTGTCTGTCTGTGTTACTGTGTATCAGTGTTTGTCTGTGTTCCTGTGTTTCAGTGCGTGTTCCTGGGTGTCAGTGTGTGTCTGTGACACTAGGTGTCAGTATTTAGTTTATTTTGGAGACACAGCACTGAAACAGGCCCTTCGGCCCACCGAGTCTGTGCCGACCATCAACCAACAATTTATACTAATCCCACACGAATCTCATATTCCAATAACATCTCCACCGCTCCCTATATATTTCCCGACCACCTACCTATACTAGGGGCAATTTATAATGGACAATTAAACTACCAACCTGCAAGTCTTTGGCATGTGGGAGGAAACCGGAGCACATGGAGGAAACCCACGCAGACACAGGGAGAACTTGCAAACTCCGCACAGGCAGTACCCAGAATCGAACCCGGGTCCCTGGAGCTGTGAGGCTTCAGTGCTAACCGCTGCACCACTGTGCCGCCCAGTGTGTATCTGTGTTACTGGGTGTCAGTGTATGTCTTTGTTACTAGGTGTCAGTGTGTGTCTGTGTTACTGGGTGTCAGTGTGTTTGTTTGTCTTACTTGGTGTCAGTGTGTGTCTGTGTTACTTGGTGTAAGTGTGTGTCTTTGTTACTTGGTGTCCGTGTGTGTCTGTGTTACTGGGTGTCAGTGCATTTCTTTGTTACTGGGTGTCAGTGTATGTCTTTGTTACTTGGTGTAAGTGTGTGTCTGTGTTACGGGGTATCAGTGTGTGTGTTTGTTACTTGGTGTAAGTGTGTGTCTGTCTTACTGGGTATCAGTGTATGTCTTTGTTACTGGGTATCAGTGTATGTCTTTGTGACTTGGTGTCAGTATATGTCTTTGTTACTGGGTGTCAGTGTCTGTCTTTGTGACTTGGTGTCAGTGCATGTCTTTGTTACTTGGTGTAAGTGTGTGTCTGTGTTACTTGGTATCAGTGTATGTCTTTGTTACTTGGTGTCAGTGTATGTCTTAGTTACTGGGTGTCAGTGTTTGTCTTTGTGACTTGGTGTCAGTGTATATCTTTGATACTTGGTGTCAGTGTATGTCAAAATTCTTGGTGTAAGTGTCTGTCTTTGTTGCTGTGTGTCAGTGTGTGTCTGTGTTACTGGGTATCAGTGTATGTCTTTGTGACTTGGTATCAGTGTATGTCTTTGTTACTGGGTCTCAGTGTGTGTCTGTGTTCCTGGGTATCAGTGTATGTCTTTGTGACTTGGTGTCAGTGTATGTCTTTGTTACTGGGTGTCGGTGTGTGTCTTTGTGACTTGGTGTCAGTGTATGTCTTTGTTACTTGGTGTAAGTGTGTGCCTGTGATACTGGGTATCAGTGTATGTATTTGTTACTTGGTGTCAGTTTATGTCTTTGTTACTTGGTGTAAGTGTATGTCTTTGGTACTTGGTGTCAGTGTATGTGTTTGTGACTTGTTGTCAGTGGATGTCTTTGTTACAGGGTGTCAGTGTATGTCTTTGTTACTTGGTGTAAGTGTATGTCAAAATACTTGGTGTAAGTGTATATCTGTGGTACTTGGTGTAAGTGTATGTCTTTGTTACTTGGTGTAAGTGTGCGTCTGTGTTACTGGGTATCAGTGTATGTCTTTGTTACTGGGTATCAGTGTATGTCTTTGTGACTTGGCGTCAGTGTATGTCTTTGTTACTTGGTGTAAGTGTGTGTCTGTATTAGTGGGTATCAGTGTATGTCTTTGATACTTCGTGTCAGTGTATGTCTTTGTTCCTGGGTGTCAGTGTGTGTCTTTGTGACTTGGTGCCAGTGTACGTCTTTGTTACTTGGTGTCAGTGTGTGTCTGTGTTACTTGGTGTAAGTGTGTGTCTTTGTTAATTTGTGTCCGTGTGTGTCTGTGTTACTGGGTGTCAGTGCATGTCTTTATTACTTGGTGTCAGTGTATGTCTTTGTTACTTGGTGTAAGTGTGCGTCTGTGTTACTGGGTATCAGTGTATGTCTTTGTTACTTGGTGTCAGTGTATGTCTTTGTTACTTGGTGTAAGTGTATGTCTGTGTTACTGGGGGTCAGTGTGTGTCTGTGTTACTGGGGGTCATTGTGTGTTTCTAACTGGGTGTCAGTGTGTGTCTGTGTTACTGGGTATCAATGTATGTCTTTGTTACTGGGTGCAAGTGTATGTCTTTGTTACTTGGTGTCAGTGTATGTGTTTGTGACTTGGTGTCATTGTATGTCTTTGTTACTGGGTGTCAGCGAGTGTCTTTGTGACTTGGTGTCAGTGTATGTCTTTGTTACTTGGTGTAAGTGTGTGTCTGTGTTACTGGGTGTCAGTGTATGTCTTTGATACTTGGTGTCAGTGTTTGTCTTTTTTACTGGGTGTCAGTGTGTGTCGTTGTGACTTGGTGCCAGTGTACGTCTTTGTTACCTGGTGTAAGTGTGTGTCTGTGTTACTGGGTATCAGTGTATGTCTTTGTTACTTGGTGTCAGTGTACGTCTTTGTTACTTTGTGTAAGTGTCTGTCAAAATACTTGGTGTAAGTGTATGTCTGTGTTACTTGGTGTAAGTGTATGTCTTTGTTACTTGGTGTAAGTGTGCGTCTGTGTTACCGGGTGTCAGTGTATGTCTTTATTACTTGGTGTCAGTGTATGTCTTTGTTACTTGGTGTAAGTGTGCGTCTGTGTTACTGGGTATCAGTGTATGTCTTTGTTACTTGGTGTCAGTGTATGTCTTTGTTACTTGGTGTAAGTGTATGTCTGTGTTACTGGGGGTCAGTGTGTGTCTGAGTTACTGGGGGTAATTGTGTGTTTCTAACTGGGTGTCAGTGTGTTTCTGTGTTACTGGGTATCAATGTATGTCTTTGTTACTGGGTGTAAGTGTATGTCTTTGTTACTTGGTGTCAGTGTATGTGTTTGTGACTTGGTGTCATTGTATGTCTTAGTTACTGGGTGTCAGTGTATGTCTTTGTTACTTGGTGCAAGTGGATGTCAAAATACTTGGTGTAAGTGCATGTCTTTGTTACTTGGTGTAATTGTCTGTCTTTGTTACTTGGTGTCAGTGTATGTCTGTGTTACTTTGTGTAAGTATGTGTCTTTGTTACTTGGTGTAAGTGTATGTCTCCGTTACTGGGTATCAGCGTATGTCTTTGTGACTTGGTGTCAGTGTATGTCTTTGTTACTGGGTGTCAGTGTGTGTCTTTGGACTTGGTGTCAGTGTATGTCTTTGTTATTTGGTGTAAGTGTGTTTCTGTGTTACCGGGTATCAGTGTATGTCTTTGTTACTTGGTGTCAGTGTATGTCTTTGTTACTGGGTGTCAGTGTGTGTCTTTGTGACTTGGTGTCAGTGTATGTCTTTGTTACTTGGTGTAAGTGTGTGTCTGTGTTACTGGGGGTCAGTGTGTGTCTGTGTTACTGGGGGTAATTGTGTGTTTCTAACTGGGTGTCAGTGTGTGTCTGTGTTACTGGGTATCAATGTATGTCTTTGTTACTGGGTGTAAGTGTATGTCTTTGTTACTTGGTGTCAGTGTATGTGTTTGTGACTTGGTGTCATTGTATGACTTAGTTACTGGGTGTCAGTGTATGTCTTTGTTACTTGGTGCAAGTGTATATCAAAATACTTGGTGTAAGTGCATGTCTTTGTTACTTGGTGTAATTGTCTGTCTTTGTTACTTGGTGTCAGTGTATGTCTGTGTTACTTGGTGTAAGTATGTGTCTTTGTTACTTGGTGTAAGTGTATGTCTCCGTTACTGGGGATCAGCGTATGTCTTTGTGACTTGGTGTCAGTGTATGTCTTTGTTACTGGGTGTCAGTGTGTGTCTTTGTTACTTGGTGTAAGTGTATGTCTCCGTTACTGGGGATCAGCGTATGTCTTTGTGACTTGGTGTCAGTGTATGTCTTTGTTACTGGGTGTCAGTGTGTGTCTTTGTTATTTGGTGTAAGTGTGTTTCTGTGTTACCGGGTATCAGTGTATGTCTTTGTTACTTGGTGTCAGTGTATGTCTTGGTTACTGGGTGTCAGTGTGTGTCTTTGTGACTTGGTGTCAGTGTATGTCTTTGTTACTTGGTGTAAGTGTGTGTCTGTGTTACTGTGTTACTGTGTATGTCTTTGTTCCTGGGTATCAGTGTATGTCTTTGTGACTGGTTGTCAGTGTATGTCTTTGTTAGTGGGTGTCAGTGTGTGTCTGTGTTCCTGGGTGTCAGTGTATGTCTTTGTTACTAGGTGTCAGTGTGTGTCTGTGTTACTGGGTGTCAGTGTGTTTGTTTGTCTTACTTGGTGTCAGTGTGTGTCTGTGTTACTTGGTGTAAGTGTGTGTCTTTGTTACTTGGTGTCCGTGTGTGTCTGTGTTACTGGGTGTCAGTGCATGTCTTTGTTACTGGGTCTCAGTGTATGTCTTTGTTACTTGGTGTAAGTGTGTGTCTGTGTTACTGGGTATCAGTGTGTGTCTTTGTTACTGGGTATCAGTGTATGTCTTTGTGACTTGGTGTCAGTATATGTCTTTGTTACTGGGTGTCAGTGTCTGTCTTTGTGACTTGGTGTCAGTGTATGTCTTTGTTACTTGATGTAAGTGTGTGTCTGTGTTACTTGGTATCAGTGTATGTCTTTGTTACTTGGTGTCAGTGGATTTCTTTGTTACTGGGTGTCAGTGTATGTCTTTGTTACTTGGTGCAAGTGTATGTCAAAATACTTGGTGTAGGTGTACGTCTGTGTTACTTGGTGTAAGTGTGCGTCTGTGTTACTGGGTATCAGTGTATGTCTTTGTTACTTCTTGTAAGTGTATGTCTTTGTTACTTGGTGTCAGTGTGTGTCTGTGTTACTGGGTATCAGTGTCTGTCTGTGTTACTGTGTTTCAGTGCGTGTTACTGGGTGTCAGTGTTTGTCTGTGACACTAGGTGTCAGTATATAGTTTAGTTTGGAGACACAGCACTGAAACAGGCCATTCGGCCCACCGAGTCTGTGCCGACCATCAACCAACAATTTACACTAATCCTACACGAATCTCATATTCCAATAACATCCCCACCGGTCCCTATATATTTCCCGACCACCTACCTATACTAGGGGCAATTTATAATGGCCAATTAACCAACCAACCTGCAAGTCTTTGGCATGTGGGAGGAAACCGGAGCACACGGAGGAAACCCACCCAGACACAGGGAGAACTTGCAAACTCCGCACAGGCAGTACCCAGAATCGAACACGGGTCCCTGGTGCTGTGAGGCTTCAGTGCTAACCACTGCACCACTGTGCCACCCAGTGTGTATCTTTGTTACTGGGTGTCAGTGTATGTCTTTGTTACTTGGTGTAAGTGTGTGTCTGTCTTACTGGGTATCAGTGTATGTCTGTGTTACTGGGTATCAGTGTGTGTCTTTGTTACTTGGTGTAAGTGTGTGTCTGTCTTACTGGGTATCAGTGTATGTCTTTGTTACTGGGTATCAGTGTATGTCTTTGTTACTTGGTGTAAGTGTGTGTCTGTGTTACTGGGTATCAGTGTATGTCTTTGGAACTTGGTGTCAGTGTACGTCTTTGTTACTTTGTGTAAGTGTCTGTCAAAATACTTGGTGTAAGTGTATGTCTGTGTTACTTGGTGTAAGTGTGCGTCTGTGTTACTGGGTGTCAGTGTATGTCTTTGTTACTTGGTGTCAGTGTATGTCTTTGTTACTTGGTGTAAGTGTGCGTCTGTGTTCCTGGGTATCAGTGTATGTATTTGTTACTTGGTGTCAGTGTATGTCTTTGTTACTTGGTGTAAGTGTATGTCTGTGTTACTGGGGGTCAGTGTGTGTCTGTGTTACGGGGGGTCATTGTGTGTTTCTAACTGGGTGTCAGTGTGTGTCTGTGTTACAGGGTATCAATGTATGTCTTTGTTACTCGGTGTCAGTGTATGTGTTTGTGACTTGGTGTCATTGTATGTCTTAGTTACTGGGTGTCAGTGTATGTCTTTGTTACTTGGTGCAAGTGTATGTCAAAATACTTGGTGTAAGTGTATGTCTTTGTTACTTGGTGTAATTGTCTGTCTTTGTTACTTGGTGTCAGTGTATGTCTGTGTTACTTGGTGTAAGTATGTGTCTTTGTTACTTGGTGTAAGTGTATGTCTCTGTTACTGGGTATCAGTGTATGTCTTTGTGACTTGGTGTCAGTGTATGTCTTTGTTACTGGGTGTCAGTTTCTGTCTTTGTGACTTGGTGTCAATGTATGTCTTTGTTACTTGGTGTAAGTGTGTGTCTGTGTTACTGTGTTACTGTGTATGTCTTTGTTCCTGGGTATCAGTGTATGTCTTTGTGACTTGGTGTCAGTGTATGTCTTTGTTAGTGGGTGTCAGTGTGTGTCTGTGTTCCTGGGTGTCAGTGTATGTCTTTGTTACTTGGTGTCAGTGGATTTCTTTGTTACTGGGTGTCAGTGTATGTCTTTGTTTCTTGGTGTAAGTGTATGTCAAAATACTTGGTGTAGGTGTATGTCTGTGTTACTTGGTGTAAGCGTGCGTCTGTGTTACTGGGTATCAGTGTATGTCTTTGTTACTTGTTGTAAGTGTATGTCTTTGTTACTTGGTGTCAGTGTGTGTCTGTGTTACTGGGTATCAGTGTCTGTCTGTGTTCCTGTGTATCGGTGTTTGTTTGTGTTCCTGTGTTTCAGTGCGTGTTACTGGGTGTCAGTGACACTAGGTGTCAGTATTTAGTTTAGTTTGGAGACACAGCAATGAAACAGGCCCTTCGGCCAGCCGAGTGTGTGCCGACCATCAACCAACAATTTATACTAATCCTCCACGAATCTCATATTCCAATAACATCCCCACCGGTCCCTATATATTTCCCGACCCCCTACCTATACTAGGGGCAATTTATAATGGCCAATTAACCTACCAACCTGCAAGTCTTTGGCATGTGGGAGGAAACCGGAGCACACGGAGGAAACCCACGCAGACTCAGGGAGAACTTGCAAACTCCGCACAGGCAGTACCCAGAATCGAACCCGGGTCCCTGGAGCAGTGAGGCTTCAGTGCTAACCACTGCACCACTGTGCCGCCCAGTGTGTATCTGTGTTACTGGGTGTCAGTGTATGTCTTTGTTACTAGGTGTCAGTGTGTGTCTGTGTTACTGGGTGTCAGTGTGTTTGTTTGTCTTACTTGGTGTCAGTGTGTGTCTGTGTTACTTGGTGTAAGTGTGTGTCTTTGTTACTTGGTGTCTGTGTTACTGGGTGTCAGTGCATGTCTTTGTTACTGGGTGTCAGTGTATGTCTTTGTTAATTGGTGTAAGCGTGTGTCTGTGTTACTGGGTATCAGTGTGTGTCTTTGTTACTTGGTGTAAGTGTGTGTCTGTCTTACTGGGTATCAGTGTATGTCTTTGTTACAGGGTATCAGTGTATGTCTTTGTGACTTGGTGTCAGTATATGTCTTTGTTACTGGGTGTCAGTGTCTGTCTTTGTGACTTGGTGTCAGTGTATGTCTTTGTTACATGGTGTAAGTGTGTGTCTGTGTTACTTGGTATCAGTGTATGGCTTTGTGACTTGGTGTCAGTGGATTTCTTTGTTACTGGGTGTCAGTGTATGTCTTTGTTACTTGGTGTAAGTGTATGTCAAAATACTTGGTGTAGGTGTATGTCTGTGTTACTTGGTGTAAGTGTGCGTCTGTGTTACTGGGTATCAGTGTATGTCTTTGTTACTTGTTGTAAGTGTATGTCTTTGTTACTTGGTGTCAGTGTGTGTCTGTGTTACTGGGTATCAGTGTCTGTCTGTGTTACTGTGTATCAGTGTTTGTCTGTGTTCCTGTGTTTCAGTGCGTGTTACTGGGTGTCAGTGTGTGTCTGTGACACTAGGTGTCAGTATTTAGTTTAGTTTGGATACGCAGCAATGAAACAGGCCCTTCGGCCCACCGAGTCTGTGCCGACCTTCAACCAACAATTTATACTAATCCTCCACGAATCTCATATTCCAATAACATCCCCACCGGTCCCTATATATTTCCCGACCACCTACCTATACTAGGGGAAATTTATAATGGCCAATTAACCTACCAACCTGCAAGTCTTTGGCATGTGGGAGGAAACCGGAGCACTCGGAGGAAACCCACGCAGACTCAGGGAGAACTTGCAAACTCCGCACAGGCAGTACCCAGAATCGAACCCGGGTCCCTGGAGCAGTGAGGCTTCAGTGCTAACCACTGCACCACTGTGCCGCCCAGTGTGTATCTGTGTTACTGGGTGTCAGTGTATGTCTTTGTTACTAGGTGTCAGTGTGTGTCTGTGTTACTGGGTGTCAGTGTGTTTGTTTGTCTTACTTGGTGTCAGTGTGTGTCTGTGTTACTTGGTGTAAGTGTGTGTCTTTGTTACTTGGTGTCTGTGTTACTGGGTGTCAGTGCATGTCTTTGTTACTGGGTGTCAGTGTATGTCTTTGTTACTTGGTGTAAGAGTGTGTCTGTGTTACTGGGTATCAGTGTGTGTCTTTGTTACTTGGTGTAAGTGTGTGTCTGTCTTACTGGGTATCAGTGTATGTCTTCGTTACTGGGTATCAGTGGATGTCTTTGTGACTTGGTGTCAGTATATGTCTTTGTTACTGGGTGTCAATGTCTGTCTTTGTGACTTGGTGTCAGTGTATGTCTTTGTTACTTGGTGTAAGTGTGAGTCTGTGTTACTTGGTATCAGTGTATGTCTTTGTTACTTGGTGTCAGTGGATTTCTTTGTTACTGGGTGTCAGTGTATGTCTTTGTTACTTGGTGTAAGTGTATGTCAAAATACTTGGTGTAGGTGTATGTCTGTGTTACTTGGTGTAAGTGTGCGTCTGTGTTACTGGGTATCAGTGTATGTCTTTGTTACTTGTTGTAAGTGTATGTCTTTGTTACTTGTTGTAAGTGTGTGTCTGTGTCACTGGGTATCAGTGTCTGTCTGTGTTACTGTGTATCAGTGTTTGTCTGTGTTCCAGTGCGTGTTACTGGGTGTCAGTGTGTGTCTGTGACACTTGGTGTCAGTATTTAGTTTAGTTTGGAGACGCAGCAATGAAACAGGCCCTTCGGCCCACCGAGTCTGTGCCGACCTTCAACCAACAATTTATACTAATCCTCCACGAATCTCATATTCCAATAACATCCCCACCGGTCCCTATATATTTCCCGACCACCTACCTATACTAGGGGCAATTTATAATGGCCAATTAACCTACCAACCTGCAAGTCTTTGGCATGTGGGAGGAAACCGGAGCACACGGAGGAAACCCACGCAGAGTCAGGGAGAACTTGCAAACTCCGCACAGGCAGTACCCAGAATCGAACCCGGGTCTCTGGAGCTGTGAGGCTTCAGTGCTAACCACTGCGCTGCCCAGTGTGTAGCTGTGTTACTGGGTGTCAGTGTATGTCTTTGTTACTCGGTGTCAGTGTGTGTCTGTGTTACTGGGTGTCAGTGTGTTTGTTTGTCTTACTTGGTGTCAGTGTGTGTCTGTGTTACTTGGTTTCAGTGTGTGTCTTTGTTACTTGGTGTCCGTGTGTGTCTGTGTTACTGGGTGTCAGTGCATGTCTTTGTTACTGGGTGTCAGTGTATGTCTTTGTTACTTGGTGTAAGTGTGTGTCTGTGTTACTGGGTATCAGTGTGTGTCTTTGTTACTTGGTGTAAGTGTGTGTCTGTCTTACTGGGTATCAGTGTATGTCTTTGTTACTGGGTATCAGTGTATGTCTTTGTGACTTGGTGTCAGTGTACGTCTTTGTTACTTGGTGTAAGTGTGTGTCTGTGTTACTGGGTATCAGTGTATGTCTTTGTTACTTGGTGTCAGTGTATGTCAGAATAATTGGTGTAAGTGTATGTCTTTGTTACTTGGTGTAATTGCCTGTCTTTGTTACTTGGTGTCAGTGTCTGTCTGTGTTACTTGGTGTAAGTGTGTGTCTTTGTTATTTCTTGTCAGTGTACGTCTTTGTTACTTGGTGTAAGTGTGTGTCTTTGTTACTTGGTGTCAGTGTGTGTCTTTGTCAGTTGGTGTCAGTGTATGTGTTTGTGACTTGTTGTCAGTGGATATCTTTGTTAGTGGGTGTCAGTGCATGTCTTTGTTACGTGGTGTCAGTGTATGTCAAAATACTTGGTGCAGGTGTATGTCTGTGTTACTTGGTGTAAGTGTATGTCTTTGTTCCTTGGTGTAAGTGTGCGTCTGTGTTACTGGGTATCAGTGTCTGTCTTTGTGAATTGGTGTCAGTGTATGTCTTTGTTACTGGGTGTCAGTGTGTGTCTTTGTGACTTGCTGCCAGTGTACGACTTTGTTACTTGGTGTAAGTGTGTGTCTGTGTTACTGGGTATCAGTGTATGTCTGTGTTACTGGGGGTCATTGTGAGTTTCTAACTGGGTGTCAATGTGTGTCTGTTTTACTGGGTATCAATGTATGTCTCTGTTACTGGGTGTAAGTGTATGTCTTTGTTACTTGGTGACAGTGTATGTGTTTGTGACTAGGTGTCATTGTATTTCTTAGTAACTGGGTGTCAGTGTATGTCTTTGTTACTTGGTGCAAGAGTATGTCAAAATATTAGGTGCAAGTGTATGTCTTTGTTACTTGGTGTAATTGCCTGTCTTTGTTACTTGGTGTCAGTGTCTGTCTGTGTTACTTGGTGTAAGTGTGTGTCTTTGTTATTTCTTGTCAGTGTACGTCTTTGTTACTTGGTGTAAGTGTGTGTCTTTGTTACTTGGTTTCAGTGTGTGTCTTTGTCAATTGGTGTCAGTGTATGTTTTTGTGACTTGTTGTCAGTGGATTTCTTTGTTACTGGGTGTCAGTGTGTCTTTGTTACTTGGTGTAAGTGTATGTTAAAATACTTGGTGTCAGTGTGCGTCTGTGTTACTGGTATCAGTGTATGTCTTTGTTACTTGGTGTCAGTGTATGTCTATGTTACCTGGTGTAAGTGTGTGTCGGTATTACTGGGAGTCAGTGTGTATCTGTGTTACTGGGGGTTATTGTGTGTTTCTAACTGGGTGTCTGTGTGTGTCTGTGTTACTGGGTATCAATGTATGTCTTTGTTACTTCGTGTAAGTGTATGTCTTTTTTACTTGGTGACAGTGTATGTGTTTGTGACTAGGTGTCATTGTATTTCTTAGTTACTGGGTGTCAGTGTATGTCTTTGTTACTTGGTGTCAGTTTATGTCTTTGTTACTTGGTGTAAGTCTATGTCTTTGTTACTTGGTGTCAGTGTATGTGTTTGTGACTTGTTGTCAGTGGATATCTTTGTTACTGGGTGTCAGTGTATGTCTTTGTTACGTGGTGTCAGTGTATGTCAAAATACTTGGTGCAGGTGTATGTCTGTGTTACTTGGTGTAAGTGTATGTCATTGTTCCTTGGTGTAAGTGTGCGTCTGTGTTACTGGGTATCAGTGTCTGTCTTTGTGAATTGGTGTCAGTGTATGTCTTTGTTACTGGGTGTCAGTGTGTGTCTTTGTGACTTGCTGCCAGTGTACGACTTTGTTACTTGGTGTAAGTGTGTGTCTGTGTTACTGGGTATCAGTGTATGTCTGTGTTACTGGGGGTCATTGTGTGTTTCTAACTGGGTGACAATGTGTGTCTGTTTTACTGGGTATCAATGTATGTCTCTGTTACTGGGTGTAAGTGTATGTCTTTGTTACTTGGTGACAGTGTATGTGTTTGTGACTAGGTGTCATTGTATTTCTTAGTAACTGGGTGTCAGTGTATGTCTTTGTTACTTGGTGCAAGAGTATGTCAAAATAATAGGTGCAAGTGTATGTCTTTGTTACTTGGTGTAATTGTCAATCTTTGTTACTTGGTGTAAGTGTATGTCTTTGTTACTTGGTGTCAGTGTATGTCTGTGTTACTTGGTGTAAGTATGTGTCTTTGTTACTTGGTGTAAGTGTATGTCTTTGTTACTGGGTATCAGTGTGTGTCTGTGTTACAGGGTATCAGTGTATGTCTTTGATACTTGGTGTCAGTGTATGTCAAAATTCTTATTGTAAGTGTATATCTTTGTTACTTGGTGTAATTGTCTGTCTCTGTTACTTGGTGTAATTGTATGTATTTGTTGCTTGCTGTCAGTGTATGTCTTTGTTCCATTGTGTCAGTGTGTGTCTGTGTTACTGGGTATCAGTGTATGTCTTTGTGACTTGCTATCAGTATATGTCTTTGTTACTGGGTGTCAGTGTGTGTCTGTTTTAATGGGTATCAGTGTATGTCTTTGTGACTTGGTATCAGTGTATGTCTTTGTTACTGGGTGTCAGTGTGTGTCTGTTTTAATGGGTATCAGTGTATGTCTTTGTGACTTGGTATCAGTGTATGTCTTTGTTACTGGGTGTCAGTGTGTGTCTTTGTGACTTGGTGTCAGTGTACGTCTTTGTTAATTGGTGTAAGTGTATGTCTGTGATACTGGGTATCAGTGTATGTCTTTGTTACTTGGTGTCAGTTTATGTCTTTGTTACTTGGTGTAAGTGTATGTCTTTGTTACTTGGTGTCAGTGTATGTGTTTGTGATTTGTTGTCAGTGGATGTCTTTGTTACTGGGTGTCAGTGTATGTCTTTGTTACTTGGTGTAAGTGTGCGTCTGTGTTACTGGGTATCAGTGTATGTCTTTGTTACTTGGTGTCATTTTTTGTCTTTGTTACTTGGTGCAAGTGTATGTCTTTGTTACTTGGTGTAAGTGTATGTCTTTGTTACTTGGTGTCAGTGTGTGTCTGTGTTACTGGGTGTCAGTGTGTTTGTTTGTCTTACTGGCTGTCAGTGTGTGTCTGTGTTACTTGGTGTAAGTGTGTGTCTTTGTTACTTGGTGTCCATGTGTGTCTGTGTTACTGGGTATCAGTGTATGTCTTTGTTACTGGGTATCAGTGTATGTCTTTGTGACTTGGTGTCAGTGTATGTCTTTGTTACTGGGTGTCAGTGTGTGTCTTTGTTACTTGGTGTCAGCGTATGTCTTTGTTACTTCGTGTAAGTGTGTGTATGTGTTACTGGGTATCAGTGTATGTATTTGTTACTTGGTGTCAGTGTATGTCTTTGTTACTGGGTGTAGGTGTGTGTCTTTGTGACTAGCTGTCAGTGTATGTCTTTGTAACTTGGTGTAAGTGTGTGTCTGTGTTACTGGGTATCAGTGTATGTCTTTGTTACTTGGTGTCAGTGTATGTCAAAATACTTGGTGTAAGTGTCTGTCTTTGTTACTTGGTGTAATTGTCTGTCTTTGTTACTTGGTGTAAGTGTATATCTTTGTTACTTGGTGTCAGTGTATGTCTGTGTTCCTTGGTGTAACTGTGTGTCTTTGTTACTTGGTGTAAGTTTATGTCTTTGTTACTTGGTGTCAGTGTATGTCTTTGTTACTTGTTGTCAGTGTGTGTCTGTCTTACTGGGTATCAGTGTATCTCCTTGTGACTTGATATCAGTGTATGTCTTTGTTACTGTGTGTCAGTGTGTGTCTGTGTTACTGGGTATCAGTGTATGTCTTCGTGACTTGGTATCAGTGTATGTCTTTGTTACTGGGTGTCAGTGTGTGTCTATGTCACTGGGTATCTGTATGTCTTGGTGACTTGGTATCAGTGTATGTCTTTGTTACTGGGTGTCAGAGTGTGTCTGTGTTCCTGGGTATCAGTCTATGTCTTTGTGACTTGGTGTCAGTGTATGTCTTTGTTACTGGGTGTCAGTGTGTGTCTTTGTGACTTGGTGTCAGTGTCTGTCTTTGCTACTTGGTGTAAGTGTGTCTCTGTGATACTGGGTATCAGTGTATGTCTTTGTTACTTGTTGTCAGTGTATGTCTTTGTTACTTGGTGTAAGTGTATGTCTTTGTTACTTGGTGTCAGTGTATGTGTTTGTGACTTGTTGTCAGTGGATGTCTTTGTTACAGGGTGTCAGTGTATGTCTTTGTTACTTGATGTAAGTTGATGTCAAAATACTTGGTGTAAGTGTATGTCTGTGTTAGCTGCTTAAGTGTATGTCTTTGTTACTTGGTGTAAGTGTGCGTCTGTGTTACTGGGTATCAGTGTATGTCTTTGTTACTGGGTATCAGTGTATGTGTTTGTGACTTGGTGTCTGTGTATGTCTTTGTTACTGGGTGTCAGTGTGTGTATTTGTGAATTGGTGTCAGTGTATGTCTTTGTTACTTGGTGTAAGTGTGGGTCTGTGTTACTGGGTATCAGTATATGTCTTTGTTACTTGGTGTCAGTGTATGTCTTTGTTACTGGGTGTCAGTGTGTGTCTTTGTGACTTTGTGTCAGTGTATGTCTTTGTTACTTGGTGTAAGTGTGTGTCTGTGTTACTGGCTTTCAGTGTATGTCTTTGTTACTTGGTGTCAGTGTATGTCAAAATACTTGGTGTAAGTGTATGTCTTTGTTACTTTGTGTAATTGTCTGTCTTTGTTACTTGGTGTCATTGTGTGTTTCTAACTGGGTGTCAGTGTCTTTCTTTGTTACTGGGTGTCAGTGTATGTCTTTGTTACTTGGTGTAAGTGTGTGTCTGTGTTACTTGGTGTCAGTGTATGTCTTTGTTACTTGGTGTACGTGTATGTCTTTGTTACTTGGTGTCAGTGTATGTGTTTGTGACTTGTTGTCAGTGTATGTCTTTGTTACTTGATGTAAGTGTATGTCAAAATACTTGGTGTTAATGTATGTCTGTGTTACTTGGTGTAAGTGTATGTCTTTGTTACTTGGTGTAAGTGTGCGTCTGTGTTACTGGGCATCAGTGTATGTCTTTGTTTCTGGGTATCAGTGTATGTCTTTGTTACTTGGTGTAAGTGTGTGTCTTTGTTACATGGTGTAATTGTATGTCTTTGTTACTTGGTGTCAGTCTATGTCTTTGTTACTTGGTGTCAGTGTGTGTATCTAACTGGGTGTCAGTGTGTGTCTGTGTTACATGGTGTAATTGTATGTCTTTGTTACTGGGTGTCAGTGTATGTCTTTGTTACTTGGTGTAAGTGTGTGTCTGTGTTTCTGGGTATCAGTGTATGTCTTTGTTACTTGGTGTAATTGTATGTCTTTGTTACTTGGTGTAAGTTTGTGTCTTTGTGACTTGGTGTCAGTGTATGTCTTTGTTACTTGGTGTAAGTGTGTGTCTTTGTTACTTGGTGTCAGTGTGTGTCTGTGTTACTGGGTATCAGTGTATGTCTTTGTGACTAGGTATCAGTGTCTGTCTTTGTTACTGGGTGTCAGTGTGTGTCTGTGTTACTGGGTATCAGTGTATGTCTTTGTGACTTGGTATCAATGTATGTCTTTGTGACTTGGTGTCAGTGTATGTCTTTGTTACTGGGTGTCAGTCTGTGTCTTTGTTACTTGGTGTCAGCGTATGTCTTTGTTACTTGGTGTAAGTGTGTGTATGTGTTACTGGGTATCAGTGTATGTATTTGTTACTTGGTGTCAGTGTATGTCTTTGTTACTGGGTGTAGGTGTGTGTCTTTGTGACTTGCTGTCAGTGTATGTCTTTGTAACTTGGTGTAAGTGTGTGTCTGTGTTACTGGGTATCAGTGTATGTCTTTGTTACTTGGTGTCAGTGTATGTCAAAATACTTGGTGTAAGTGTCTGTCTTCGTTACTTGGTGTAATTGTCTGTCTTTGTTACTTGGTGTAAGTGTATATCTTTGTTACTTGGTGTCAGTGTATGTCTGTGTTCCTTGGTGTAAGTGTGTGTCTTTGTTACTTGGTGTAAGTTTATGTCTTTGTTACTTGGTGTCAGTGTATGTCTTTGTTACTTGTTGTCAGTGTGTGTCTGTCTTACTGGGTATCAGTGTATCTCCTTGTGACTTGATATCAGTGTATGTCTTTGTTACTGTGTGTCAGTGTGTGTCTGTGTTACTGGGTATCAGTGTATGTCTTCGTGACTTGGTATCAGTGTATGTCTTTGTTACTGTGTGTCAGTGTGTGTCTATGTCACTGGGTATCAGTGTATGTCTTTGTTACTGGGTGTCAGAGTGTGTCTGTGTTCCTGGGTATCAGTCTATGTCTTTGTGACTTGGTGTCAGTGTATGTCTTTGTTACTGGGTGTCAGTGTGTGTCTTTGTGACTTGGTGTCAGTGTCTGTCTTTGCTACTTGGTGTAAGTGTGTCTCTGTGATACTGGGTATCAGTGTATGTCTTTGTTACTTGTTGTCAGTGTAGTACTTTGTTACTTGGTGTAAGTGTATGTCTTTGTTACTTGGTGTCAGTGTATGTGTTTGTGACTTGTTGTCAGTGGATGTATTTGTTACAGGGTGTCAGTGTATGTCTTTGTTACTTGATGTAAGTTGATGGCAAAATACTTGGTGTAAGTGTATGTCTGTGTTACTTGCTTAAGTGTATGTCTTTGTTACTTGGTGTAAGTGTGCGTCTGTGTTACTGGGTATCAGTGTATGTCTTTGTTACTGGGTATCAGTGTATGTGTTTGTGACTTGGTGTCTGTGTATGTCTTTGTTACTGGGTGTCAGTGTGTGTATTTGTGAATTGGTGTCAGTGTATGTCTTTGTTACTTGGTGTAAGTGTGGGTCTGTGTTACTGGGTATCAGTATATGTCTTTGTTACTTGGTGTCAGTGTATGTCTTTGTTACTGGGTGTCAGTGTGTGTCTTTGTGACTTTGTGTCAGTGTATGTCTTTGTTACTTGGTGTAAGTGTGTGTCTGTGTTACTGGCTTTCAGTGTATGTCTTTGTTACTTGGTGTCAGTGTATGTCAAAATACTTGGTGTAAGTGTATGTCTTTGTTACTTTGTGTAATTGTCTGTCTTTGTTACTTGGTGTCATTGTGTGTTTCTAACTGGGTGTCAGTGTCTGTCTTTGTTACTGGGTGTCAGTGTATGTCTTTGTTACTTGGTGTAAGTGTGTGTCTGTGTTACTTGGTGTCAGTGTATGTCTTTGTTACTTGGTGTACGTGTATGTCTTTGTTACTTGGTGTCAGTGTATGTGTTTGTGACTTGTTGTCAGTAGATGTCTTTGTTACTGGGTGTCAGTGTATGTCTTTGTTACTTGATGTAAGTGTATGTCAAAATACTTGGTGTTAATGTATGTCTGTGTTACTTGGTGTAAGTGTATGTCTTTGTTACTTGGTGTAAGAGTGCGTGTGTGTTACTGGGTATCAGTGTATGTCTTTGTTTCTGGGTATCAGTGTATGTCTTTGTTACTTGGTGTAAGTGTGTGTCTTTGTGACTTGGTGTCAGTGTATGTCTTTGTTACTTGGTGTAAGTGTGTGTCTTTGTTACATGGTGTAATTGTATGTCTTTGTTACTTGGTGTCAGTCTATGTCTTTGTTACTTGGTGTCAGTGTGTGTATCTAACTGGGTGTCAGTGTGTGTCTGTGTTACATGGTGTAATTGTATGTCTTTGTTACTGGGTGTCAGTGTATGTCTTTGTTACTTGGTGTAAGTGTGTGTCTGTGTTTCTGGGTATCAGTGTATGTCTTTGTTACTTGGTGTAATTGTATGTCTTTGTTACTTGGTGTAAGTTTGTGTCTTTGTGACTTGGTGTCAGTGTATGTCTTTGTTACTTGGTGTAAGTGTGTGTCTTTGTCACATGGTGTAATTGTATGTCTTTGTTACTTGGTGTCAGTGTATGTCTTTGTTACTTGGTGTCAGTGTGTGTCTGTGTTACTGGGTATCAGTGTATGTCTTTGTGACTAGGTATCAGTGTCTGTCTTTGTTACTGGGTGTCAGTGTGTGTCTGTGTTACTGGGTGTCAGTGTATGTCTTTGTGACTTGGCATCAATGTATGTCTTTGTTACTGGGTGTCAGTGTGTGTCTGTGTTACTGGGTATCAGTGTATGTCTTTGTGACTTGGTATCAGTGTATGTCTTTGTTACTGGGTGTCAGTGTGTGTCTGTGTTCCTGGGTATCAGTGTATGTCTTTGTGACTTGTTGCCAGTGTATGTCTTTGTTACTGGGTGTCAGTGTGTGTCTTTGTGACTTGGTGTCAGTGTATGTCTTTGTTACTTGGTGTCAGTGTATGTCTTTGTTACTTGGTGTCAGTGTATGTGTTTGTGACTTGTTGTCAGTGGATGTCATTGTTACTGGGTGTCAGTGTATGTCTTTGTTACTGGATGTAAGTGTATGTCAAAATACTTGGTGTAAGTGTATGTCTGTGTTACTTGGTGTAAAAGTATGTCTTTGTTACTTGGTGTAATTGAGCGTCTGTGTTACTGGGTATCAGTGTATGTCTTTGTTACTGGGTATCAGTGTATGTCTTTGTTACTTGGTGTAAGTGTGTGTCTTTGTGACTTGGTGTCAGTGTATGTCTTTGTTACTTGGTGTAAGTGTGTGTCTTTGTTACTGGGTATCAGTGTATGTCAAAATACTTGGTGTTAGTGTATGTCTTTGTTACTTGGTGTCAGTGTGTGTCTTTGTTACTGGGTATCAGTGTGTGTCTTTGTGACTTGGTGTCAGTGTATGTCTTTGTTCCTGGGTATCAGTGTATGTCAAAATACTTGGTGTTAGTGTATGTCTTTGTTACTTGGTGTCAGTGTGTGTCTTTGTGACTTGGTGTCAGTGTATGTCTTTGTTACTTGGTGTAAGTATGTGTCTTTGTTACATGGTGTAATTGTATGTCTTTGTTACTTGGTGTCAATGCATGTCTTTGTTACTTGGTGTCAGAGTGTGTATCTAACTTGGTGTCAGTGTGTGTCTGTGTTACTGGGTATCAGTGTATGTCTTTGTTACTTGGTGTCAGTGTATGTGTTTGTGATTTGGTGTCAGTGTATGTCTTTGTTACTGGGTGTCAGTGTATGTCTTTGTTACTTGGTGTAAGTGTGTGTCTGTGTTACTGGGTATCAGTGTATGTCTTTGTTACTTGGTGTAAGTGTATGTCTTTGTTACTTGGTGTAAGTGTGTGTCTTTGTTACATGGTGTAATTGTATGTCTTTGTTACTTGGTGTCAGTGTATGTCTTTGTTACTTGGTGTCAGTTTGTGTCTGTGTTACTGGGTATCAGTGCATGTCTTTGTGACTTGGAATCAGTGTATGTCTTTGTTACTGGGTGTCAGTGTGTGTTTGTGTTACTGGGTATCAGTGTATGTCTTTGGAACTTGGTATCAGTGTATGTCTTTGTTACTGGGTGTCAGTGTGTGTCTGTGTTACTGGGTATCAGTGTATGTCTTTGTGACTTGGTATCAGTGTCTGTCTTTGTTACTGGGTGTCAGTGTGTGTCTGTGTTCCTGGGTATCAGTGTATGTATTTGTGACTTGGTGTCAGTGTATGTCTTTGTTACTGGGTGTCAGTGTGTGTCTTTGTGACTTGGTGTCAGTGTATGTCTTTGTTACTTGGTGTAAGTGTGTGTCTGTGATACTGGGTATCAGTGTGTGTCTTTGTGACTTTGTGTCAGTGTATGTCTTTGTTACTGGGTGTCAGTGTGTGTCTGTGTTACTGGGTATCAGTGTATGTCTTCGTGACTTGGTATCAGTGTATGTCTTTGTTACTGGGTGTCAGTGTGTGTCTGTGTTACTGGGTATCAGTGTATGTCTTTGTGACTTGGTGTCAGTGTGTGTCTTTGTGACTTGGTGTCAGTGTATGTCTTTGTTACTTGGTATAAGTGTGTGTCTGTGATACTGGGTATCAGTGTATGTCTTTCTTACTTGGTGTCAGTTTATGTCTTTGTTACTTGGTGTAAGTGTATGTCTTTGTTACTTGGTGTCAGTGTATGTGTTTGTGACTTGTTGTCAGTGGATGTCTTTGTTGCTGTTGTCAGTGTATGTCTTTGTTACTTGGTCTAAGAGTATGTCTTTGTTACTTGGTGCAAGTGTATGTATTTGTTACTTGGGGTAAGTGTGCGTCTGTGTTACTGGGTATCAGTGCATGTCAAAATACTTGGTGTTAGTGTATGTCTTTGTTACTTGGTGTCAGTGTGTTTCTGTGTTACTGGGTATCAGTGTATGTCTTTGTTACTGTGTATCAGTGTGTGTTACTGGGTGTCAGTGTGTGTATCTAACTGAGTGTCACTGTGTGTCTGTGTTACTGGGTATCAGTGTATGTCTTTGTTACTTGGTGTCAGTGTGTGTCTTTGTGACTTGGTGTCAGTGTATGTCTTTGTTACTGGGTGTCAGTGTATGTCATTGTTACTTGGTGTAAGTGTGTGTCTGTATTACTGGGTATCAGTGTATGTCTTTGTTACTTGGTGTAAGTGTATGTCTTTGTTACTTGGTGTAAGTGTGTGGCTTTGTGACTTGGTGACAGTGTATGTCTTTGTTACTTGGTGTAATTGTGTGTCTTTGTTACATGGTGTAATTGTATGTCTTTGTTACTTGGTGTCAGTGTATGTCTTTGTTACTTGGTGTCAGTGTGTGTCTGTGTTACTGGGTATCAGTGTATGTCTTTGTGACTTGGTGTCAGTGTATGTCTTTGTTACTTGGTGTAAGTGTGTGTCTGTGATACTGGGTGTCAGTGTATGTCTTTGTTACTTGGTGTAAGTGTGTGTCTGTGATACTGGGTATCAGTGTATGTCTTTGTTACTTGGTGTAAGTGTATGTCTTTGTTACTTGATGTAAGTGTGTGTCTTTGTGACTTGGTGTAAGTGTATGTCTTTGTTACTTGGTGTCAGTGTGTGTCTGTGATACTGGGTATCAGTGTATGTCTTTGTTACTTGGTGTAAGTGTATGTCTTTGTTACTTGGTGTCAGTGCATGTGTTTGTGACTTGTTGTCAGTGGATGTCTTCGTTGCTGGGTGTCAGTGTATGTCTTTGTTAAATGGTGTAAGTGTATGTCTGTGTTATTTGGTGTAAGTGGATGTCTGTGTTACTGGGTATCAGTGTGTGTCTTTGTTACTGGGTATCAGTGTATGTCTTTGTGACTTGGCGTCTGTGTATGTCTTTGTTACTGGGTATCAGTGCATGTCAAAATAATTGGTGTTAGTGCATGTCTTTGTTAGTTGGTGTCAGTGTGTTTCTGTGTTACTGGGTATCAGTGTATGTCTTTGTTACTGGGTGTCAGTGTGTGTCTGTGACACTAGGTGTCAGTATTTAGTTTAGTTTAGAGATGCAGCACTGAAACAGGCCCTCCGGCCCACCGAGTCTGTGCCGACCATCAACCAAACATTTATACTAATCCTGCACGAATCCCATATTCCAATAACATCCCCACCGGCCCCTATATATTTCCCTCCCACCTACCTATACTAGGGGCAATTTATAATGGCCAATTAACCAACCAACCTGCAAGTCTTTGGCATGCGGGAGGAATCCGGAGCACCCGGAGGAAACCCACGCAGACACAGGGAGAACTTGCAAACTCCGCACAGGCAGTACCCAGAATCGAACCCGTGTCCATGGAGGTGTGAGGCTGCAGTGCTAACCACTGCGCCACTGTGCCGCCCAGTGTGTATCTGTGTTACTGGGTGTCAGTGTAAGTCTCTGTTACTTGGTGTCAGTGTGTGTCTGTGTTACTGGGTGTCAGTGTGGTCGTTTGTCTTACTGGGTGTCAGTGTGTGTCTGTGTTACTTGGTGTAAGTGTGAGTCTTTGTTACTTGGTGTCCGTGTGTGTCTGTTACTGGGTGTCAGTGTCTGTCTTTGTTACTGAGTGTCAGTGTATGTCTTTGTTACTTGGTGTAAGTGTGTGTCTGTGTTACTGGGTATCAGTGTAGGTGTTTGTTACTTGGTGTAAGTGTATGTCTTTGTTACTTGGTGTAAGTGTGTGTCTTTGTTACATGGTGTAATTGTATGTCTTTGTTACTTGGTGTCAGTGTATGTCTTTGTTACTTGGTGTCAGTGTGTGTCTGTGTTACTGGGTGTCAGTGTGGTTGTTTGTCTTACTGGGTGTCAGTGTGTGTCTGTGTTACTTGGTGTAAGTGAGAGTCTTTGTTACTTGGTGTCCGTGTGTGTCTGTGTTACTGGGTGTCTGTGCATGTATTTGTTACTGGGTGTAACTGTGTGTCTTTGTTACTTGGTGTCCGTGTTTGTCTGTGTTACTGGGTGTCAGTGTCTGTCTTTGTTACTGGGTGTCAGTGTCTGTCTTTGTTACTTGGTGTAAGTGTGTGTCTGTGTTACTTGGTGTCAGTGTATGTCTTTGTTACTTGGTGTAAGTGTATGTCTTTGTTACTTGGTGTCAGTGTATGTGTTTGTGACTTGTTGTTAGTGGATGTCTTTGTTACTGGCTGTCAGTGTATGTCTTTGTTACTTGATGTAAGTGTATGTCAAAATACTTGGTGTAAGTGTATGTCTGTGTTACTTGGTGTAAGTGTATGTCTTTGTTACTTGGTGTAAGTGTGCGTCTGTGTTACTGGGTATCAGTCTATCTCTTTGTTACTGGGTATCAGTGTATGTCTTTGTTAATTGGTGTAAGTATGCGTCTGTGTTACTTGGTATCAGTGTATGGCTTTGTTACTTGCTGTCAGTGTATGTCTGTGTTACTTGGTGTAAGTGTATGTATTTGTTACTTGGTGTAAGTGTGAGTCTGTGTTACTGGGTATCAGTGTGTGTCTTTGTTACTGGGTATCAGTGTATGTCTTTGTGACCTGGTTTCAATGTGTGTCTTTGTGACTTGGTGTCAGTGTATGTCTTTGTTACTGGGTATCAGTGTATGTCAAAATACTTGATGTTAGTGTATGTCTTTGTTACTTGGTGTCAGTGTGTGTCTTTGTGACTTGGTGTCAGTGTATGTCTTTGTTACATGGTGTAATTTTATGTCTTTGTTACTTGGTGTCAATGTATGTCTTTGTTACTTGGTGTCAGTGTGTGTATCTAACTGGGTGTCAGTGTGTGTCTGTGTTACTGGGTATCAGTGTATGTCTTTGTTACTTGGTGTAAGTGTATGTCTTTGTTACTTGGTGTAAGTGTGTGTCTTTGTTACATGGTGTAATTGTATGTCTTTGTTACTTGGTGTCAGTGTATGTCTTTGTTACTTGGTGTCAGTTTGTGTCTGTGTTACTGGGTATCAGTGCATGTCTTTGTGACTTGGAATCAGTGTATGTCTTTGTTACTGGGTGTCAGTGTGTGTTTGTGTTACTGGGTATCAGTGTATGTCTTTGGAACTTGGTATCAGTGTATGTCTTTGTTACTGGGTGTCAGTGTGTGTCTGTGTTACTGGGTATCAGTGTATGTCTTTGTGACTTGGTATCAGTGTCTGTCTTTGTTACTGGGTGTCAGTGTGTGTCTGTGTTCCTGGGTATCAGTGTATGTATTTGTGACTTGGTGTCAGTGTATGTCTTTGTTACTGGGTGTCAGTGTGTGTCTTTGTGACTTGGTGTCAGTGTATGTCTTTGTTACTTGGTGTAAGTGTGTGTCTGTGATACTGGGTATCAGTGTGTGTCTTTGTGACTTGGTGTCAGTGTATGTCTTTGTTACTGGGTGTCAGTGTGTGTCTGTGTTACTGGGTATCAGTGTATGTCTTCGTGACTTGGTATCAGTGTATGTCTTTGTTACTGGGTGTCAGTGTGTGTCTGTGTTACTGGGTATCAGTGTATGTCTTTGTGACTTGGTGTCAGTGTGTGTCTTTGTGACTTGGTGTCAGTGTATGTCTTTGTTACTTGGTATAAGTGTGTGTCTGTGATACTGGGTATCAGTGTATGTCTTTCTTACTTGGTGTCAGTTTATGTCTTTGTTACTTGGTGTAAGTGTATGTCTTTGTTACTTGGTGTCAGTGTATGTGTTTGTGACTTGTTGTCAGTGGATGTCTTTGTTGCTGTTGTCAGTGTATGTCTTTGTTACTTGGTCTAAGTGTATGTCTTTGTTACTTGGTGCAAGTGTATGTATTTGTTACTTGGGGTAAGTGTGCGTCTGTGTTACTGGGTATCAGTGCATGTCAAAATACTTGGTGTTAGTGTATGTCTTTGTTACTTGGTGTCAGTGTGTTTCTGTGTTACTGGGTATCAGTGTATGTCTTTGTTACTGTGTATCAGTGTGTGTTACTGGGTGTCAGTGTGTGTATCTAACTGAGTGTCACTGTGTGTCTGTGTTACTGGGTATCAGTGTATGTCTTTGTTACTTGGTGTCAGTGTGTGTCTTTGTGACTTGGTGTCAGTGTATGTCTTTGTTACTGGGTGTCAGTGTATGTCATTGTTACTTGGTGTAAGTGTGTGTCTGTATTACTGGGTATCAGTGTATGTCTTTGTTACTTGGTGTAAGTGTATGTCTTTGTTACTTGGTGTAAGTGTGTGGCTTTGTGACTTGGTGACAGTGTATGTCTTTGTTACTTGGTGTAATTGTGTGTCTTTGTTACATGGTGTAATTGTATGTCTTTGTTACTTGGTGTCAGTGTATGTCTTTGTTACTTGGTGTCAGTGTGTGTCTGTGTTACTGGGTATCAGTGTATGTCTTTGTGACTTGGTGTCAGTGTATGTCTTTGTTACTTGGTGTAAGTGTGTGTCTGTGATACTGGGTGTCAGTGTATGTCTTTGTTACTTGGTGTAAGTGTGTGTCTGTGATACTGGGTATCAGTGTATGTCTTTGTTACTTGGTGTAAGTGTATGTCTTTGTTACTTGATGTAAGTGTGTGTCTTTGTGACTTGGTGTAAGTGTATGTCTTTGTTACTTGGTGTCAGTGTGTGTCTGTGATACTGGGTATCAGTGTATGTCTTTGTTACTTGGTGTAAGTGTATGTCTTTGTTACTTGGTGTCAGTGCATGTGTTTGTGACTTGTTGTCAGTGGATGTCTTCGTTGCTGGGTGTCAGTGTATGTCTTTGTTAAATGGTGTAAGTGTATGTCTGTGTTATTTGGTGTAAGTGGATGTCTGTGTTACTGGGTATCAGTGTGTGTCTTTGTTACTGGGTATCAGTGTATGTCTTTGTGACTTGGCGTCTGTGTATGTCTTTGTTACTGGGTATCAGTGCATGTCAAAATAATTGGTGTTAGTGTATGTCTTTGTTAGTTGGTGTCAGTGTGTTTCTGTGTTACTGGGTATCAGTGTATGTCTTTGTTACTGGGTGTCAGTGTGTGTCTGTGACACTAGGTGTCAGTATTTAGTTTAGTTTAGAGATGCAGCACTGAAACAGGCCCTCCGGCCCACCGAGTCTGTGCCGACCATCAACCAAACATTTATACTAATCCTGCACGAATCCCATATTCCAATAACATCCCCACCGGCCCCTATATATTTCCCTCCCACCTACCTATACTAGGGGCAATTTATAATGGCCAATTAACCAACCAACCTGCAAGTCTTTGGCATGCGGGAGGAATCCGGAGCACCCGGAGGAAACCCACGCAGACACAGGGAGAACTTGCAAACTCCGCACAGGCAGTACCCAGAATCGAACCCGTGTCCATGGAGGTGTGAGGCTGCAGTGCTAACCACTGCGCCACTGTGCCGCCCAGTGTGTATCTGTGTTACTGGGTGTCAGTGTAAGTCTCTGTTACTTGGTGTCAGTGTGTGTCTGTGTTACTGGGTGTCAGTGTGGTCGTTTGTCTTACTGGGTGTCAGTGTGTGTCTGTGTTACTTGGTGTAAGTGTGAGTCTTTGTTACTTGGTGTCCGTGTGTGTCTGTTACTGGGTGTCAGTGTCTGTCTTTGTTACTGAGTGTCAGTGTATGTCTTTGTTACTTGGTGTAAGTGTGTGTCTGTGTTACTGGGTATCAGTGTAGGTGTTTGTTACTTGGTGTAAGTGTATGTCTTTGTTACTTGGTGTAAGTGTGTGTCTTTGTTACATGGTGTAATTGTATGTCTTTGTTACTTGGTGTCAGTGTATGTCTTTGTTACTTGGTGTCAGTGTGTGTCTGTGTTACTGGGTGTCAGTGTGGTTGTTTGTCTTACTGGGTGTCAGTGTGTGTCTGTGTTACTTGGTGTAAGTGAGAGTCTTTGTTACTTGGTGTCCGTGTGTGTCTGTGTTACTGGGTGTCTGTGCATGTATTTGTTACTGGGTGTAACTGTGTGTCTTTGTTACTTGGTGTCCGTGTTTGTCTGTGTTACTGGGTGTCAGTGTCTGTCTTTGTTACTGGGTGTCAGTGTCTGTCTTTGTTACTTGGTGTAAGTGTGTGTCTGTGTTACTTGGTGTCAGTGTATGTCTTTGTTACTTGGTGTAAGTGTATGTCTTTGTTACTTGGTGTCAGTGTATGTGTTTGTGACTTGTTGTTAGTGGATGTCTTTGTTACTGGCTGTCAGTGTATGTCTTTGTTACTTGATGTAAGTGTATGTCAAAATACTTGGTGTAAGTGTATGTCTGTGTTACTTGGTGTAAGTGTATGTCTTTGTTACTTGGTGTAAGTGTGCGTCTGTGTTACTGGGTATCAGTCTATCTCTTTGTTACTGGGTATCAGTGTATGTCTTTGTTAATTGGTGTAAGTATGCGTCTGTGTTACTTGGTATCAGTGTATGGCTTTGTTACTTGCTGTCAGTGTATGTCTGTGTTACTTGGTGTAAGTGTATGTATTTGTTACTTGGTGTAAGTGTGAGTCTGTGTTACTGGGTATCAGTGTGTGTCTTTGTTACTGGGTATCAGTGTATGTCTTTGTGACCTGGTTTCAATGTGTGTCTTTGTGACTTGGTGTCAGTGTATGTCTTTGTTACTGGGTATCAGTGTATGTCAAAATACTTGATGTTAGTGTATGTCTTTGTTACTTGGTGTCAGTGTGTGTCTTTGTGACTTGGTGTCAGTGTATGTCTTTGTTACATGGTGTAATTTTATGTCTTTGTTACTTGGTGTCAATGTATGTCTTTGTTACTTGGTGTCAGTGTGTGTATCTAACTGGGTGTCAGTGTGTGTCTGTGTTACTGGGTATCAGTGTATGTCTTTGTTACTTGGTGTAAGTGTATGTCTTTGTTACTTGGTGTAAGTGTGTGTCTTTGTTACATGGTGTCTGTGTATGTCTTTGTTACTTGGTTTAAGTGTGTGTCTTTGTTACATGGTGTAATTGTATGTCTTTGTTACTTGGTGTCAGTGTATGTCTTTGTTACTTGGTGTCAGTGTGTGTCTGTGTTACTGGGTATCATTGTATGTCTTTGTGACCTGGTATCAGTGTATGTCTTTGTTACTGGATGTCAGTGCGTGTCTGTGTTACTGGGTATCAGTGTATGTCTTTGTGACTTGGTATCAGTGTCTGTCTTTGTTACTGGGTGTCAGAGTGTGTCTGTGTTCCTGGGTATCAGTGTATGTCTTTGTGAATTGTGTCAGTGTATGTCTTTGTTACTGGGTGTCAGTGTGTGTCTTTGTGACTTGGTGTCAGTGTATGTCTTTGTTACTTGGTGTAAGTGTGTGTCTGTGATACTGGGTATCAGTGTGTGTCTTTGTGACTTGGTGTCAGTGTATGTCTTTGTTACTGGGTGTCAGTGAGTGTCTGTGTTACTGGGTATCAGTGTATGTCTTTCTGTCTTGGTATCAGTGTATGTCTTTATACTGGGTTTCAGTGTGTGTCTGTGTTCCTGGGTATCAGTGTATGTCTTTGTGACTTGGTGTCAGTGTATGTCTTTGTTACTGGGTGTCAGTGTGTGTCTTTGTGACTTGGTGTCAGTTTATGTCTTTGTTACTTGGTGTAAGTGTGTGTCTGTGATACTGGGTATCAGTGTATGTCTTTGTTACTGGGTGTCAGTGTGTGTCTTTGTTACTTGGTGTCAGTTTATGTCTTTGTAACTTGGTGTCAGTGTATGTGTTTGTGACTTGTTGTCAGTGGATGTCTTTGTTACTGGGTGTCAGTGTATGTCTTTGTTACTTGGTGTAAGTGTATGTCTGTGTTACTTGGTGTAAGTGTATGTATTTGTTACTTGGTGTAAGTGTGCGTCTGTGTTACTGGGTATCAGTGTGTGTCTTTGTTACTGGGTATCAGTGTATGTCTTTGTTACTTGGTGTCAGTGTGTGTCTTTGTGACTTGGTGTCAGTGTATGTCTTTGTTACAGGGTATCAGTGTATGTCAAAATACTTGGTGTTAGTGTATGTCTTTGTTACTTGGTGTCAGTGTGTGTCTTTGTGACTTGGTGTCAGTGTATGTCTTTGTTACATGGTGTAATTGTATGTCTTTGTTACTTGGTGTCAATGTATGCCTTTGTTACTTGGTGTCAGTGTGTGTATCTAACTGGGTGTCAGTGTGTGTCTGTGTTACTGGGTAGCAGTGTATGTCTTTGTTACTTGGTGTCAGTGTATGTCTTTGTTACTTGGTGTCAGTGTATGTCTTTGTTACTGGGTGTCATTGTATGGCTTTGTTACTTGGTGTAAGTGTTTGTCTGTGTTACTGGGTATCAGTGTATGTCTTTGTTACTTGGTGTAAGTGTATGTCTTTGTTACTTGATGTAAGTGTGTGTCTTTGTGACTTGGTGTAAGTGTATGTCTTTGTTACTTGGTGTCAGTGTGTGTCTGTGTTACTGGGTATCAGTGTATGTCTTTGTGACTTGGTATCAGTGTATGTCTTTGTTACTTGGTGTCAGTGTATGTCTTTGTTACTTTGTGTCAGTGTGTGTCTGTGTTACTGGGTATCAGTGTATGTCTTTGTGACTTGGTATCAGTGTATGTCTTTGTTACTGGGTGTCAGTGTGTGTCTGTGTTACTGGGTATCAGTGTATGTCTTTGTGACTTGGTATCAGTGTATGTCTTTGTTACTGGGTGTCAGTGTGTGTCTGCGTTAATGGGTATCAGTGTATGTCTTTGTGACTTGGTATCAGTGTCTGTCTTTGTTACTGGGTGTCAGTGTGTGTCTGTGTTCCTGGGTATCAGTGTATGTCTTTGTGACTTGGTGTCAGTGTATGTCTTTGTTACTTGGTGTCAGTGTATGTGTTTGTGACTTGGTGTCAGTGTATGTCTTTGTTACTGGGTGTCAGTGTATGTCTTTGTTACTTGGTGTCAGTGTGTGTCTGTGTTACTGGGTATCAGTGTATGTCTTTGTTACTTGGTGTAAGTGTATGTCTTTGTTACTTGGTGTAAGTGAGTGTCTTTGTGACTTGGTGTCAGTGAATGTCTTTGTTACTTGGTGTAAGTGTGTGTCTTTGTTACATGGTGTAATTGTAAGTCTTCGTTACTTGGTGTCAGTGTATGTCTTTGTTACTTTGTGTCAGTGTGTGTCTGTGTTACTGGGTATCTGTGTATGTCTTTGTGACTTGGTATCAGTGTATGTCTTTGTTACTGGGTGTCAGTGTGTGTCTGTGTTACTGGGTATCAGTGTATGTCTTTGTGACTTGGTATCAGTGTATGTCTTTGTTACTGGGTGTCAGTGTGTGTCTGCGTTACTGGGTATCAGTGTATGTCTTTGTGACTTGGTATCAGTGTCTGTCTTTGTTACTGGGTGTCAGTGTGTGTCTGTGTTCCTGGGTATCAGTGTATGTCTTTGTGACTTGGTGTCAGTGTATCTCTTTGTTACTTGGTGTAAGTGTGTGTCTGTGATACTGGGTGTCAGTGTATGTCTTTGTTACTTGGTGTAAGTGTGTGTCTATGATACTGGGTATCAGTGTATGTCTTTGTTACTTGGTGTCAGTTTATGTCTTTGTTACTTGGTGTAAGTGTATGTCTTTGTTATTTGGTGTCAGTGCATGTGTTTGTGACTTGTTGTCAGTGGATTTCTTCGTTACTGGGTGTCAGTGTATGCCTTTGTTACTTGGTGTAATTGTATGTCTGT